>NC_048551.1:4838994-5161094 GCF_902806685.2 Maniola hyperantus | reverse complement strand
TGCGAATTTTTGAAGCACTCTTTCGACTTCTATGCACTTTATGAGTTCTTTAAGAGTGGATAATTATGTGCAGAGAGGACTGAATTTTGGAGAACAAGACAACTCTGGAAGAGGTAAAGTTACTAACAATGGTATGAGATCAGTTTTGTGTGCAGATAGTTTTAAAAATATAACATGATTTTTATGTGACAACTTGCTACGATTCTGTAGCTGGTAGTGGTACCTATTACTTACATCATACTCATTATAAACGGGTGCAATTTACTAATGAAGATAATGAGAAGAGAAATTGAGGTTTTCGTATAAGTATACGATCCAAACCACCTTTTCTGGTGGACATTTGCAATTCTTCTCAATTTAGGATTTTTCGATTTGTCTATCTGTATAATATTAAAAATTAATATGTAGTTAGGTATCCATAACAAAAGTCAATGTTAAAGCCGATTATAGATATCCCGTGATAAGTATAATTTAGACTATAATTTCGAGTCGAGTGCATTAACGGTCTTCCTGTAGAGTTGTGTTATTGTTTCGTTTCCTTAGCAACCGTGTGTAAACAACAAGGTCATTGACCTATATCGGGAATAATGGAATGTTTTAATGTGGCTACAAAGTACAAAATAGTCCATTAACAAAGGCTGCACTAGCTTTTAGCTGCGGTTTTAAGCGTACAAGTACCTATTCAATTTTCGTGCATAAATTTTCAGTTGAACAGCAAGCCATACCTAATAGCACCTACAGTATATATTATAAGTTATAACTATAGTAGGTAACATCTTTTTTACTCCATTAGCCTCCATTCATTCAAACGAGCAGATGGGTCATCTGATGTTAAGTGATTACCGTTGACCTTTAAAATCTGCAGAACATCGCGAATGGATTTGTTTTATGTGCATGGTAGGTACAAAACATGACTTTCCCTGCTTTCTTATTAAAAAAAAAGTACTTATGTTACACCAATAAAATGGTGGGTAGATACATATTTGAAGGGTGTAGGCCGTGAAAAGAAAAGATTGAAAAGGGAACTAACTAACTAGATTTAATTAATTATTTGGGAGCACATATAAAAACACAGCGAGTCAGTGGCCAGTCGCAGGCAGAGAGAGCATAGACGTTTGACAGAAGTAAAGACAATGCAACACCACAGACAAACCACCTACTTTATAATGCTTCGTTTACACTTCCAACAATATTTAACTAAGATTATCATTTTGCATATACTAAAACTAACGTTTTGTATAAGTCTGTACCTACCGAATAATATTATAGACAATATCAGCAGCGTGGTAAAGATACAAATGCCTACTTTACACTCTTCAGTTGAAAGCATTAGTCACTGTCGTAACAGGAAGTGTAAAATGTATATCGTCATATCTCGGCAGATTCATTTGGCACGTATCAACGTATACGGCGGAATTATGGTAATTTGTCCTACAAGTGTAGGGGCGTGCTAATAAAGGACCAAACACGTGGGGCGTTGATGACTGCTCGGATTTTTTATTTGAGAAACTTTTTATTCCCGCGGCAAGCCTCGTCTGCAAACTAAGCAAATAACTAACTTCGTTACATACCGGTTTGGAAATTCGTGAGTATGGCATTTTTTAACGTTTTCAATTGAACCTTGTTGGCGTAAAACGTTGCTAATTTTTAGGTTTCAAAACAGCTTCATGTCACTTTACTAGCGCTTGGCTGCAATCAGACCTGGGTGGCAAGTGATGATGCAGCCTAAGATGGAGCGCGCTTGCCTAGAGATACCTATTCACTCTTGTCTTGAAGGGACCCATATTATAATTCGGTGGGAAAACTGATGCTGGAAGGGTGTTCCAAATCTTGGCGGTTTGAATTAGAAATGAGGAGGCAAATCGCTTCGTACGTATCCGGGGTCTTTAAATATATCCATGCAAAAAATATCGCCGATCTGTTGTTGCTCCATTGTGACGTGATTGAAGGATAAACCATCAAGCCAACAAACCAACAAATCAACAAACTTTCGCATTTATAATATGGGTATTGATAATATTCTGGGTATTAATGTCGATCGTTTTGTTGGTCATTCGCAAAGGCTGTACGTTTCTCCGTTCGAAGAGCAAACATACGGAACCTGCGACTGTGGTGAACAAGGTTTAACTCATTTCCCCTACGATTCCAATATGTGCTCGGGGGTGAATAGAAAATCGAACATGCCCAGCTATGGCGGGGATTATCCACAATTAACTGGAAAATTTTCAGTTTGCACTTTGGTTAAACAAACTTTGTTTTAATTATATTTTAACGATCTCTCTGGCACAGTGGTGAGGGCTGTGGTCCTATAAGTTGGAGGTCCTGGGTTCGATTCCTCACAGGGGCAATTTGTGAATTTATAATTTGTAAATTGTCTCTGGTCTGGTCTGGTGGGAGGCTTCTGCCGTGGCCAGTTACCACCATACCGGCAGAGCCGTGCCGCCAAGTCCGGTAGGATGCCGTGTAGAAACCGATCATGAAACTGCCATACACTTTACAAGTTTACCCGCTTCCATTTAGAAATCTAGAATTCTTAGACTGTATCATCACTTACCACCAGTTGAGATCGCAATCAAGGGCTTATTGTATCGGAATAAAAAAAACGTAGCATAGAAGATATTAGCATAGCATTAGCATTAGCATAGAACTGGGTATTGTGGCCAATTTTGTTATCTCTACACTACAATAAAACGACAGGTCTCAAGGTCTCCCCCTTTCATGGTCCTCCATGCAACCAAGGATAGCGCTAGATACCTGTCAATTTAGTTTAGTTTAGAGTTTGTGTCCACATTTGTTACTTACTTAATCTTTCGTCATCATCATCATCATATCAGTCTGTGAACTTCTACTGTAGAACATAGGCCTTTCCTAGCGAGCGCCACTAGTATATTATCCTGCGTTCGACCTTTATCACTTAGGATTTTTTGTTAATGTATTTCATTTTTTTTCAGTTGCTGAGTTCGCTGTCTACGGACTTAGAGGATATGCTCTGCGAAATCTACGACGATGAAAACATTGCCAGGTATGTAAAATGCGAGTTTCCACCCATATTATGTTCCAACATTGCTTCTACGCGCACGAAACGCTTTGCGTTATCATTCCTCATAATATGCATGGCTAAGGTTTGATATACTCTTCCGAGATCAGCGTTTCCTACCAATTATCCGGGTATCTTTAAAACAAGAGTGAATAGGCTCCTTCTAGGCCACATCATCATCAGGATCAACCTATCACCTATGATATTGTCCTTCACCGTTAAAGCAAGTGACATTTAATTGCTTAAAACGCACATATAACTCCGAAAAGTTAGAGGTGCGTGCTCGGTATCGAACCCGCGACCTCCCGAATAGAAGGCCGACGTATAACCACTAGGCTATCACCACTATATTAGGTCACATCACCACTTCCTATATAGTGAAGGCTCTATATATCAGTGAAATAATTTTCAGAATCGAATCATTAGTTCCGGAGATTATCCCTCAAACTTACAAATTTTACCTCTTTATAATATTAGTTATTATAATACAAGAAAATCACGTTAAGGATAGAGCGATGCGCATAGTCGACTTGCAAATCGAGTTATAGACGATCTTGAACGTCTGCCATTGAACGCCATCCAAAAGCCTTTGATAAGTCTAGTGTCTCCCCCCTTGAATAATAATAAACCTACCTATCTAGAGAGAAATATGGTAAAGTATGTAGATAGGTACGTCGAATATAATCTGATATTTTTTGCAAGACATTTTTATAGAATTCGATTAGAAGTTGACCATTGACCTCGATTTAATCTGGATAAGCATCGTTGGTGATAAGTGACGACTGACTATACGTTCTGTAGGGTAAGCCCGCTCTGTCAATTTTCACCGCGCGATTTCATGCACAGAACTCTGTGACATAATTTATGGAAATTATATGAAAATGAAGATGAATTTCTTTACTTCGCATAGGACAGCATATGCCACTTATGGTATATCAATACTCTACCACCGAAAATCAGATTCTACTATGAAGAGCCAGCAAGAAACTCAGCAGTTGCTTCAAACAAAAAATTCTAAATCTATTTTCCCACAATGCCATCCAAATATTAAGGAACTCCCAAAACAATATTGCGTACTGTGAAAAAACCACCTTTATGTTTTCACATAAAAATCTCCCGTAACTCAGATTTTTCAAATAAAAATCTACGCAAACATTCCCAACATACCATAACATTATGCGACCGGTGCGAATTATCATAACCAAGTAATATCACATGGTGGTAAAATGTATTCCAAATGTTCTGTAGTACCAGTATTTTTTGCAGGACCTACTATAGGTATACTTACTAGATTAAGCCCGGACTTTTTCTGTGTGGAGTTTTTTATAAATCCCGAACTCTTCGGGTTTTCTGGATAAAAAGTTGTCGATATAGTATCTGTGTCCGGGATGAGAACTACCTTTGTGATGCCGAATAGATGATGCCCACAATTTCAATTTTTTTTAAATCCCATAGGAACTGTTAATTTTTCGGGCCAAAAAGTAGCTAATAATATGTCCTTCCTCAGAATGGAAGCAAGCCATATCCCTGTACCAAACAAAGTCTGTAAATCGGATGAGCCGTTAAACTCTAGCAGACAGATATTTAAAAAATATGTTAACTGAATGAAATAGAATTATCTATTAATCCTTTTTTGGCTAAAGAAAAAAGCTTTACAGAAAAGGATTAGATTATTTTTCAGTTAGTTACACTGAGTCACAAAAATTACTGGCAGATTTAGGTCATTTGTTACTATATTATTAAAATTCGTCTCTTACTTTAACTGCGGTACCTAAATCATTTCATATCACGTTAAAGATTGTAGAAATAATAAAAATATAAAACTTTGAAAAAGTTTTAAGACTTAACTCTTGCATTGGAAAACCTACTAACAAACCCGTCCCGTCAAAAACAACGGAACACGTCCAAAACAGAGACCCAAAGTTCGGGACAAAGCATTATGAATAATGAAATACGCCCTATAAAGCAGCGCTCCCTACTCGCGAGTAGGTACATCCAGAGCGTGTACTTTAAAATTTGCGGTAAAATCGTCGGCGGGGGTGTCGCGAGTAAAAAACGGGAGCGCAAAGTGTTTTTTACGGCTTTAATACGAGTTTATTAAAATATTTAAAGCGAAACTTTAGCGGGAATTTCCCAAAAGACACTCGCAAAGGTCCCCCGACCCTCGGATATGGAAGTTTTAGCGATCCGGTGTGGAAATGATAAATTAAAAGAGCCGAATGAGAGACGTCAGCAAGAGTCGTCCAAAAGAGGTTTTTGATTTTTCTCTTTGATACTTTTAAACGTTTAATGTTTTATTTATTTTCTTTAATGTATACACGCGGATAACAACTTGCCTAACTGCCGCGTACGCAAGATTCCTCTATGAATGGGTATAAATGTGGTTAATTTAACAAAATGATGCTATGAAATCTATCATCACGATCAACCCATCGCCGGCTCACTACAGAGAACGGGTATAGCGTGGTAGACTAGAATAAACTCTTCTTATTCTGAGTGGAGACCTGTGCTCAGTAGTGAGCCGGCCTTGGGTCGATCGTGATGATGATGATGATAAATGTGTTCAGATTTAATCCAGTAACAGTATAATATAATAGTAGGTTAAGATTTAACTAATTAAAGATATACTTTAAGGATTGTGGAGAAAAATATATAAATGTGAAACTACATTTCTTTCATTGCACTTAACAATGAAAATGTTTGAACCGAGAACTCGTGAAAATGTGGAACTTCGATATGAAAATAATTTAAAAAGAAGATAATGAAACTGCATCGTAGTCTGGAACTCTGAATGGGAAAATGAGATGCATATTTTCAATAGCAGAATCTGAATCTGTTATTATGATATTCTTTCTTTATTAAAACAAGGGTAACAATGCTCGTGTTCTACTATTGTGCGGAGTTGTAGAGAAAACCTTTTGTGGGTTGTTTGTGTATCTAGGTACGCTGTGCTTTTAGTTCTTAAGCCACCCCTTCTCCGTCCTTAGTAGTTGAAAATGTGATGTGACTTTCATCGATATCCACAAATTCGACCTATGCTGCCGTCATAACGAGTTGCATGGTACAGTCAGCAACAAAGCTAGGTTTGCACCCGTCCATAGTCGCTTGTACTATCAACGCGCAAGCAATGTAAGCCGTGTGTTGCATATTACGTAGCCTGCTTGGTCCATTTTCATATTTTATAAGATTTGCTTTGTTGTAAGTATGCACTGTGTTAATCTATAGTCCGCGACAGGTCGAGATGACAATCGGGGTATGAGGCGGGGAGACGCCCCGCACACGCGCTCGTCATCCGCGCCCCCACCCCGATTGCAAACTCAACCGGTCGCGCATTATACCTACTTATATCATGGTCGTATCTGCCTGCCTTATGTGTGAAATGGGACAGGACTTTTGGTAAATTAAGCTTTTTTTTATTCCATTACAAGTTGCCCATGACTACGGCGGGCTAACTTAAAAGGGATATGGATATTTTTGTCGATACTATCAAATATCAACAGTGAGCACATCACTAGCTGACAGTACTTTTGAGTGATTGCGAGTGAGCCCCGCAAACAATGCCTGCCGAGTCAATCTCTGTGACTGCAGTGTACGGTACATAATACTTGTACATCGGAATATTGTTCGGCTTTTGCAACCAATGTTTATACGAAATAGGCTTGTACAATGTACATCGATGCGAGCGTTGGTTTAAAGCCGACACGGGCATACGGGTCTGTCGGATTTGTAATTGAAATGAAAAGCGAATGCGAGCGAATTTTTATTTTGAAATACGATAGAACTAATTCCATTTGGGAACAACCGCAAACGTAGCAAATATTTATTGTTTTGACGCATTCAACTTTAAATAGAAACAATCTATACGTTATAGAAACCACTAAACATGATTTTAAATTTTAATATTGCGTGTATTTAACGATGTCAAATTCCATTTAAAATGCAAGAGATGAAAAACACTAAAGGAGACGATGTTAATGAAGTAGAAATACGTCTATGGTATAGTATGGATACTGAATACGTATACGATACTGAATACGATAGATACGTTACAGGAACTAGATTACAACGTAGAGCAAGGGCAAAGATATAAACATTAGGAAGGATATATGAAAGCAATAGATGAGTTGAACCAAAACAGCTAATGACTAGTGTTATATGTATATTAACAAAAATCAAATTGGCGAGGAATACCCAGGTACGGAAGTCTAGTGGAAGACGTTAGTGGAGACGATTCTTAGGAAATTGATATTCTATAACAAAAAATACTAAAAAATATTTTATAACAAACCAAAAACAAAGGAGTTCCGAATAAGAATTTTATTTTGAGTAAGATATAAAAGCTACGCATGTATTTTCTTCTACTCCTTAATGAAGAAAAGATCCAAATAACATATTCCATCAAGAAAGCATTAGAAGGCGTTTGTATCATTCGTCGATTTTTTGCTAGCGCAAGGGGAGAGTGTAGGCAATAATTATTTCCAAATTAACCACGTTAGGGCAACCGCCGGGTGTGCTAAATTAAATCGAACGACACAGAGAGGTGTCGTATTACTAGAGTGTGCAATGTTCTGCAAAATGGCCTGAACTTAACTGTTGTATAAAGACATTAGTAGATATTTTTGTTAATAAGGAAATTAGCGCTGGATTTGATTTTAATCTGCATTTCAATAATATACACAGAAGAAAAAACGAAAAATAGGAATGTAACTTTACAGCATGCAAAGGTGGTCTTGCCGCTAATGGTGACAGACAGTCTACCAGACAATCTTTGGAGTAAGCAAAATATAAAGTAAACGAGATGGTGTGCAAATTAGTTTTGTTTGAAATAGTCCTTCCATAAGTATTATTTTGTTCAAATGGCTTCTCTATTAGGTACATCTCTCTGGAACGACAGCGCTGGATGGACCATGACCGGACCGTTTACCCTATGTAATGGCGTCATCAAAATCTACGACAAAAATGTGTTGCAAATGGCAGCTGAAGAGTCGTTACTTTGCGTAATGATGAAATATTTCGTGATGATGATTGTTATAAAGCTTTTGGAAACGGTCCCCGTAATAGGTGCTTAAAGTTTATATACGATTTCATTTAATAATATAATCATTTTCATATTACAAAGGGACTTGGTATATAATTTTACCTATCAAATTCCAAAGCTGCTAAAATCTTTTTTAGCAGTTTTCCAGACGGCTCTCTGTAATACTTGCCTAGCAAGGGAGTGTCCTAATATTATAAATGCAAAAGTGTCTGTCTGTTTGTAATCTTTTCACGGTCTATCCATAAAACTGATTTTGATAGAATTTAGTACGGAGATGGCTTGCATCTTAGAGACAGATTGCTACTTGTTATTTCAGAAAATCGAAGAGTTCTCATAGAAATTGCAGGCATTAGCCTAGGTATATAAATGACATAACTATTTAGATTATATTATCATTTATGGATAGGACTTTATAAGAATTATATTAAAGGCCGGATATTTATAGATTTTCAGTACCTAGTAGAGAAAGTAGGGCGTAATAAAATCATAAACCTCAGCAACCATAAAGAACTTCCCGCGAAACGCCAAGTAAAGTGTTGCCAGCTATTACCAGCGACAAAGACAACAGAGTAATAACTATAACAATAACGTTTCTTCGCCTCCGTTTGTTAACTGCCTTGCTAGGGTTGGCAGCATCGAGAAAATGATACGGCGGCGGGAAACAATTTCAGAAACATAATAACCGTAGCGACTCGCTTGATGACGTCTCCCAACGCTGCACCTCAGGAGTTAGGACCCCAGCAACTTGGGACCCCAATGTCTATCGGTTTTTAGCGAATCGCACGGAGCCGCTGGATTGAAGCGGCGCAAGACCGCGGCGTGTGGGAGTCCCTACAAGAGACCTATGTCCAGTAGTGGACGTCTATCTGTTATTAATGATGATGATTATGACAAGTCGTAGCAGAGCAGCTTAGTTCTATGTCATTGTCATCATCATGATTAACCACCCATCGCCGGCTCACTACTGAACATAGGTCTCCTCTCAGAGTAAGAAGGTAGTTCCATCTACGTAGTTGTAAGCCCATAATTAATTAATTAAAAAAAATAGATGGATAAAATTTATTTTCAAATTCTGTAATGATTTTTTATATTATTCTGTATAATAGAGTTTTTTTTACATACTTACATATGCGGTACCTAAGTAGGTATGCTTCTTGAAACAATATCCTAGATTGATCTTTTGATCCGTGAATAAATATTTTTATCAAAACTGCCTGATATTGACATTGTTTTAGTAAGCAATTAATTTATTTAAGTCCAACACTCAATGGATTATACTAATTGCCTTTTAAATAATTACAATTTAATTCATCTAAAATGGTTTATTACTCAATAGCGAGTTCTTAATTTTGTTTTAATAGACAACCCTGTGTTCTACTTGGTCTTGAATACTTTGGTAATTTTTCTTTGCTGTATAAAACTTTTGGCATTTCGATTTTGTTCTTTATGCCGTCGACTTAAAGGTAATGATGATTTTTTTGTATTCAGAGTGAGCGGTTGTATCCTAATATTAGCTTTTTGAGATTCTTGAATTTATAAGCCAGCGATTTTTCTGTGGCGTTTTCTAGTTTTTATAATATTCGAACTGCCTAATTAAATTTTAAATTTTTTAGAATTTTAATATCCTTTGTTATAACTTTTAATATTTTTTTGATGATGATGATGAAAAACTGTAACTGTTGAAGTCTATAACAAACAGAAAGAAATTTCACATTAGATTAATGTACATATATAAAATTGTATGACAAAGTTTAAAAAAAGTTTCTGGTATCAACCTACCAGTATTTGGTATTTATGTATTAGCCTTTAATAAATTAATGCAGCCTACCTTTGGTTTAAAATGGTCCGTAGCAAATAAATAAAATATAATGTAAAGTATGATATATTTCGTAAATATAAATGACAAAACAAAGCAAATCCGTAAAATCCACATTTTTCCATTTTTCTTATTATTACGCTCGATGTACACTTGAACAAGCGTTTCTTAGGAAAAAATTCAGGGGTATGTACTTTCCTGAAGCTTAACATAAATACCAGTGCAATCCCTATTCAAAATGAACCCTCTTTATGAAGTATGGTGTTTGTTTCCCTTCATTTTGTAGCACAGATGCGCCTTGAAATTGTTTAGGAGGCTTTATAAAAGGCTCTTTTAAGAGGCGATGGCTGACTTGAGTGTTACGGGAACAATATTACTTTGTAACACACTTTCAGCAGCAAAAGGTAGAAAATTAGAAGGCAGAACAGGTTTGCTCTTTGAAAAGTGGCGTTTTAAATTATTTAAGATGTAAATATTCAGTAGTTGGTAGTAGCAGAAATTCTAGGACGAAAAAGTCATTCCTCTTTTTGAAGTAAAAATTACGTTTATCGAACTACTCGACTAATCAGTACCCTTATTATAAATGCGAAAGTGTGTTTATTTGTTGGTTTGTTGGTTTATTGGTTTGTTGGTTTATCCTTCAATCACGTCGCAACGTTGCAACGGATTGAAGTGATTTTGATTGAAACTGGAAAGTGACATAGGCTACTTTTTATCCCGGAAATTCAAAGAGTTCCCACGGGATTTTTAAAAACTTAACTCCACGCGGACGAAGTCGCGGGCATCAGCTAGTGTACAAATATATGCTTTTGCATTTTGTGCAAATAGCATAAGAATTTATTAATATGTTGTTTGTTGAGAAATTAGAGTTTGACTATTTTGAACCTCTAGCTCTAGCTCAATATACCAACCATCTCTCCTCCTGACTCAATTCAATTTAACATCAATAATTCAGCTCCACATCATGAAGTATTAAGCTCTGCTATATCCACCGAAGATCGTATGACCATAGAAACTTCGGTTTCAATTTACTGAGTGCACTTGGATATTTTATGCTAATGCCCGACCGCCATGATGTAATAAAATACGGAAACTTGAATCCTCCTACGTTCAGCGTAGCCCCTGTAAGCTGCCTTGTAAACTTTAGCCAGACAAGCACACGTGAGCTTCCCGGTACTTGTATGTTTAAAACTTATGCGCTGTTATTATTAGTATGAGTTTTCACTTATGTGTATTTTCTTTAAACTATTTTATTTAGCTTTTACACCACTCGCCTGCGTGAAATTTGGATCAAACTGTATCTACGATTTTTCGTCGCTATTGATATTGGTACAGTGGTACCAGTATAAAGTCTTAAATGTAGAGAGCTAGCATGCACTACAAACGCAAGGTCTGAGTTTTTAAACTACTTATTTTTCGCATTACTATTCAATTCAGAGTTCATAAATAGGTCCTCTTTTCTATGAACTTAGGATTATAATTCACTGTTCGAGAAATTTTAAGCCACCGAGATTCAGTGATAACATTGGTCTTTTATACAAATTAGGGTTTTGCCAGTTTTTACATAGCGTAATTTTGAGGTAGCTATTAAATTAGATTTTATGATTTTGATTATGATATTGTTTCAAGTTTAATGTAACGTTTAATGTTAATGGATTGTTTATAAATGTAAAACAAAAGGAAAAGTTAGTGTGTGGGGTACTTAGGAGTAAAATTGAGACAGATGGCCGCAAGCGGTCGTTAATCGCATTTAGGGCTTGATGCGTGAAGCGTGTAGCTGACCGCAAGCCTGCGGCTGTCGCGTATAGATAGATAGAAATTAGACAGATCCTCTTAGGTTGTGTCACTTTATGTATTACTGAAACGTGACTGAAACGAACAGTATTTTCGGCAGATGTTTATATTATTTTGTTTTTGCTTTTGGCTTCTTCCGCATTTGAGCGGAAAAGTATTGAGAAAACTCTATTAGACGTCTATAGTTGCGGGAGATCGAGATGGCAATCGAGGTATGAGGCGGGGCGTTCCCACCCTGATTTCCATGTCTACTGTCGCGTACTATAACCTCTGTCAGTTTTGACAGAAATTACTTATACGAGTATGGTGAGAGAAATATTGTCAGATCTTGTAACATGCAGTTCAGTTACTTAAAAATATGTATAAGCTGATAATGATTTCAATCATAGTAAAACTTTATTTATTACATCACCATATTTTATTAGTTATCAAAGGTAAACCTTCTCAGATAAAATATTAGGCTATGCCAACTTTTTGTACAAAGATAATGTCTTATGTAGAAAACGAACCAGACATAGATCGAACGACGGTCATGCTGAAGACTTTAAGTGAGACTTTTTCAGAACGCTATGGCAGGTCCTTACATCAAGAATTGGTAAAAATATTATATTTTTGTCACTGCTCGCTATTGACTGATGGAAGGAACGAGAACTACTTAATTATTTTTAAATTAGATTTCCTATCTAATTATATTTAAAATAGTATTCAGGTTATTTTTTAATGCTGCATATATATATCAAATCAATATGAACATACCAGTAACTTGAATCACTCTACCAAATGTATCTTCGAGTTACGCTTGAATAAAGTTACACCATAGTTGGAAACAATTGTAAAGTCAATATGAAGTTCAGTTTTGCCATTAGATTACTTGAACCCAAGCGGGCCCCTAAGTGCACGTCCTTGTTTGACATGAGACTAGCTTATTTTGGTATACTTACTTACGACTAACTTAGTTTCCCTCGCATTCCTAACTTGTCGTCGAAGTTCAAATCCTTTCAGACTTTTAGCAGTTGAATGGTTAATTGATTCTACTTCAAATAAATTATTAGGTATAAATATAGTCTTATTTTGCATTACTGGTATAAGTATTAGTCTCTTCACTCTTGTCCTAATTCTTAATTACTGAGAGTTGTGACACCTTATCATTTATTACATAATGATAGGGATTTTCTTGGGATAATGGTGCGGTGGGCTTATAGGTCGATTAACAAGAGCTGGTATGTTCACAGTACTTACACAAACGCAATTTTTAACCGACTTCAAAAAAAGGAGGAGGTTCTCAATTCGTCGGAATCTTTTATCGTACAATATGTTTTGAAATAATAAATCGATTTATATTATTGCCACTTTTGGGATCAATATAATTTTTACGATATGTAATGTGTATCTGTAAATTTAATTTTAAATCCTTCATAAAAAGATTACTTAGAAAGTTAGGACTGATACGTAGTTATTCATTGTAGAAATACAGCTATACTTGATAAAATATTTGCCTTGGAAACCTCAATAATTTTTAAGTGACAGCAGACAGATTTTCCATTGTATACCTACTTTCTGCGCAAATAAGATTGTATAGCGCTCGCTCTGTTACGTAATCCCATACAATCATCTAAGCGTACAATTTATAATTATACGTACCTACAATTTTGCGGCAGCAACCAATCACAAACGAAACTATGTTTTCTAATTGAATTTCGAATGTTTTTTGAACCATATTTGTGATTGGTAACTCAAAATGGTTAACGCTAGCTGAAATTTTTGCCTCTATCAATAATTGCAAGGCATTACGTTACCGAGAGAGCGCTTTACTACCTTCTTTCTGCGGATAGAGTATAGTTCAGACTGCAGACGTAGTAATAATGTAGCTAGACTAGATTACGTGAATATAACTACCAGTCCTAACAATTGTAAAGTCAAGTCTCAGCTTTAGATTAGTTGTACGTACCCAAGTGGGTCCCTGAGTGCAAACCCTTGTTTGACACCAGCCTTTCTACTAACGAACAACTTATTTAAGTTCACACGCTTACTTGTAACTTGTATTTCATGTTGAGACTTGAAATTCTTTGAAATTTTTGCAGTTTGTTTATGACCAGCTGATTCTCGTGATTGCGTTTGCATGGATTTAGGTTTTAAAAATCCCATGGAAACTCTTTGATTTTCCGGCATAAAAATAGCTTATGCCACTCTCTAATCCTTTGCTCCGTTGCGGCATGATTGAAAGACCTACAAACAAAGACATTTTCGCATTTATAAATATTATCGAAAATACGAAGAAACGCTTCGAGAAAAGGTACGTAGTTTGGCTCCTCTTGGCGGGGGCACTGCCGTGCCCCCTGATAAATGCGAAAATGTCTTTTAGTGATTAGGTACCTCACTGTTTTGTGATTCAATTGTTGAGTTTGTGTGTGTTTTATCAGATTTTTAAATCTACTTTCTCTGAGAGATTATTTATCTTTCTTAAGATTCCTTTCTTGAGATTTCTTTATTAAGATTTAATGGTTTTTTTTTATATTTGAAAATATTATGCTAATTTTCAGTGAGAGCCAATAATATGGACTAATTAGGTTGACCATATACGGTTTTTAAAATAAAATTAAAAATGACTCCTCGCTACATTTAAATATTTTTTCGGTTTGCAGTACGTATATTTTAATGTTAACATTTCATTGATGCTGAAATTTTCTGCAATGCATTTTTAAAAGATATTGTGATGTTAAAACATAAAAATATTATGTAAAAAACTTTACGGACATAGTTAAAAAGCCTGCCTGTTCCGCTTTCAGTAAAGCTGCAGTTACAATGTTCATTTCACAAAGACTTTCAGTAAATGGTGGAAAAAAAATGTTCATGTTAATATTATGGACGTATCTATTCACTACCCATATTATAAATGAAAAAGTTTGTCCTTCAATCACACCGCAAGGAAACAACGGATTATCATGATTTTTTACATGAACGTAGTTATAGACCTCGAGAGTGACAGGCTACATTTTACCCGGAAATCAAAGACTATTTGGGGATTTTTAAAACCACATGGACGAAATTGCGTTCATCAGGTAGACCTTCATGCAAACGATACAAAACAGTATAGCTGATACATTAGAATTTAGAATATTATGATAAAATAGATCCCACTAACAGCGGGGTAGGACCTTAGCTGCCAGTGGTCAGGGCTCAAGACTGACTGTCGTCTCAAGAAGTACTGCCCTCTATATTATACATATTATCATAGGGTAATATGTAGTACTTTATGTATAGAAATAAATATATCGCCCTGAACTTTGCTTTACGCGCCTCGAGGCGTCGCAATAATTATTCAGGAGGCGTTCAGATGCATCTGCGCGCTCACACTGCGCTGGATATTTTTTATTGTCTTAGCGTATGCCTCGGTAAAGCGAGACGTACCCTAAATTCTTACTTACAGGTAATATTTTAAATGCAAAAGTGTGTCTGTCTGCCTGCTAGCTTCTTACGGTCCATCCGTTTAACCGATTTTGAGAGATAGCTTGCATTTTGGTGACGGATTTAGGATACACTTTGTTGGGGAAAGTCAGAATTCCCACAGGATTTCTAAAAACCTAAGTCCACATGGAAGAAGTCGTGGGCATTATCTATTTTGCACAGGATGGCTGAGGTATAAACTGAAGACTAAACCGTCGGCTGTGGATTTGACGCTTTGTTTTGTTATCCATACTTAACATACTCGTAACATTATAAATATGAAAGTGTGCCTATCTGTTTATCTGCTAGCTATTCACAGCGCATCTGTTTAGCTGGTTTTGTCGAAGTTTGGTACAGGGATAGCTTACATTCCGGGGATGGACATAGAATACTTTTCATCCCGGAAAATCTAAGAATTTAAAACCCACAGGAATTTAAAAAAATCGAAATCCATGCTAGCAAAATCGCGACTCATCGTCACGTGGTTAATAATTAAGAAATATCAAAATACTTAAACCCAGTGTACGTTTCGATTTACAATATTTTGCACAAAAATCGTCGACAACGCATCGCTAAGCCCGAGCTCGAGGGGATTTAATTAGACAGCTCAACCATAGTTTAATGGGGCGTGAAGATAAAGACTAAGGGAGATTCTAAATGATTCATGGAACTGAATGTGGAACCTTTGAACATTTTTTATTCGCGGAAAATTTTAATTTTCTTGCCTCCTCTTGTTCCTGTTTTCCTGGTATGTGGAGCGTTTCAGTGGAGATTTTGAGGTGAATTAATTTAATTTGAACTTAGACAGATTTTTTCCATCTTAATTATCTAGAAAAGAGATAAGAGGATTAAAGTAAAGTCAGCCCACACCGCAGCGCTTATCTCTGAAATTGTTTAACGAATTTTATTCAACTTTTACTAATATAGAGCCAGTCTGAATAAGTTTTGGTCGTGCGAAACTAAGACAAGTCAACTGTTTTTTTTTTGTGTTTATATATGGAACTAGCTTATGCTCGCGACTTCGTCCGCGTGGACTACACAAATTTCAAACGCCTGTTTCACCCCCTTAGGGGTTGAATTTTCAAAAATCCTTTCTTAGGTGATGCCTACGTCATAATAGCTATTTGCATGCCATATTTCAGCCCGATCCATTCAGTAGTTTGAGCTGTGCGTTGATAGATCAGTCAGTCAGTCAGTCACCTTTTCCTTTTATATATTAAGATAAAGAAAGCCTCCTTTATAGTAACAGTGAATATTATAAGAAAATAACATACCTTATATATTGAAAATCCAAAATTTCAAATTCACTTCACTGTGCCAGAATTGCCATTTTCACATACTTTAGTAGTTTTGCAAATGTAATAAAATATGCTACATACATTTTATATAGAAATGGAGCACCTTTATTTGCATGAAATGAGATTTTGTTCCAGAAAATGTGCTTTTCTTAGGAGCTTGAGCTGCTAATATGAGGTTTCGTTAGGTAACATTTGTTTTTGTCTAGAACCTGAAATATGATTTCATATTGAAGCAGAGTGGGATACTGTGGTAATTGCAATTTTATACCAGCTTCCCACGGTGCGTGATATTGCGGACGGACGCGGACCAGCCCGCACCAACGCATCATAGGAAGAATATCATCTGTGGTAGCGCAGACACATCGTTGTCGTTCGAGCGCGATAATCCGCAGAATCACGAACCGTGGGAAGCCAGTCTAATACAGCTTCAGTAGTCAGCTTCAAATCAGTTAGAAGTTTATCACATTGTTTTCTACATTACATCACGGGTGTATCATGAGTTGATGAGAACGTGAAAGGTTTGGTCCCAGAATGAGAAAGGTTCGGTCATAGTGCACCACGCTGGCCAAGTGCGGATTGGCAAACTTCACACAACTTTGAGAACATTATGGAGAACTTTCAGGCATGGAGGTTTCCTCACGATAGTTTCCTTCACCGTTAAAGCACAGGTTAAAGCAAGTACCTACCTACGTAATATTTATTTGCTTGAAATGCAAATAACTCCGAAAAGTTAGAGGTGTGTGCGCGGAATCAAATCCCCGACCCACCGAATAGGCGGCTGACGGTTTAACCCCCGCTTTTGGGGGTCTATAGTGGCTTACTTATTTAGCTACGGATTATGGTACCCAGGGTTCGAGTCCCGGATGGGGTCAACAAAAATTACTGGGTTTTTCGTCAAGAAATTTTCAGTTGCAGCCCGGAGTTGGGAAATTGGCGGTAATAGCCCCTGCCTCGGAGAGCACGTAAAGCCTTAGATCCTACGTCTAATCTCTTTCCAGTTGTGTCGGATTGCCGACCTGTAGGACTATGAGAGTGAGGGAATATAGAGTGCGACTGTGTTTGTGCACATGCTTGTACACTTTACCTAATATCTTCTGCGTAGTTGACTGGTTCGTTAACGTGGCCGCAATGTTTAAGGGCTCGTCATTATTAGACTGTAGATAGGTAGTCATGGAGCATAGATATGGCGATAATGCGAATGTTTAATCGTTAACTAATTACCGTCTGCCGCGGTCAGGGGTGGAGCCACTGGAGCCGCAGCGTCCGTGCAATCATCGCCTATTGTTACGATCATTTACGATCAAGTATTCATTAGTGGGTAGGACTATACATACAGGGTATAACCAGAACGCTAGCAAAAACTTAGGGTTATTGTTATACTATCTAAACAAAATCCAATACCAATAGCCATTTGCCTCATTTTGTAGTTTTAGTATTTTTCAAACCCGCAATGTATACCGTGCAAAACTGGGGACAATGCCCCACCTACGACGCGGCATTGACTCCGAGTGGCCTATACTTACGCAACGTTCGTTGACCTCTAGCGTCAGTCAGATGTTTTATTTGCATCGTGATCTTGTTTATATATCGTGATCTTGTTTTTTTGTGGTATCATATCAGTAATCATCATATAGTACCTGTCTTCGTTTTTGCTAGCGATCATGCTGCTGATATTAATTCTATTTTTGTGCTGCAGAAAAGGGCTGTTCGAGCCATATACAGTATGGGGCCACGAGAGTCGCTGAGAACTAAATTTAGGGAAGTTAAAATTATGACAGTGCATAATCAATATATTTTTGAAAATTTACTGTACGTACATAAAAACATAAATAAATTAAAAAAAAAAGTGACTGTCATAATATAAATACTAGAAATAAAAATAAACTTGTAATGCCCGCCTCTAGGCTCAGTAAAGTTAGCAATTCATTTGCTCGTAATTCCATACGTTTCTATAATAAGCTTCCAGAAGACATATTGGAGATGCCTCTCAACAAGTTCAAAGTTTTCATAAAACGTGAACTAATTAAAAAATCCTATTACAATGTAAAGGATTATTTAAATGATAAGCAAGCTTGGGAATGAGTTGCTTAACGACTTTGTGATAGTTCTAATAAGTTTCAATACTTTTGTAAAGTGGTGATAATAAAAAGAATACCCGGCTGAGTTTGTTGTGGGCTCTTCTCAGACCTGGGCGCGTTTGGAACCCTCGTAGCTTTAGTTTTAAGTTTGCGTAATAATTATCACCACTATTGTGACGTTGTAAATTTTGAACTACTAACTGGCGTCTCGCTTTTAATTAAAATCTATTTTGTTCAAAGTATGTTGGTGCCACCTAGCATCAAGGTGCAGAACTACGCGTGGGTCGATGTTCAGAGTTCATTCGAGCCACAATAGATGGCGTTTGCTTCGTTGTCAATTGTCGTAAAAATAAAACAAAATAATTAAATAAAACCATAATATCATTTGTTTATTGTTAAGTCATTAACAAAACGGTTCTTATAATATATCCTTAGGTTCCGCAAATATTCAAAAATGAATTGGCTTTATGATCAAACTAACTGAGAGCGGCCACACTCGGGTTGCGTCTGGCAACACCGATTGATGAGATTTAGAATTTTCCTGGAGTCAACATGTGAAGACGAATTTTTTTTCGTTCCAGGAAAATCTCACTCTTTTCGCCCATGGCTTCGCCTGGGAAAATACAATAGTTATAAATTTTAGTCATCCTAACGTATTTCAATGTTTCATCAATTATGGTGAGTGAAAAATCAAGTAATGTGGATTCGACAAAATGGCGGTTTGGTTAGAGAAAATCCTAATTTTATGATTTCATTCCAGTTCCAGTTATTTTATCTTCCCAAATAAATGAGGATAATGGGTTGTGGGTGGACTTCTGAAAACCATTGGTGGCCAGGAGTTCAATAGGTGAGTTGTGTTTGATCGGGAAAATTCCACGTGTCGAAATTTTCACACAGCACAAATTATAATCTTGTTTTTCTTTGTTACAGGGTTTACGTTTACGTTTTTAATTTTACGTTTACGTTTTACGTTTAGTTTCCGTTTTCCGTTTGCGTTTCCGTTTCCGTTTTCCGTTTGCGTTTCCGTTTTTTTTGCTTTCGTTTTCCGTATTTATTTCTTTTGCACATTCACGTTGGCAACTTAATTTCTATGGATAAGACTTGGTGAAAATCTTGTAATGAACATTTCGGTTGTGAAGAATCAAATAAATTGAGTTTTGGATCTTGGCCGATGCCGTCCAGCTACCTTGCAGTCTTCGCACCTACAAGTAAGCAAATGTTTGTATCCTAGAACAGTTTGTGAACCTTCTTAGTGTATGTGTACAGTAAGAACCCTGTCTTTACTACTGAGCTTTTATTTTGAAACAATTTTATGAATTTTACTGTGTCATTGTCTATTCCATGCCAATGGCATCTTAAATTTAAAACATAGATTTATGTACTATCTACCTAAGGCATTCTAATGTATCTAAATTAAGTCTTGGCATTAAGCTAGAATAACTAAGCATTATTAGCCATCCTTATGTATTAAGCGACCCCGGTAAAAGTTACATTAAAAACAATTTTGCCTAACATCTAGCAAATTTCATTTATAACACCTCATATACATTACAAGGGAGTCGACGGCTAGCTTCTATTCTTTACTAGGTAGATAGATCAAGTAAGTAAATTATTTTTTTCCTCTAATCTTTGTAAGGTGGTAGATTATTCCGTATCCGGGTATATTTCTATTCCGCTCAATTTACCACCCTTACAAATGGCGCCCGAACGTTTTTTTTATATAGTTATTTCAGTATATTTTGAGAAATTTTGTGAATTTTATGAAATGTACTCCGCTGATTGTACAATTTTCTAAGTAGTGACACATTGCAAAGAGCACTAAGCTGTTTTTATGGTTAACTAACTAAATAATAACTAATAGTTAGAAATTTTGTTTGATAGTTTAAGTAATTTTCTGAGTATAGTCCAACAGTGGTTTTTTCTTATTTAATTAACACATTATAAATGGTGTTTATGCCGTTCAATTATGTTATTTGACTTACCTTGGAGGTGTATAAGTGAATGTTTGCCTTCAGTTTAGTAATAAACATTGCTTAACTGAGTTGTTGTTGGGTATTGCTTTCAATAGTAAGTACATCTTATGTTTGAAATTTCCGGTAACTTAGTATAATTAAAGTTTTGAAACGCTATGTGCCGTTAACTAGTTACACACATACATTTATAAATACTAAGAGTTACAACTTGTGAAACTAAATATATAAACTATATTCAGAGATTACATTAAGTTCAAGTATGAAGTTATGAACAATTTTTTTTCAGTGACTTGATACTTCATTATTTTGTTGAAATTTTGTTTAGAGCTGTGTTAAGGTTATGATAAAAGCTACTTCACACACAAAACATGTTAAGTTTAATTGAATGCTGGTAGTTTAAAGTGACATTTAGAAACAGATTTTGTTGTATTTTAGGTTATGTGTTAAAAGTGTAAAGTAACAGCCATCAAACCATTGCACAATCTCTTTGTTTTTTTTTAAAGATAATATGCTATTCAGAGTTCATTGCAACTTTGTTGCCTGTTTACTTTTGTAATTGTAAAGGTTGTAACACACTGTGTACTCATAAAGGTGATACTGCACCTTACAATCATTTATTCAATTTTGGGAAGTTTTATTTTGTTATATTTTGTTTACTATAGTAATAATATGTGCTTGTATTATTAACAATATTTTGGAATAGGAACATAATTGATAAAATAGTTAGGATAGACTTAAGAATATTGTTTTTGTTGTGTATTTTGCTTGTGTATATTTAATAGTTTAAATAACTTCTTTTGTATTTGTGTTTAACCAATTGGTATAAGGCTAAACATAGACAGTTACACAAGCTCGATATTTTGTTAAATGTGTTTTGACTTAACACAATGGAACAGACTTTTGCCCAGTTTCATTCACTTTTGAAGGACGAATTGTGTTATGAGGTATCCATTCGTTCCGAAACTCCAGCACCTACAGTGCTAGGTTTAAAGAAACAGTTAAAACAATTAATTCAGGAAATTCCTTCTGAATCAATTTTAGAGACGGATTTCACTTCTGAAAGTGAGTTAGGGGTTATTACTAAAAAACTTCAAGACTTAGAAGATTTATTAAAAAAGTGTTCTGACACTAAAGATAGACATGCCCTCTGTAGGTCTAAAGCTTTAACTTCACATTTGTACTTTAGAATTTTGAGAATACAGTGTTCCGAACTCAGCTTAATAAGTAGGAAGAGTGAATTACATACAAAGTTGCAGAGTTTGATTTCCAGATTAGATGCTGACAATGAGTCGTCTCACGACGAATCACTGGATTCCGAGAGTACCGCCGTTGACTGCACTGGTGATAAAAATGTTGCCAAGTGGAAGTTACATTTCAACGGACAGGGTGATCCGCGCAGTTTCATCGAACGCGTTGAGGAATATAAAAGATCTTATGGCGTTTCAGATGGAAAATTATTTGTTTCTGCATTTCATCTTTTTACAGGCCGAGCATTGTTATGGTACAGAGGCAACAAATGTCAAGTTTCGTCTTGGTCAGAATTGAAAACTTTATTTTTAGAGGAATTTGATGCAGTAGATTATGACTACAGGTTGCTAGGTGAAATTCGAGCAAGAACACAAGGCTCTGAAGAACCTGTGTCTATCTATTTCGCTATAATGTTTTGCATGTTTTCAAGGTTGTCAACACCACTTTCCGAAGAACAAAAGTTACAAATTTTATTACATAATATTCGCCCTTTTTACTCAGAACAATTAGCTCTTGTTGACATTAAGTCTGTCGCAATGTTGAAGGAAAAGTGTCGCAAACTAGAGGCTGCGAGGCAGCGTTCCGCCTTATTTTCTGAGCCTACTAACAGTAAGGCAACTTTAAGTTCAGAGTTTGCTTACAAACAAGTGACAAAACAGATAAACACACTTTCAGTCACACCTGCACCTAAGGTTGATACAAGTAAAGGCACTGATTTTACGAAAACAAATAAACAACTATGTTACAAGTGCGGCAAGGGTAACCATTCCTTTAAATTTTGCAGGACAGTTCCGAATTTATTAGATGTTTTTCGTGTGGACGTCAGAACTTTACAGTAAAGACATGTCCAAGTTGTAGTAAAAAGGCGACTAGTAAACCCGCTCCGGACAAAAATTCAAAAAACTAATTAGTAAGAACTGTGCAGAGACACAAGTAAAGAACTTGGTCATTAACAACAAAACATCCCTTTTACCTGACACAGTTCTGTATTCAGTGGATAACGAGACTTTAGGCCACATTTAAAGGTTTTTGTTGACGGTTTTGAGATTACAGGTTTACTAGATTCCGGTGCTTGCGCGTCAATTTTGGGTAACCAGGCGCACAAGGTTTTTTTGAGATTCGGTTATAAATTGCATAGCAGTATTGATACCACATTTTCAGTGGCAAATGGAGACAAACTTGATTGCATGGGTTATATGTTTATTCCGATTACTTATAATTCCGTAACTCACATAATAAAATTTTTTGTAGTACCCTCTATAATAGCGGATGTTATTTTTGGCTGTGACTTTTGGAAAACATTTCAGTTAGCCCCTGGCATTTTTGATAATTTAGAATTAATTAAGGCACCTTCTCAATTTTACAATATTTGTGCGATTGATAATGAACAAATTCATACCATCACTTCTTTTGAAAACTTATCATCTCAACAGAAAGAATTAGCCCAATCTGTAGTAAATAAATTTTTAGATATTTCTTCAGAGAAAATTGGATTGGGTAGAACAAAATTAATTGAACATATTATTGACACCGGTGATGCCTTGCCAATAAAAATAAAACAATATCCACTTTCTCCCGAAAAGAAGGAAGCTTTAAGTAAAGAGTTAGATAGGATGCTGGAAATGGACGTAGTTACTCCGAGTGAAAGCCCTTGGAATAACCCAGCAATTTTAGTGAAAAAGGCAAATGGAGACTGGAGATTTTGCCTAGATTGCAGGAAATTAAATTCAGTGACAAAGGGGGATTCATACTCAATACCGTACATTCCACAAATTCTAGATAGCTTGAAAGAGGCAAGGTTTTTATCATCGATTGATTTAAGTTCAAGTTTCTGGCAAATTCCGTTAGCTAACGACTCTCAGGAAAAAACCAGTTTTACAGTTCCTGGTAGAGGGTTATTCAAATTTAAAGTCATGCCGTTTGGCCTATGCGGTGCACCAGCACGACAGCAGAGGTTAATGGACCAGTTATTTAATCAAAATTTTTGTAGTGATATTGAAAATGGAATAGTATTTTGTTATATAGATGATATTGTTATTTGTTCTGCTGATTTTGAAACCCATTTAATTTTATTAAACAGAGTTCTGGATAAACTAAAAATGGCTCAACTATCCATAAATTTTGATAAATGTAATTTTTTTAGAAACTCTTTGAAATATTTAGGGTATATAGTGGATGAATTTGGTTTACGCACAGATCCTGGAAAAGTTGCCGCAGTTTTGAACTTTCCGACCCCAAAAACTGCACAGGAGGTAAAGATTTTCCTAGGCACTTGTTCTTGGTACAGGCGCTTTATTAGGAATTTTTCAACCATCGCTGCACCACTCAATAGACTAACGAGTAAAGGAAAGAACGCACCTAAATTTGAGTGGAGCGAACAGGCAGAGGTAGCATTTAATACATTGAAGAATGCGTTGGTAACCGCACCTGTTCTTGCGGTACCGAATTTTGAAAAACCATTCAAAATACATTGTGATGCTTCTGCATATGGTGTTGGCGGTATGCTGACGCAAGAAACCGATGGTTGCGATCATCCCATTGCGTATGTCAGTAGGAGCCTAAATAAAAACGAAAGGAATTACAGCGCGACGGAACGCGAGGCTCTAGCTGTGATTTTTGCAGTGGAGAAATTTCAGGCTTATTTTGGTTCCAAGCCAGTCACAATTATCACAGACCATGCATCCCTAAAGTGGTTCTTAAATTTAGAAAATCCCTCAGGACGACTCGCCAGATGGGGTTGTAGATTATCACAGTATAATTTTGTTATCGAACATAGGAAGGGTTGTGATAATGTAGTTCCGGATACCTTGTCGAGACTCATACACGTAGATGTAGTTGGTGATCGTAATGATAACTCTAGTCAACAAGTTTTGGTAGATGACTGGTATGACAAAACATTTAATGGCTGTAAAATCAATCCAGCAAATTTTCCGAATTTTTGTATTTTGAACGATAAACTATATCGTTACAGTAAATGTAAATACCAGCTTCTCAGTGAGTTCGACTGGAAAGAGGTAGTCCACAAGAACGACATCCTTAGAATTATGCAACAAAACCATGCAGATGCAACTGCAGGTCATTTTGGTGTGTTCAAAACTCATCGCAGATTATCCCTCAGATATTTTTGGCGTGGTATGTATAAGGACGTGGTTGAGTACGTTAAGAATTGTGATACTTGCTCTGCGTATAAACACACGACATCAGCCACTCCAGGTCTGCTTGGGAAGCCTAAAGTCTGCGAGAGACCTTTTCAGGTCATTTCGGCTGATTTAGTCGGACCTTTGCCTAGGTCTAAATCAGGATTTACATTTCTTTTTGTGGTGACGTGTTGTTTTTCGAAATATACAATGTTGTTTCCGTTACGGCGTGCCACAGGTGCCGCTGTTGTTAAAGCGCTAGAGAATTTTGTATTTTTGAACCATAGTGTTCCAGAGACTGTGATTGTGGACAATGGGTCCCAATTTACAGGATCTGAATTCCGTAATCTCATTAAGCGTTATAATATTCCGAAATTACACTACACACCACTGTACACTCCGCAAGTTAACCTTGTTGAGAGGTACAATAAGGTTGTTATGACTGCTGTAGCCGCTTTTGTGAAAGATAACCACAGGTCCTGGGACGAAAACCTGTACAAGGTCCAGTTCGCCATAAACAGTGCGGTTAATGAATCCACTGGATTCTCCCCGTTCTTCCTTGTCCACGCTAGAGAACCGGTTTTAAATGGTTCCTTCTATAAGGACACGGATAAGGAGTACGAGGCCGGAATTCCAAGGGAGGAATACGCAGGAAAGTTTGGAAATTTGGAGGACATATTTGGTCAGGTTAGGAGAAATTTGTTTCAGGCTCATGCAGAGTATGCAACACATTACAACTTAAGGCGTAGGTCTGCAAGCTATTCTGTTGGGGATATAGTGTGGAAAAAGACCTATCCACAAAGCGACGCTACAAATTTTTTCGCAGCTAAGCTGGCACCTAAGTATGAAAAGTGCAGGGTTGTCAAGGTTTTGTCACCTTTGGTTTACGAACTAGTTAGAGTAGCTGACAACCACCCAATAGGCACTTGGCATATTAAGGATATTAAGAAGTAGATATTTGCCATTACTTAGTTTGGTCTAAACTGTTTGAATATTTAAGTTATCAATATTCAATTAGGAATTTGAATGAGTGTAGTGATGTTCTGAGTTAACAGTTACATTACCATGGTTCAGTTGAGGAGGAATGTAGTGGATGTATGTAGGGATGAATATGTGATGATTGGAATGCTTGTGGTAGACCAACCGGATGAGAAAGTAAAAATGCAAATATCGTACTTTGGGGATAACGAAAAGGGGGGGTTTTGTGTTTTGTTTTCGTTTTCCTTCTAGATAATGGATCATTTCTGTTATTTTTTTCCGATTCTGTTCCGAGATCTATTTTCTAGGAGAGTTATTTCGTTTTTTTTTTCTCATATTCCGATTTTGATTCGGTTTTATTTTTCCGAATGGGATAGAGAACGGTTGCCATATCAGATGGACCCGTTCACAACCAGTTTTTCCGTATTTGTTGAGTAACAAATATTAAGATGGTAGTTTAAAAGAGTGAACCACCGTAGGCCTAGACGCATTCTATCAGTCAGCTGAAGAATGATGCCAAGATGTTTCCACTCAAGTGTCTTAGACACCATGAAGTTTTTTTTTTGTATATATTCTTTTTAGAAGTTAGGGTTGTGTAGTTAAGTATAATGTATAAAACCTTACACTGTTTTCAGTATATTTATTTTGTTAGACAATTTTCCTTGTTAGTAGTAGATGTGCGTTCACGCGTAACTTCTGTGTTTTTTTTGTTTGTTTGTTTCAGGCAAATTGTTAGTAGTTGTTGGATGACGCTGAGGGCAGCGCGGTTCAACCTGTTGAACCTTTTCGTAGGAGGGGAAGTATTGTGACGTTGTAAATTTTGAACTACTAACTGGCGTCTCGCTTTTAATTAAAATCTATTTTGTTCAAAGTATGTTGGTGCCACCTAGCATCAAGGTGCAGAACTACGCGTGGGTCGATGTTCAGAGTTCATTCGAGCCACAATAGATGGCGTTTGCTTCGTTGTCAATTGTCGTAAAAATAAAACAAAATAATTAAATAAAACCATAATATCATTTGTTTATTGTTAAGTCATTAACAAAACGGTTCTTATAATATATCCTTAGGTTCCGCAAATATTCAAAAATGAATTGGCTTTATGATCAAACTAACTGAGAGCGGCCACACTCGGGTTGCGTCTGGCAACACCGATTGATGAGATTTAGAATTTTCCTGGAGTCAACATGTGAAGACGAATTTTTTTCGTTCCAGGAAAATCTCACTCTTTTCGCCCATGGCTTCGCCTGGGAAAATACAATAGTTATAAATTTTAGTCATCCTAACGTATTTCAATGTTTCATCAATTATGGTGAGTGAAAAATCAAGTAATGTGGATTCGACAAAATGGCGGTTTGGTTAGAGAAAATCCTAATTTTATGATTTCATTCCAGTTCCAGTTATTTTATCTTCCCAAATAAATGAGGATAATGGGTTGTGGGTGGACTTCTGAAAACCATTGGTGGCCAGGAGTTCAATAGGTGAGTTGTGTTTGATCGGGAAAATTCCACGTGTCGAAATTTTCACACAGCACAAATTATAATCTTGTTTTTCTTTGTTACAGGGTTTACGTTTACGTTTTTAATTTTACGTTTACGTTTTACGTTTAGTTTCCGTTTTCCGTTTGCGTTTCCGTTTCCGTTTTCCGTTTGCGTTTCCGTTTTTTTTGCTTTCGTTTTCCGTATTTATTTCTTTTGCACATTCACGTTGGCAACTTAATTTCTATGGATAAGACTTGGTGAAAATCTTTGTAATGAAACATTTCGGTTGTGAAGAATCAAATAAATTGAGTTTTGGATCTTGGCCGATGCCGTCCAGCTACCTTGCAGTCTTCGCACCTACAAGTAAGCAAATGTTTGTATCCTAGAACAGTTTGGTGAACCTTCTTAGTGTATGTGTACAGTAAGAACCCTGTCTTTACTACTGAGCTTTTATTTTGAAACAATTTTATGAATTTTACTGTGTCATTGTCTATTCCATGCCAATGGCATCTTAAATTTAAAACATAGATTTATGTACTATCTACCTAAGGCATTCTAATGTATCTAAATTAAGTCTTGGCATTAAGCTAGAATAACTAAGCATTATTAGCCATCCTTATGTATTAAGCGACCCCGGTAAAAGTTACATTAAAAACAATTTTGCCTAACATCTAGCAAATTTCATTTATAACACCTCATATACATTACAAGGGAGTCGACGGCTAGCTTCTATTCTTTACTAGGTAGATAGATCAAGTAAGTAAATTATTTTTTTCCTCTAATCTTTGTAAGGTGGTAGATTATTCCGTATCCGGGTATATTTCTATTCCGCTCAATTTACCACCCTTACACTATATCTTACAAATCTAACACCATACCAGACAATCAATACGAGTAATTTATTACCTATTTTGAATAAATCATGTATGTATGTATGTATGTATATACTTTATTGCACCACAGAAACACAAATGACAGGTTACAAAAAGAAATCTTAATAAGTAGGTACAAAAAGGCGGTCTTATCGCTAAATAGCGATCTCTTCCAGACAACCTTCAAATCATTTGACTTTGACTTTGATCTGGTTACCTCCTGTATATAAATTAACGGATACCCGGCTAATACGCTAAAAACATGAAAAAAAGCACTCTAAAACCATCTTCTCATTAGGTATTTGCCTTTCTAATGAAAACGTTTTGGGGCACATCGTTTGGATGGTTTCAAATCATAACATATTGCATGCTAATAGGCAGAATTTGGCTGTACCTTTTTGTTTTGTAGTATCTGCACTGTTTACCCATATTCGCAATAAAGAAATTTGGATTGAATTGAATTGAAAAAGACTATAACGGAGACAGGTAGTAACTTACAGTGTTACTAACTACAGGGTGTAATTACACCCTGTAGGACGCAAGAAAAACGAAGACAGTATATTAATAGCGCTAAGTTTTACTATAATTTTGTATTTTTAGGAACTGTGTAAACCTAAGGATAGGCGCAAATTTGATACTACTGCCTGAACGTCTGAATTTTCTACAACTACATAGTTC
Source organism: Maniola hyperantus (assembly GCF_902806685.2). Lineage (NCBI taxonomy): Eukaryota > Metazoa > Arthropoda > Insecta > Lepidoptera > Nymphalidae > Maniola > Maniola hyperantus. Next base: position 5,132,225 of record NC_048551.1, on the reverse strand, counting down.
TGCCACATAATATACAGCTATCAGACATATATTTTACATAATATTTCTAAGGGATACCATTCACGACGCTAAAATGTTATAAGACTACTTTTTATTCCGGAAAATCGAGTTCCCACGGAAATTTAAAAAAAACTAAACGCGGATGAACTCGCGGGATACATCTAATAATAAGAAATGGCTATCCATCGTCTCTTGGATGCCGCCATTCTAGACGTCCAAATATGTAACAGCACAAAGAGGAATTTCGATTATCTCTCAAACCTAACGTCCGTCCCCGGCCTGCCTCAAAGGCGATTTTTTATGGACCGGCAGAGGTTGTGGGTACCGTAATTCAATTTATAGCGTCTACCCTCTCCAAGGGAGTGGCTTCTAAGCGATAATGCAATTTGATTGAGCTTATTATTGCTCCTTTACCTTTTCATTACGGCGACAAAATTTCAATTCAATATCTACCTTTCACTCTGAGTTCTCACCCATTCAAAGGGGTGAAAACTTGACAAGTTGTAAGTAAATGTATACGAAATTTTGCTTTCTTTCCAAGCGTGAAAGTACTTCAACACAATAAGAGGTCTTTACGTTCAACAATGGAAACTTTTCGCTTTGCCTCTTGTCACCTAAAACAGTGGTTCGTGAATAGAAAGCTGCATTTGCCGCCGAAGTTATGGGCACTTTGATGTGCTGTGGTGCCGCAACCCTTCGGAGCGCGATTAAAAAAGTTATGCAGAAACTCTTTTCATAACATTTTCCTTTCATGTAAAGGCTTAAGCGGAAATTTTACGGCCCGTGTTTACTTTTTGTACCACTTGAAAAAAGATTCCCCTTTCAGGGTATTCCTTCATAACCAACTGCGGCGAAGAAACTTAGGGTATACGATTCTACCAAATAATATCTCACAGCATTAAAACTACTGGACTTATTCAAGAAAGTATCATTTTTGTGTGCAGCTATAATTAGTATTCTAATGTAAATAATTGTAGCACGTTCATATTACTCTACTGTCTGTAGGTAGGTGTCCCCCCTTAGGTACGATGCCGGGGCAAGTTAACTGGACAAAAGATGTACCCACTTAGTTTTTCAAAACCGAAGCGAATAGTTTGAGTGCTAATAGGCTAGATCCTTCGCAAAAGTTTAAAACAATGAAACCAATAGTTTGAAATCCAATGAGTTTTAACTTATAACAGCCGTGATTCAGTGAACACTGAGTTATTGAGGCTTCAATTAAAAAACCTTTTTGCTTGTCTCTATAATTACGCCCGTATATTCGGCTCCGCATAATAGAGTCATTTAACTTTGGTCGGGCTCACATAAGTTCTGAAACCATTGAAATATGGACTGTGATATTACAGGAAAAGACATTTAGAACTTGGAGGATGTACAAGTCTTCATAAGGTCGCTGTTTTCAGTGAAAATAAAGTGCTTACTTACTGATTTATGTACTTTGTACGCTGTAATAGAGTCCCGTCTAGCGTTTTAATAGCGTTGAGTCCCTGGAAGATAATGATGACTTGTGCTTTCGAAAGATTTTGTCCCGCCATTTTTTAAAATAGTTTTTTTACTACCATTACAGACAAAGGTCTAATACCATACAGCCACTACAGGCTCGTCAATGTCAACAATGATTTTTACCAAAAACTAAAATGGTAGGTACTTAAATTTTAAAACGAACAAATCGTAAATCGAAGCGACTAGTTTTGAATGTTTCTGTAAATACTGGATCGGTCGCAAAAGTTTACCTTTTATTGAGTCGAGTTTAAGTGAACATAGACAAACTCTTTTAAAAGTTTAGAATCTCAAAGGGCTTCTTCTAAAAGATTCCTACTTGGTAGTTTAAAACTGTAGACTACTTCTTTAACAGTATGTACATATTATGTAATATAAGCTTATGCCCACGATTTTTTACAAGTGGATTTAGATTTTTAAGTGGGAGCTCTTTGATTTTCCGGGATAAAAAGAAACCTCTGCGTTGTTCTAGGTCTTCAATTACCCATGCAAAAAATCACGTCAATTCGTTGGGACGTGATTGAAGGACAAACCATCAAACCAATAAACCAACAAACAAACACACTTTCACATTTATAATGGTCAGTGATGTATTGTTAAATTGAAAACTGGATGACAGTAACTGAAAACTGGTAAATACTTTTTCAATGTACAGATTGGTCTGAGAGATGTACATATACTCTATATACTAATATCATTGCTTAAATTACGTGAGCCTAAAAAGTTTTTACGGAGTTGTCGGAGAGTAAGCCTTGTTTTTTGCAATTCCACGAGGGATATTAAGATATTCATTTTCAGGATCCTTCTTAAGGTGAATTATTACAGTAGATGTTTCAGATATACAGTTTAAAATTCTTTTTATAACAAAATGTGAACTAAACATTTTAACTTTAAATATCTTTATATATTGTTATTTTTGCACTTAATGATAGCTTTATTTATGATAGCCCTTTTTTCCGTACCATTGCTAGATGCATTTGACGATTCAAAAGTAGATACTTCTAAAAGTTTTATTGAATAAAAAATATTTACGAGATTTACTGATTTGATTTGTTTTTAAGAATATTCTTTTTTGACTTCTGCGATTTGATTTGAACCGAGTTACTTATTAATATGAATATTTCTATAGCATTGCGTTGAATATTTTTATGGCTGTTACAAATTTGGTTTTCTAAAGTATTCTAGCTGTAAACTGAAAAATCTTGACTGAAAACCTGAGTTGAGTAAAACAAACCGTAATTACAGAGCATTAAAATTGTCTTTGGTAACTCCTGAGATCTTAGTTTAATCAAAGAGTGAGATTTCAGTATTCACCTTAAAAGGTCTACTCGATTCTTTTCACCATCTTATGGTTTTCTTGGTAGGCGAATACGGTTCACAGCGGGCTTCTTTATAATTGAGTACATAAATCACACCCCATCGAATAAGACGTGGTTTCACGAAGCTTGCTGAAATACTCGTTGAAAATAGTGCAATAAAAAAGAGTAGGCGAAAAGAAAATCGCTTATCAACTAACTTCAAAAAAGGAGCAGGTTATCAATTTCTTGCTTATTTTTAGAAATAGATACTGAAATATCAAATCAGTAGCTTTTACTTTACCTAAACTTTACAACTGACTGACTGACTGATCTATCAACGCACAGCTCAAACTACTGGAAGGATCTGGCTGAAATTTGGCATGCAGATAGCTATTATCTAAGAAAGGATTTTTGAAAATTCAACCCCTAAGGGAGTAAAATAGGGTTTCGAAATTTGTTTAGTCCACGCGTTGATCTTATCGCAGTTGGCGATAGTTCTGTATAAAATCTTGTAGTTTATCAATTTCGGTACAGAGTAATCAGGTAGGTACCTACAGTAGATCCTGGATAAAAATGTCTAGAAAAGGGAGGAAGAATTTTTTTTGCAGAAATAACATACTACACCATAGTAGGGGGTTTAATATTACCAAATTATAATTTTTTCAACGTTCACATTTGAAACAAGTTTAATAACAATATTATAACAATAAAAAGATAAGTTATTCCAAATTAGCACTAGCCCATGTAGGTTGGTATGAAAAGTAAGTTTGGCGGTTTGGTCTCCAATTTGATAAATCAATATTCACACCTGAAGCAAATTAAATAACAACAAGAACTTAAATAAAAGAGAAGTTATTCAAAATTAACACAAGCCACTATAAGACCATATTGTATGAAAATACATTTAAGCATTGCCAAAAAACTGTGCTATATTCGGTATAAACAACAAATCACAAGACAGCGGGTTGCGTGCCAGCTCTATTAACAATGAATCAATAGTGCGATAAAAGAAGCGCTTTCAGGTGCCGAGGGTCAGCCGATATTGAGACATAATTCACATGCCGAGAGGAATATGAGCTGTAAGTATATGTGATATTTTATACATTGTACGTAAACCAACGTGCATGCCTTGATAAAAACTTTTATATGTGGCAAAAATAAAATGCTGGGCGTGGGTGTGCGGGGCGTTCCCTCCCAGATTGCCATCTCGACCTGTCGCGTACTATACCTATGCTACGTCTGTGACTAATACCGGTTCGGAAAACAGATTCTACTGAAAAGATCCAACAAGAAACTTAGCAGTCTCTTTTTGGGCTAGTATCATATTTGTAACTAGATGATGCCCGCGACTTCGTACGCGTGTATTTAGGTTTTTAAAAATCCCGTGGGAGCTCTTTGATGTCGCCGCTCGCGGGATAAAAAGTAGCCCATGCAAAAAATCACGTCGATCCGTTGCGACGTGATTGAAGGACAAACCATCAAACCAACAAACAATCGCATTTATAATATGGGTACTGATTTGTATTCATCATCATCATTATTATCAACCGATAGCTATCCACTGCCAGATAGGTCTCTTGAAAGGACTTCCATACGCCATGGCCTTGTTCTACCTGAATCCAACGACTCATATTTAATGTCTTCTGTCCACCCTAGGGTCTCCCAACGCTGCGCTTTTTGTCATTCCAGCCTCAATAGCTCAACGGGTAAAGGAGTGAACTGAAAACCGGAAGGTCGACGGTTCAAACCCCGCCAGTTGCACTATTGTCGTACCTACTCCAAGCACAAGCTTGACGCTTAGTTGGAGAGGAAAGGGGAATACTAGTCATTTAACATGGCTAATATTATTATTAAAAAAAAACTTGGGACCCCAACGTCTTTTCGGATCGGATTTTCGAACTCGCCCATTGCCACTTCAGCTTCGCAACCCGTTGAGCTATGTCCGTTACTCTGGTTCTACTAAAGATCTCATTTCTGATTTGATCACGTAGAGAAACTCCAATTTGTATTAATCTCATTTAAATCTGTACACACTAGTAGCCGTGTTAATCCATTAGCTATTCCACACGCTCCTGTATTCCGGGCGGCGGTTATTTGATCTGCTGCGGTGTTTGTTCGTGGCACGTGAGCCGCCTAACTTACTGTCCCGATATTTTTTGTAAGCAACCTCTTGATCATATAAACACCGTGCAACGCTTGGTCAGGATTTCGTAGTACCAGACGGTTTGCGTAAAAGATTTGCAATCTAACTAATACAATTTTGGAACATGTAACGTTATTCGAATACGCTACGGGCAAAGACATTTAGGTATAGGCTACAGGTGACCCAATAACTAACGCTTATTTAGCCTAATTAGCTTAGCAAAAAATTTGAAAAAACCTATATTTTGTAAAAGTTCACGAAGTATTGCAAATAAAACATCTGACTGACGCTAGAGGTCAACGAAGGTTCCGTAAGTAGGCCACTCAGAGTCAATGCCGGCGGGGCATTGACCCGAGTTTTGCACGCTTGTAACTCTACCGAAGTCTACCTAATGAATTTACCCTACCTCATATACTGATCTACCTAAAGAATACGCTTCCTATTTCATATCTTCTAGTGGCACGCGTATCATCTAACAGTAGAAACCTTTTAACATGTTGTGAACGCAATAACCCAAGGACGTTTAGAGTATCAGAAATAGTGAGTTCATCAGACCTAACGGACCTTACGGGGTATGAGCTGAGGAAGTGGGCATTCACGTATTGAATGCTCAAATGACTGTAGGTGTTCGGGCTTTGAAGGTATGTATTCACGCATAGAACCTAACACATTATTTTGGAACGTGCGTTCGTGTATAGGAGTTGTCTGGTCGATCATTCAGTTGTTCGCGTATTGAATACCAAATGTCTACCGTGTTCGGGTATAGAATTTAAACCATTGGGGTTTAAGATGTGGGTTCAGCAATTGAGACGTATTAAAAGAAGTGTAATTAATATTAGTACCCATACTCAACGTGTGTAAACCTAAATGTAAGCTCTTCCTCCTACTGTAGGAAGAAGAAGCCCTGTGTAATGGCACCATTCACTCCAGTTCGTGTAAAAGGGGTTAGGAGTGAATGATGGTTGAAAGCTCCGCCGCGCCTTCAACGGTGAGCTTCTGCCTTCCCTTGGTATCCTATCACATTAAGAACATAAAATACCAACGAACACGAGCTCCCCCCCCCACTACGCGTCATCATTCAAGGGATAGCGCAATGTATGCAAGCATACTGTTAGGAGAGGTGCGTTCCTCTCATGAGATAGCACGGCGCATGCAAGCATACTTTATAGTGGCGTGTCCCACTGTAAATGGTTTGTGTAGTGTGGTGTGGTGTAGGTATATCGATCTCTTAGAGATCTAAAGGATGAGTGGCTTACTCTACGATACCGCCGAAGCAAGCTATAAACGCAGGCCTAACCTCAATCCTTTGTGTGTGAATGAGTGTAATGATCTTAGAGATCTCAAGGATGAGCGGCTTGCACTACGATACCGCCGAAGCAAGTTATAATCGCAGGCCTGACCTCAATCCATTGTGTGAAGGTATGTTGCATTTTATTATTTTTACTTGTAAGTGATAAAGTAGTCCATGCTAGAAATCACTCTAGCAAAAGATTCACAAGCACTGGGGCGCTAGGCTCTCCTTTAGGCAGGATGCACAAACACCAGAGCGCTATGGTCGTCTCTCGCATAGGTGTCTTCAAACGCTAATGCTGGGTTTTTGTATTTTACTTGTAAGTGATAAAGTACTCACGCTAGAAATCACTCTCTAGCAAAAGATTCACAAGCACTGGGGCGCTAGGCTCTCCTTTAGGCAGGATGCACAAACACCAGAGTGCTATGGTCCTCTTTCGCTTAAGTGCTCTCGAACGCTAAAGTTGCTTATGTATTATTTATAAATATCCATCAGAAGAATGCAACGCTCCAAGCAATATTAGGGTAACATAGAGATCAACAGACCTATCTGGTGTCTCTAGTCAATTCAATTCAATGTTTAGACACATGCGTAGCCCAATAGGTAAGGAACGTGTCCCTTTACACACATACCCTTGTAATTTAGCACTCAGAGTGCTCGGTCTCAAGTGATAAGTCATCACTTATTTGTGTACGCTAGAAATCACTATAGTAAAGATTCACAAGCACTGGGCGCTAGGCTCTCCTTTAGGTAGGATGCACAAACACCAGAGTGCTATGTTCCTCTCTCGCTAAAGTGCTCTCGAACGCTAAAGTTGCTTTATGTATTATTTATAAATAGCCATCAGAAGAATGCAACGCTCCAAGCAATATTAGGGTAACATAGAGATCAACAGACCTATCTGGTGTCTCTAGTCAATTCAATTCAATGTTCAGACACATGCGTAGCCCAATAGGTAAGGAACGTGTCCCTTTACACACATACCCTTGTAATTTAGCACTCAGAGTGCTCGGTCTCAAGTGATAAGTCATCACTTATTTGTGTACGCTAAAAATCACTATAGTAAAAGATTCACAAGCACTGGGCGCTAGGCTCTCCTTTAGGTAGGATGCACAAACACCAGAGTGCTATGTTCCTCTCTCGCTAAAGTGCTCTCGAACGCTAAAGTTGCTTTATGTATTATGCGTGTATTCACTAACCACCATAAGGCGGTTAAGTATTCCAACGAATGTCAGAGTACAAACAGAACAGCAGTATTACCTGCCCTCTGTGATCGGTAGTTATTAAAGTATGCTAGAATCAGCTCAGCAAAGGATTCACAAAGCGCCAAGTGGCGCCATTAATGGCACTAGGGTTCTCCTTCGCATAATCATCTTCCAACGCACTTCAACGTATACCAGCAAATAGATCGAAAGTAAACACAGAGTACAACTCCGTCTGCCAGCTCAAGCAAGGATTTACCGAGTATCCTAAAGGACGCGCGGTTCACCTCGCCTAAGCAGCCACATTACCAGATCAATCATGAATCGCTTTTAGACTTTAGAAGTATCGCCCCTATAACATAAGAAAAGTATCCTTGTACTTAAAGTGGTCCCATTCTCAAATTTTCTTACTTGAGTATAAATCTTATGTGTCGTCCAGCACATAAGTTTAATTAGATAGATTATATTATCTATTTTTATAACGTCGGTTGAGTTATTACTCAATCCACAATCCGGACGTTATTACGTAACCATTTGCGAGCACACACACCGTTCCGACCGATGGGGTCGAAGCGATGCCGCACGCGCTTTCCAACGAAATATTGATATTTGGATAATATTTATAATTGCACCATCTATTTAAACTGGCTTGTAAGTAATAAGAGCTATGCTCTCAAGTTATAATATTCCAAACTTGGTTTACAATAGAGCCATGCTCCCATGTTTCCACCTACCATAGTGGTGTTCTAATAGACAGCACGTACGATCATGTGCATGCCTGCCCGCTCTTGCGTTCATTTTATAGCACCCTGCTTTGAGACTTTGTATTTACATAAGTGTATAACCTCTGGCTATGCCAGTAAATCCTTGTATTTTACCCCTTTTTTCCACTTAGTGGTAGCATTCAATGTATGGCGCAGCGGACCCAACACGCGCAACACTGATTCGGCATTAGGACATTGACCGCTTGGTCGTTCCTTTCTTCCAATTATTCTCCTTTAGTGAAACAGCGATAGACATAGTGCAAGGTGTCACCGACAAGCACGTCTACCGTCTTAGACAACCTCACCTCCATATCATTCAACTAGTTGCACCTTAGGGAAAAAATAGCGATAGACATAGTGCAAAGTGCCACCGACAAGCACGTCTACCGTCTTAGACAACCTCACCTCCATATCATTCAACTATTTTATAATTCCACAGACCTGTTTAAATGAAGACTATGTCCTCTATAAGAACACTTAATGCAAGCACCCATTTCCACAAATATTTCCACCACACGAGCGCTAGACTGCACGCACCTTAGTGCGCGCATGTCCCGCCTCGCCTCTACTCATTATAGTTTCACAGACCTGTTTAATTGAAGACTATGTCTTCCTCCATAAGAGCACTTAATGCAAGCACCCATTTCCACAAATATTTCCACCACACGAGCGCTAGGCTGCACGCACCTTAGTGCGCGCATGTCCCGCCTCGCCTCTACTCATTATAGGTGTCTACCACTATGGTCCTCGTCAGCGTGTTAGAGTCTACGAACGTTAAGTGCTCGCACTTCCATTACACTCACACACAAGAAGCCATATGGTCGACCACCAGTTAATTGCTCAGCCCTCGCGGACCACCCCTTGCAATGATAAGGGAATTTGTTCTTTCACATAAGTGTTCGAACTGTGGCCCAACGCAGTAGAGAAAACTAATGTCAAGTGTTTGATTTTGATTCTAACTCCCGCGACCGTCTGGTCCGCAGGCTCCAACCGACTAGAGACAGTTTTCCTCGATAGACTACATTGACTGGCGGCCGTATGAAAACCTAAATAAAAACCGAATTTCTCATGCACCGACTAGACTGACTGACTTACATTGATAAAAAAAAAATTATATACATAATTTTTTTTTTTTTTTTTTTTTTTTTTTTTTTTTTTTTTTTTTTTTAAGGTCCCTATGTTGTATGTAGGCTATGTTCGTTACACGCTATACATAGCGAGTTTGAAAAATACTAAATCACTAAAACTACAAAATGAGGCAAATGGTTATTGGTATGGGATTGTGTTTAGGTAGTATAGCAATAACGCTAAGTTTTTGCTAGCGTTCTGGTTACAAGAGTCTAGAGTGTTCTGTTACAGAACTGTAGTGTTCTTTATTGAGAAATAAATTTATTTAAACCGAAATAGAACCTACCAAAATATTTAGTTACGTCAGATGTATCTCTCACCAGCTTTTCATTTAAATTAATTTAACTCAAACAAGATTCAACCCATTTAATTTAATTAGCGTCTCAGTAGATCCCCGAGCCGCAGAGCGAGCTAGGTGCGCTTTAGTATCTGTAGGGTTAATTAATTAAAACAACAAACTTTCGAGTGACTTCTCAGCTCAGCTTCTCAGTTCTCTGTGACAGTTCACTGTTTTTGTCTTTGTTTATTTAATTAGGTAGATACGCAAAATTTGATCCGTGAGAAGCATGAATTTCCATATTCTGGTTTGGTTGATTTTTTATAATTTAAACATCTTCTGTATATATAAAATTCAAAATCATGACTGACTCACTGACTGACTTATATATCAACGCACAGTCTAAACCGCTGGTGCTAAAGACATGAAATTTGGAGGGTGTGTTCTTTGTAAAAAGTAGGTGTCCACTAAGAAAGGATTTTACGAAATTCTACCACTAAGTGGGTTTAATGGGGGTTTAAAATTTATGTAGTCCACGCGGACGAAGTCGCGGGCATCAGCTAGTCAAATATATTTAATTTAAAATAGGAGTACATAATATGAGTAATTTTTTATTTTCGACTTCTTTTTAATTTAATGAAGTTCACCAACTATACGTAGTTTTTCGGAAAGAAAATTCGACTGACCAAGATTTATAAGCGGGCCTCCGGTCCTTCACGAGTCATTGCCCCGACTCCCGCAACAATTAAGATTTACAACGGCGCAAACCCTAAATAACTTAAATAGTTGGAAACGTTGGAAAACCTCTGCTCTCTCCGCAACATGACGCTGCGATGTGAAACCGCAAACTCCGTATCCTGAAAATTTTTACCTACGTTTTCTAACTCAATCAATAATAAAAATGCTATAGGTACCTAAGTAGGTATTACTTGCTGGAATAACATTTTACGAATATTCAATTAAGTTGGGAACTAAAGGTGACATGTTTTATCACTAAAAGTTACCCTGAAATCTCTTTTGTATCACTTGTACTGTATATTTTTAGACTTCTACTCATAGCTGCAGCAGAGTTCAGAGTTGGAATGATACTTATCTGGGAAACTAAATTTTTGACCATGAAAAAATGGACAGTGGTACCTTTTTTGAATAAATTTCTTATTTAGATGTTAGACCTATCTAGATTTCTGTTAATGTAGGTATATACTCTTGTCATGCTTTTGACTTATTTTGAATTTTTATTACCAAAATATATTACCTATCCTACAGATACGATCATATAGTCATATACAAACCTACTCACGACGTAAGATATAAAACAAAATAGAAACGGCAAACTCATTCCTCTTTCACTTTACATCCCTTTTACGACGTCACTAAAATCCATCTGATACATACGTGGATATGCTGCCATAAAGCCTACGGAGCATATTTTAGGGAGCAAAACTCAAGACAGGAATACGTAGAAAATTAAGCGAAATGGTGATAAGTAGTAAATGTTAACGATAATTTAGATAAGGATAACGTACCTATTGTAGAAAACTGGCAGACCGAATTTTTTAACATTTTCGTGTGCTACCCTGTGGCTACCCTGGTTAGTGCGATTATGACCTAAATTGTGAATAAATAGTCAGATTGTCAATAAACATTGTATAATAACCATTACAGGCAAGCTTCTAGGCAAGCGCGGTCCTACCTAGACCACATCAATCATTTTTATCAGACGTGTTTTTTTATGTGTGTGTGTATTTGACGACACACGATAAAAATATCACACATAAAAAATGAAAAATATACAAATAATAAATATATTAATAGATTGATAAAAATATTAAACGTAACTAACTCTGTCAGAAACTTTCTTAATTAAAAGCTCCCCATCATGTTCCGCTGCGTAACAATACGTTGAATTAACTTCCCAGTTCCCTAACATATTATTTTACACGTACCAGTACCTATGTATTAACTTGTAATTATGTGAACCGAAGAGCTTTTCAATTACCGTACGAGAAAAGGGCGGGACGCTTCAATACGTCTGAGTCAGCCATATTTTCAGGAGTCAGTGATGATAGACAATTCATTGTCATTGTATGGAAATGCAAGTCCAGTCATATCCTTATTTATAGGTAGGCACTCGTACCAGTGTTATAAATGCGATAGTATGTCTGTTCATTTGATTACTTTTTTACCTCAGACAATGAAATGATAATGTCATATAGACATGGAGTTATGAATCTGCTTAGCTTGTTGAGATACTGGGGAAGCATATTGCTTAGTTAGCTAGTTAAAAAGTTACTAGCTGAGCTGTTATTCTTCTCTATTATGAAGTAAATATCTACAGTATTTTCCTTACCACCTACTTACCACCAGGTGAGATTGCAGTCAGGGGCTAACTTGTATCTGTATCTGAATAAACATCTACAGAAAAAACGTAAATTCGACGCAAACAATATATTATAAAGCCTATGCACCGTTTTACTAGTAGCTAAATATGCCCTTATAAGTAACTTTTTCAACTTTTGTGTCACTTAATGAAAAGTTTCCTAAAATAAAACTCGCTTTTTTCTGGGAATTAAATCAGAGATCTCTGACTTGGTAGTTAATCAGCCTAGTCGCAGCGGGAATAGCCCACTACGAGTACTAGCAAAACAAACAGAAACTAATATTATGTTATCGTGCCCAGATCCTATACTAATAACTCAAAGTTACTTCATAAATAATGCCCTCCATCTTTATTCAGGCTTGATACAAAAGTTTCAGCGTGAGTTATGACGGGAGCATATGTAGAGCGTAGAACCAGTTTATTTATAGAGAATTAAACTTTGTATTGTTCACCTATGTAACTGAATTCTAATGGGATACTGGTATTTCTATTTCTTGTTCTACAGGGTGTTTGATAAACCATAATTATAATAACATAACAAAATGAGGTATGTATGTATGAAGTATCAAATAGCTAGTACCATAGATTTTTTCGTTGCCTTTGCTACTCGACAAACAAATCCAAAGTCAGAGTCAAATAATTTATTTAAAACTAGATGATGCCTACGACTTCGTCCGCGTGGATTTAGGTTTTTAAAAATCCCGTGGGAACTCTTTGTTTTTCCGGGATAGAAAAAAGTAGCTCCTTCCTCGGGATGCAAGCTATCTCTACCAATTTTCTTAAAAATCGGTTAAACGGATGGGCCGTGAAAGGCTAGCAGACAGACAGACAGACAGAGACACTTTCGCATTTATAATATTAGTATGGATTTTAATGATTATTTAGTAAAAGCCAGTAAAAACCTATGATATTAAATTACGTATGGTGATAGCACTTGTACAGTCATCCTCACTTCATAATAATAGAGGCTATTGAAAACGTAGTAATTAATCACATAATAGCTCATGTGTGCGCCCCCTATCTATCAGCTAATGGCACTAATACACGCAGCATCCTTTTTACTAGTGATTGTGAGTTTACCAAGAATTCGTATTAATTTGTAAATAATTACCGATGCGAGGTCAATCGGTTTTTCGAACTATGTGCCCTTCCCATTGTCACTTCAGCTTTCCAACTTGTTTAGCTATCTCAGTTACTCTATGTTACCCTGGAGTCTGGAAAACGCAGCGTTGGGAGACTCCCCAACTCTAAATATGTATATAAAAGGCAAAGGTGACTGCATACTGATTGGCTGATCTGTCAAAGCACAGCTCAAACTACTGGACGTACGTATCGGGCTGAAATTTGGCATGCAGATAGCTATTATGACGTAGGCATGCATAGACGCAGGATCGTGCACTCATTTATTAGATTTTAAAGTCGGTTATTAATACATTTAGTGTAGTGTAGTAACACCTTTATCTGTACGTTGAAACAATGCCTATTGAAAATGGTAATATAACGCGATACGTGCGAGGGGGTGAGCATGTATTATTGATATGTTAATACGCGATGAAAATTATGGGCTTAATGAACTCATTAGTGTGGAAATTCGTCGCCGTTTTGTATTACAGGTATTACATTATTTTCATTGTAATTTGTATTTATTAATATTAAGTAGGTATTACATTAGAAAAATGATAAGTAATGCAATCTGGCAATCAAATGCGCTAATTTTGGCTAATGGTTTTGGGACTTTGCATAATATTATGAGGTTATTACAAGATTGCCTAGAAAAATAAGTGTTTTCAGAGTTCATGTATGTATATATAAATTTCCTTATTCCATCATAACCATACCAAGTAGGGTATCATAATATGCAAGGTCTTTACCTGTATATTCTAAAACAGATTTCGATTTATTTTTATGCATTATGTTTTCGATTTATCGTGCAAAATGTCGAAAAAAATACCCAAGTATCCTTGGGACTCGCACTTGGCCGTTTTTATATGAATACTATACAGTATACACTATTTAACAACTTGTATAAGTCCCGCAAATTGCTATTGCGCTGGAACCATGTCTCATTAACATCGAAAGACGTCATTTTGACGTCATTTGACAACTTTTATTTAGGTAAAAATATACCATCAGCTCGAAACTTCAGTCTAGTGGTGACGTCACTAAAAAGGCGGCCACGCGCATTAGCAATTTACGGGAGTTATAATACAGCTGCGGTCATCGAGGCTGATAAAACGTCACAAATGAACATCTGACTCACTGGTATGTTTATTTATATCTACTGTAGAATAGCTTAGCACTACCTTGTTCATTTAACTACCTACTGATGAAATAAGTTAGGAATGTTATGAACATAAGCTTTATACTTGATACATTTTCTCATAGAAATATTGAATCAACAAGTATTTCCAATCGGATTCTTCATGGATGAGTGTTATCTACATACCTATTATCATCGATATCAATCTGCACCTCGATTGCGGAAATTAACATAAGATCTATTCTATCAAAAGATAGGTAAGTCAAACTATTCCTATAAGATCTGTTTTAACAAAAGATAGGTAAGTCAGAACGGTAAGACAAAACCTTTTTTGTGCAATAAACTCTGTTTTAAAAATATATGCAGAAAATTAAAGCATTAAGCGAATGCTTTTTACGATGCAACTTAATTTTAAAACGTTTAAAAAGTAATTTTAAAATGGTTGAAGCAAAATTAAAAATTTCGAGTATTGCATGGATCCCAGTAACACGGGTGTTTGTAAAATCGGTTAGAGGCATCTCGAGCAATTACAAGGTTTTAGCGATTTCACGCCTCTCTTGATGCTAAATTAATTAAGAATGCTACACAGACTGCACTAAATTCAGACAGCCCGGTAAAATAAATGTGAGCTAGATCACATAGGTATTTTTTCTGAGACAAGCACACTATAACTCGTCTCCTACATCAATCATCATTATTATCAACCCATCGCCGTCTCACGACTCTCTTCTTTGAGAAGGGTTTTTGCCATAGTCTATCACGCTGGCCAGGTAGACTTTACACATCTTTGAGAACATTATGGAGAACTTGCATGCAGGTTTTCTCAATGAAGTGATATAAAATAATTGTTTAAAACGCACACAGCTCCGAAAAGTTAGAGGTGGCCTGCCTGACGTGCCTGGGATCGAACCCCCGAACTCCCGATTAGGAGGCGGACCTCTTAACCGCTAACATCAATGCTTGTTCATCTTTACATTATCAGAATCAATGCAATAGTACCTACCCATCAAAGTTAATAATAAAAATGTACCTATAGCTAAGTATGTTTTTTAATAATGATTGGAATAAATATTTTAAGGGGATCTTTTATAATTTTTTTTGTTCATGGTTATGCTATTTAGTAATTTCCTATTTTATCCATACCACCATACATACATACCAATCAATCAGTCTGTTTGCGTTCACTGCTAGACATAAGTTTCCCTGAGAACACTGTTACTTTCCCAGCGGGCTGGAGGTCGTCCCACATTGCGCTTGTCGATACGGTCCACTCCAGAACAGGGCTGGCCCGGCAGCCATCGGTTCTGAAATTGATTTACATTTAACTAGCTTATGCTCGCGACTTCGCCCGCGTGTACTTCACAATTTTCAAACCCCTATTTCACCCCCTTAGGGGTTGAATTTTCAAAAATCCTATCTTAGCGGATGCTTACGTTTTAATAGCTATCTGCATGTCAAATTTCAGCCCGATCCGTCCAGTAGTTTGAGCTGTGCGTTGATAGATCAGTCAGTCAGTCAGTCACCTTTTCCTTTTATATATTTAGATGTACATTTTATTGGAAATAGTATGTTTACTACTTACCTACTAGCTTGTTTCCGATGGTTAAAAAATGTGTCCCTTCTAAATCATTCATAGGTCTTCATGAACCGTCTCGCCGGTCGAGTAAAGAGCGGTGTTGTTATTAATTATGCAGCATCATTGGTACACAGTAATGCACCAATATGTATTCATAGCCTTCATTAGTCAGTCAGGGTCCCCGAGGTGCAGAGAGCTTTTACTAATTTCAGCAAGTGTCTTCGAAACTCGAAGGTGTGAAATGTTCTGAACACGCAAAGATACAAGTACCTAATCTTGTTGACGACCACCCTGGCGCAGTGGTGATGACTGTGGTCTTATAAGTGAGAGGCCCCGGGTTCGATTCCCGGCAGGGGCAATTTGGGAATTCCTAATTTATGAATCCTATTCTCTGGTATGGTGGGAGGCTTCGGGTGGAGCTAATTACCACCCTACCGGCAAAGCGTGCCGCCAAGCAATTAAGCGTTCCCGTACGATGCCGTGTAGAAACCGAATAAGCCTGATTTTTGTCATTTTGTCCAGATAAAAAATGTAAACTTATTTTACTTACCTACAGAATAGATATAGGTATATTAATAAAATCAATCCTAACTGTAATCATGTCAAAAGTACGGTTCTCCATGGGTTCACCTTTAATATAAGGCCTAAATCGCACTTTTGACACATTAAGTTAAAATGGCGCGTGATAACTTCATTTTGGACGCATTATATGGGCTTTTTTGACAATTAACAACGTCGCTATCGGCGGATTACGCACAGATTGATATACCTAATTAATTTCGGCCGAGGTATATTTGCTTGGCCGATAATTGTTTATCAAAATCTTAAATTGATTTCATACTTTGTCGGTCTCTCAACTTATTAATTATAAAATGCACAAAACATTTATAAACCTACCAATTTTATCACTACATCATAAATTTTCATTAAATCAAGCTTTTTAGTATGGTGCACACCGCAGAGAATACAACCTCAAGAGTACGCATATACAAGGTTTTGCATGAAAACAAAATCGTAAAATGTTGGCGGGGGACAGGGGAGAATGCTTTGTTGTGATTGGTGGACTCAAAAGTCACGTAAACGAGACAATTTGCGGAATGAGGGTACCGAACGGGCGTGGGCCGACTTTTATGCTAAGCAACTGCCTAAGCTTGGCGATCGGGGGTGTCCGGCTTTAGGCGTCTGTAAGTGGTGGTCTGTAGTGCACACTTACGGATCTGCAATCAAATGTGTTTATTTAATTCGTAACCTTAATAAGCTGTGATAGCCTAGTGGTTAGGACGTCCGCCTTCTAATCAGAGGTCGGGGGCTCGATCCCGGGCACGCACCTCTAACTTTTCGGAGTTATGTGCGTTTTAATTAATTAAATATCACTTGCTTTAACGGTGAAGGAAAACATCGTGAGGAAACTTGCATGCCTGAGAGTTCTCCGTAATGTTCTCAAAGGTGTGTGAGGCCTACCAATCCGCACATGACCAGCGTGGTAGACTATGGCCAAAACCCTTCTTACTCTGAGAGGAGACACACGCTCTGTAGTGAGCCGGTGATGGGTTGATCATGATGATGATAAACCTTAATAAAACGTTGTTAAATTGTAGCCATAAAACGCACTCATTTGTCAGTAAGACCTGTCACTGTAGGTACTTACAGCTTTCGTGTAGTTTCAAAGGATATTCATTATATTTTATCTTCTGGTGAAAGTTGAAAAAATTAATGAAGCCGGTGCTCAACAAATACAGGTACTGACTACAGAGCCCCTAGAAGTTAAAAATGTGACATTGGTAGTACATAAATCTGCCAAAATTTTAATGAGTTCCTCGGTGGTCTTTGTCTTTTGATTTTCATATTATCATCATCATCATCATCAACACATCGCTGGCCCATTGAGCACGGGTCTCCTCCTCAGAATGATAAAGGCTTAGGCCATAGTCCATCACGCTGCGCGCTGGCCCAGTGCGGATTGGCTGACTTCACACACCTTTGATCAGGCATCCGGGTTTCTTCGTGATGTTTTCCTTCACCGTTAGCAAGACGAGAGGTGTCTGCCTTGTGGAGGTGGTGTGGAGGATTGAACTCCTAACCTCCTGGATAGGAGGCCGACGTCTTAACTACTACGCTAATACTGCTTACCAGAAGTAGGTAGGTACATTAATCTGCCAAAATTTTAATGAGGTCCTCGGTATTTATCTTTTGATTCTATCAGTGTCAAATCAGCACAAAGCACAATGCCAGTGTCACGTTGGAATCCACGATGTTTGTCTGTCTATACTAGGTGACGTCACCATGCATACTTATTGCGTATGTATGTAAGTACGTGTCATGTACCTAAAGGTAAATGAAGTAGATTTTATTTTATACCTTTGTTCTATATGGTGGTCCAAATATTAATTATAATAGCACTGTACACAATTTTAAAATCAAACTTACAGAATTATGGTGTAAATACATTATTTTGTAAAAGTTATTCACAAATAATAATACTAATATAATGGCTGGCGCCTGGCGTGGCGTCGGATGTTGTAAATATGCATTGAACATGTAGGGTGTCAACACTTCGTGAGGAGTCTTGCAGTTACGACTAAACTATTAGGAGTTAGGAACTAACTCTCTTATATTATGTTAGAAATATTATAATAAGCACAACATTTATTTTGCGCTGTCATCATTTCCCCATGAAGAAGAACGATACATGTGACAATGAACTGGTGAATGACATCATAAAAATGTTAATAGTATGTGATCATAAAACACCTATAACAGCGGTAGATAAATTTTACTTTCATTCGGACGTTAGCGAGCCATTCGCCATAATAACCAACTGGTTTGGTTCGACCTTTTTTGCTCTACGATGCGAGGATCCGCGGATGACTATAAAAGGAAACGTCCAGATAACATTATTCCATATTATGCGTCCCCCATCCCTTTGAAGAGGAAAGTTGTATAACATTTTTAGTGAGCGTTCGCCTTATAGGGATTCTGATTTTATTGCGAAATCCGAGAACGAAAGAGAGCATCGAAAATGCCATCAAAGGGTTACCGAAATCGTGGACATTTTACATTTCTTTTGTGCGGAGTATAAAGTTGCAATAACCACAACTGGCTCGATTCTCAACGTTTTTATATATTTACAAACTCTCAATTTTTTTTCCGTAATTCATTTACTATGGACGAGCAAACGTTTTGATTTAAAACAGCAAACAGTAAACATTGTAATGTAAGTATATACTTACATTACAATGTTTACAGTTTACACAAAAGTTGATGGTCTAAGATTCCGCTGTAATATAGCGACCTTCACCTATCTGATGACCAAATGAAAGGTGTTTTTTTATGAATCATACATACATGAAACAACATGACTCGAATGGGTTGCTTAGTGGAGTCAGTTTTACATTTGAAGACTGACTAGTAGCTCTGGTTTGGTTAAATTATACTGGGTCACCATCATCATCATCATCATCAGCCTGTGGACGTCCACTGTTGGACATAGGCCTTCCCTAAAGAGCGCCACCACACCCGGTCCTCAGCCTTCCTCATCCAGCCACTTCCCGCCAGCCTCTTTATATCGTCGGTTCATCGTGCTGGAGGGCGTCCCACACACTTAAACGTGGTCTCCACTCAAGGACTTTCCGGCTCCAACGGCCATCGCCTCTACGACAGGCATGACCTGCCCACTGTCACTTCAGCTTGCTAATAGTTTGGGCTATGTCAGTATACTGGGTATACTGGGTATGTAATCTGACATGAACATCAAAATCAGTTCAGGTTCTGCTGAACTAATTTTGATGACTCTCCGATTAAATTGGTTCAGTCGTTTTTGGGTAATGTGTGCACAATCATCTACCTATACTTAAACCATATGTTTGTTGGTTGGTTTCACAGATTTACAATATCAATCAATCAGCCTGTTTGCGTCCACTGCTGGACATAGGCCTTCCCAAGAGTACGCCACCACACACGATCCTCCGCCTTCCTCATCCACCCACTTCCCGCTATCTTCTTAAGGTCGTCAGTCCAGCGGGTTGGAGGTCGAGGTACAATATCAATAGCCAAGATTATCAACTGCGCCTTTTGCTACTCGAATTAGACATGGTAATTCATTATTATAGTTTATAACTGAAGTCTTGACATGCTATCCGTTATCATACGGAGCGATTACCATCTGATTTCCGTAACCCATCACGATTATACCATTAGCAGATGATTATCGTCATTCTTGGAAGGAAATGACCTAATTTTGAGTATAACTTCTAACCGAGATCTACCTATGGATAGTGCTGATCTATGTGGAATGCAGAAAGGATAATGACCTTATTAATAACACTACAGTGTCACTACAGTTAGATCATTAGGTCATCATTTCCGTTAATATGTTGGGTCAGGTTTAATTCAACAATTTAGTTAATTTAGTGGTCTATAAATAAATTTTAGACCAATTATGTACTGGCCACTGCTTATCTAAATGATCTGAATGATCTATTTCAAACAAAGTTACGTACCCAGACAGAGGCAAATATCAGGTAAGGAGCTTTAGAAAGACATCATAGGCAGCTTTAGTTTGTAGAGCCAGTTGTCATCGTCTTTGTGACAGAGATGATGCTCTACGAAGCCATAAGCTACCAAATCTCTTTCTAAAGCTCCATTTGCAAAATTTACTACGGAGAACTATGTATACATTGTACAATACTGTTTGTTGTTGCGTTCTTCAAAGTCACAATTTTCCAGTTATTATTGCTAGTTTCTGATAATGATCAGCCAATTGTTATTGGTTAAAACAATAGTAATTACTTCGCTATTATGGTGATTCAAACTACTCAGGACATCAATATGAAACTTTCCTATTGGACAGTCCAAAGATGCTCTGCTGACATCAAGATCGTTTATGTTCTCTCTAGATTTCCAAGCCAGTATTATTATGGCACGTTTTTTGAACTAAATTGCTTGACTCCTATCAAACTAAATAGTAGGTGATGATGCAGCCTAAGGTGCTCCGCATCTGCCTATAAGACTACTTTATAGTTATCTATCAAGCAAATAAGAAATAAATAAGTAACTTTACAGTGAACTTGCTATTCCAATTCCTGTAGTCAACAAGCGCATTTGATATTTAAAGATAAGGAAATACCTAAGATATGCGTGCTTACTTTACATACAATTGCGTTTTGTGCTTTTGCATTCTTAACGTCTCTTGCTACCTTTTCTGTATTTGTTTCGTTGGAATAGTTTGTTATATGGATTTAAATTGTATTTATTAATATACTATACTATTAGAATTAAAAAAAAAATTACTTAGTTAACAATTGCTTAGAGGTCTTGTAACAATTTCATAAATGTACAATCTTGTTTTTTAATGTCCCTGTAATAAAATTTTATCCAGGAGAAATTGCACTTCTGGTTTTGATAGAAGATGGTAAATTAGGTACTAAATTATGTATATGCATTGCTTGCGTGTTTATATTCTTGCTACAATTTTAGAATTAGTTTTGTTTAAACGGTTGTTTCGTTTTTATTACAATATCAAATTCAAATTGTATATTTGATTTAGCTTTAGTAAGGGAAATGTCACAATATTGTTCATTAGAGTTCGTGTAGCTGACATGTTGTGATGAGTAATGCCAGAAAATTGGTAACTACCAGTACCTACCTACCTAACTGTTTTTGAATCAATAAGTTCCGTTTTAAAAAGGAGTAGCTGGAATTTTTTGATGAGTAGGTGCCAGAAATTGGTTACTACTAGTATCTACTTAACTGTTTCTGAATCATTGTATAAAAGTTCCGTTTTATAAAGTTAGCTACAACTACTCAACAGATTTATTTCGACTAGAATGTTTGGGAGAAAGGCCGTCTACCTTTTGCGGTATTCAAAATAATTAATTGAGGCGTCGTCCCCAATAAGAAATCCAAAATGCATTCGTGCAAGTTCAATTCTCGTCCTGCAGCGCGTACGCACGTTGTTCATTCTTCGGTCTTATGAACTTAGTGCGCCGGCGCCGCTGTATCCGTTCGGTCGATTGGAGAGCGATTTAGTTTTGCAAAAATACTGACCGCAAAGTTAACCTACGTCCACTGTTTGTGCTTTGGTGCCGTTTGAGTGAAAAGATTTTAGTTGCTGTACCAACCAAACGTCATGCTCAAGTCGCATTTTTAGTGTTGTCAAAAAAGTGAACTTTAGCTGTTTAATCACTCCGAATTTTATTGCCGTGTGCTTGTTTAACTGGCGCCGTATTTCTGGTTTGGTTAATAGCTAGGTACCTATAATACCGAAGTTAGTCTTTTTCTACAAGTGCAGTTTTTCTTTTCATTTTAGCTCTATTGTTTTAAAATTCCGTACCTACCTACCTATACCGTAAATGAAAATACGGAATCAAGATCATGGGATCATAATAATAGGATAATTAGAACATTTGTCATTGTAAACTTTATGTATTACTTTATAGAATCAAAAGGAGAAGTTCTGAGATGACATTACAAAAAAATTGGGCAGACATTAAGATACACATTCTGTTAGATAGATACTTAGTATCTAGGTATGTAGTTTTACCTACCCCTGCCTACCTGTAGTTTTAGTAGGTCCTTGAAGTGTAGGTAAAACATTATAAAAAATATAGGTATGTAGGTTCTATAGTACGAAATAATAGTGAATCACGTTAAACTTCCGTTTAACCGAACAGCTCATGACCTAATCGACACCCACTTTGCTTATTGTTATAATAAATTCGTCGTTTCTTACCTACTAATGATATTTACAATACGAGTACATAAGCCTATTAGTTTATAAGTCTATTATGACAACAAAGATTATATATTTTATGACTAGCAACCCGCCCCGGCTTCACACGCGTATCTTATTACAATTTTCTTAGGGATCTCTAATTTTTTTTGAAATAAAGTAAGTAACTAGTCTGTCACTCAGGAATGATGCAGCTTTCTACTCACAGACAACTAAGCTAGTTTGTGTTTCTGTTGTGCGGTGAGAGAATTTTCAAAATCGCGTCAGTAGTTCCAGAGATTACTTGCTATATACAAAGTACAAACTTACAAACTTTACCTCCTCTTAATATTAGTAGCTACAGATTTACTA
The DNA here is from genome assembly GCF_902806685.2 of Maniola hyperantus. Lineage (NCBI taxonomy): Eukaryota > Metazoa > Arthropoda > Insecta > Lepidoptera > Nymphalidae > Maniola > Maniola hyperantus. The sequence continues at coordinate 5,109,325 of NC_048551.1, read as the reverse complement.
GATGATTCCCGTGACGTCATCCGCGTGGATTTAAGTTTTTAAAAATCCCTTTGATTATCTGCGATAAAATGTAGCCTTTATACTTCTCCAGGTCTTTAACTATAATTATACAAAATTTCACTCCGATCCGTCCAGCAGTTTGAGCTGTGCGTTGATAGATCAGTCAGTCAGTCAGTCAGTCAGTCACCTTTTCCTATTATATATTTAGAGTGACGGCCGACGCTATTTAATTTAATATTGGCGTGGCTCAATGAACTCCATTTATCAGAGTAAATAGTATTTGTAGGTTTACGACAATTTAGTATCTATACATAGGTTAAACTTAGGTCAGTAGTATATTATTATATATTCTGTGCTTAGGTTTCTAAAAAACCCGTGGGAACTCCTTGATTTTCCGGAATAGTAGGAAAAGTAGCCTATGTCCTTCCCCGGGATATCAGCTCGGTACCAAATTTGATCAAAATCGGTTGAAAGGATGGGCCGTGAAAAGCTAGCAGACAGACAGACAGACAGACACGCTTTCGCATTTATAATATTAGAATGAATAATGGATGGTATGGATGTTTATGGAAAAGGTGTTCTTCCAATTTATCGAGCCACTATACAATATGCTAGCCTTAGATCGTGTATTTTCAGTACATTGTACTAGTGTTTGGTTTTGCTATAAGTCCTGACAAGCCAAGTGTTTACGGGTATGGCACTCTCTGGCACCGTGCCATTATATTCTACGCTGGCGATCGTTGTCATACTGCATGCTTCGTTATAATATGTGTAGACTGTGGACTTTGTTTAATAACTGTTATTATGTAGATTGCTTGCTTTGAGAATGTGGTTTATTTTAATTTTTAGGGTTCCGTACCTCAAAAGGAAAAACGGAACCCTTATAGGATCATTTTGTTGGCTGTCTGTCTGTCTGTCTGTCCGTCTGTCTGTCAAGAAACCTACAGGGTACTCCCTAGAATCATGGAATTTGGCAGGAAGGTGGGTCTTATAGCTGCCATTAGGGGAAAAATCTGAAAACCGTGAATTTATGGTTACATCACACAAAAAAAAATTGTGGTCATAAACTAATAGTTAGGTATTTTCAATTTTCGAAATAAGATAACTATATCAAGTGGGGCACAACAAGAATAAATAAAATATGCTAAGATTCACTAACATACTAAAATCACACAACTCAATATCACACTCACAAAAACTCACATCCACATACACACAAGCACACTCTCAGATATGAACACACACATACACACAGACACATACAGTTCATACACTCACCTATACTAATTAAAAAATACTAACAAATTACTAATAATAAGTAGACAATGTTAGATGTAAAAAGTAGATATATATACTGTTTTTAAAAAAATATTGTAAATAATTTAGTTCAAGATAAGGAATAATAAAGGCTTTTTTATTTTTTATTTTATTATTTTATTTATCAAGTGGGGTATCATATGAAAGGTCTTCACCTGTGCATTCTAAAACTGATTTTTATTTATTTTTATGCATCATAGTTTTTGAGTTATCATGCAAAACATCGAAAAAATACGACTGAATTACGGAACTTGGCCGGTATTTATCTTTAATATTTCTATAAAGATAAAAGATAGAGTTGACATAATTCATAACAGTATAGTATAAAAGTATAAAATTGCTATGGCATGGTAATATCTGTCTTATACCTATACTACTTATTATCATATACCTACCTACGTGACATTAAAAATACCTACCAGCTTAAGTACAACTTGTTACATTATGCAAGAGATAATGCTTGCTACTTCGCGTAGATTCAAGATTTCAAAAACCTCTTGGGAACTCTTTAATTTCCCGGGATGAACAGAAGCCGATGTCACTCTCGGATCTTTAACTATATTCATCCAAAAAAATTAAGGTATCCGTTGCTCAGTTGTGGTCTTGGACGATCTAACCTAGTTGTGGTGTGGTTGAATAACAAATAAACACTTTCGCTTATAATAATATTATAGTAGTGATTACTCAGTATACGATTATTGCAATATGCATAGAGGTCATGTTAAATGAACGCCTATGCATTCCTGGAAGTCTTATATAGACGGCGTTCGATATACACATGATATACAGATCAAATGACGCAACCTACTGGATCGCACCCACCTACAAAATAACTAACATAAATACCTAAGTAGTTTCTAAATATTATGTGTATAACCAGCTAAACTCACTTGTTTGTCGGAGTACGCCCAACTATAAGTCCCGCAAATTACTATTGCGCTGGAACTGTCTCATTAGCATCGAAATGAAGTCATTTTGACGTCAGCTGAAATAAAAATGTACCATCAGCTCGAAACTTCAGTCTAGTGCCGACGTTACTAAAATGGCGGCCACGCGCATTAGCACTTTGCGGGACTTATAGGTAGTTCCGGTTTAGGTTTCAGGATGTTTTAGAATAGACTGACTAACTGAGAAGCGACGAACAATGTCAAGACCTGGAACTTTTGAAAAACTTCTTGAATTTTCCTGATTTTCATAGAATATGATACATTCTTTAAATTAAACGCAACTTTATTTCACAGTGAGAAAAGATTCTAAGGATTTCTAATAAAATTCCAAAGAATGAGTGATGTCTTCACGCGTAAATCTCATCAATAGTAATTCATACAAGCCATATAGGGGATATTACAAGCGTTTAGCAAACTGGCTTAGCCATATAAGAGCAGAGTCAGTCCCAATGTGTAACTTGTCCTCGAACTTGAGGCCTACGACTCGCCTTAATGCCATATGATTGAATGGCAAGGCTTTATTGTATGTGGATATCACGAGAAAAATAAACAATGATTTTTCATCGACTTTAAAAATATGCGTGATTGTTTTTCTTTACTTTTTTTGAAATTTATCTTGAATCTAACTCTTCTCCTGAGTCCTGTCATCAATATGCTGCAGCGCTAAGTTCCTCGATGAAATAACAAGACATTCCATCATTATCATCTTCTTCTTTTTCTTCTTCCTTACCTTATCCATCGCTACGTAGGGTCGGCACAACATGTATTTTTCTTCCACTCACTGCTGTCATCCGTCAACGTATTATCCACCCCTTTTACACGCATATCCTCTTTCACGCAATCCATCCGCATTTTCTTTGGTCGTCCTCTCCTCTTTTTCCTTCCACATGCATATTTAACATTCTTCTAGTGACATTGCTTTCTTTCCTCCGCATTATATGCCCATACCATGCCAGCCCTCCCCCTCATCTTTTCTACCACTGGCGCAACATAACAAGACACCATCATCACCATCATCAAAGGGCGTACAGCAAAGCAGAAACAAGGAAATTACATTCACTTGACACAATCTCGTTTCAACTGACGATGAGCTCGAGATACTGTCGTTGATGAATTATTATAATCGGCAACAGACGACGTGGCCGCGCAATTATCTCCGGCAGATTCAACCAAGTCCGTTACCAGCAAGCGACCCGTGCACAACGCTTGGGTAAACTCGCCATGTTTTAGGATCAGTTTGTCGTTCGCAATATTTTTTAGAGCGTCGCATCCTTGATTTATGTGCTTAGGTTATGATTATAAAACAGGTAAGGCTGATGTTTTTATGATTGATGATGACACTGGTACGTCTATTTTTCTTAATAGCTTTGGTGCTCGGCTCCGAAGTATTATAAAATATTATCTAGGGAATGGTCTTGCCTAAGAAAATTTAGAGGCTATTGTATAACTTAATAAAGTCTTTATATCCCTGTTAGCTTCTTTGTTACATCATTATACTCTATAATGATGTGTATACAATCGAAGATTAATTAGTGAATGATAGCAAAGCGTGGATTTGATTTGTGGCTTGCTCCAGTAATGCGCGAGACTGCAATGGCATGACATATTAATTAAGTATTAGTAAAGAGCAACCGCCGAGTTTCTTTCTAGGTTTTCTAGGTAGAAAGAGCTTTCCGAACCAATAGTAGAGTCAGTTGACGATTAAAAAACACTTGTAAAAGTTTGTTTGTTTTAAAAAATCTTACTAAATATTTCTATTTTATTTGAACCTTGGTATGTCCATATTATGACCACAAACTGATATCAGTAAATGATCCGTAAATTGGCAACTAAGTAGTATGTTAAAATAAAGCACTTGAGGCTATAGACCAAATCGCAATAAAGCTCATATTATCAGCCTTGAGCTATTAAAGATCTATTGCCCCTCGTATTTCTACAGTGCAGTTTATTTTCAGTGAAATATTGCGACGGTCAACGACATCCAGTTTTGTTATACGCTAATTGCCATACAATTGCCAGCTGTATATTCATTGCAGAGAATTGATGTCAACTATGTTTATTATTATATTGTATTATTCAGCTGATACACTTTGTATCAGTCTATCTTTGTATCATATTGTAATATTTTACAATTTTAATTTTTTGTTACTAGCCGACTCTTCGTTACTATTGTTTTAAGACAAATAGAAGAAATTTTTTATATTATTTTTATTCATATGTTAAGCACATACTTACCGGTGTATCTACAGTATAAAATTAAATGTCTTTGTGTACAAGTTAGATCTTGGCTGTGATCTCACCTGGTGATAAATGATGATTCAGTCTAAGATGGCAAGGGTATGGTAGTTTTATTTAAACTCGGTTTCTAGTTTCTACACGGCATCGCACCGGAACAAGTCGTTTGGCGAGGCTTTGCTGGTAGGTTGATAATTAGCCACGGCTGTAGCCTCCCATACCAGACCATACCAGAGACGATAAAAAAAGAGACAGAGAGATTTAGAAATTACAAATTCTCAAACTGCTTCTGATAATCGAACCCAGGATGCAGAAAAAAGAGAGGAAATAGAAAGAAGACCTACTTATTATCAAAGTAGGAAAATCTAAAGAACCACTTTAATGAATAAAGCATTAGAGCATTTTAAACTTCACAGCTTCTTATCAGGCTTCATATATGATTCGTCAAGTAGGTATTTTGCTTACTTACCTATAGTAAAGACAATCGATTTTATATTGACACTCATTCGTGATCACTAGTTTCCTACAAAATTATAGAGTCGGTAAGGCCTAACAACTTTCAAATTATTAGGAACTGGACAAGTTATTACGTGCATTACACGAACGCATCGTCACATGTAGGAGGGCAGCATAATTCACCATATCCCGTTGTTAGGGGAATATTATGGTGGTGGTCAGTGTACCGAGACCGCTGCACGATTCAGTTCACATGTTACTGCCCGCCATTTCACTATATCACTTAAACATCTCTTTAAAACGGGTGTAAAATTTTAAAAACTGGCAGTTTTTACGTGACTTTCGCATGGTTCATGTGCTTTATCTGCAATTTGAAACCAATGTAACAAGCAAAAATAGTAAAAACAAATACACGTGCGTTTTTTTAACCTACTTATAATTATTATCAAATGCTAACTTGGGTAAATTGAAATGAACACCTACTATTAAAAGTGAAGAAGAAAATAATTCAAAACAGAAATACAGCACCGATACTGCAAAATATTCGTAGTAAGTAATCATAACTTCTTTAGCATAGCAAGTTAACAGTGATTATAGGCATCTTCTAGGCAAGCGCGCTGCATCTTAGGCTGCATCATCACTTGCAAGCAGGTCTGATTGCAGCCAAGCGCTAGTAAAAATAAAGTGGAAAAGCCAAGGGAAGATACCAAGATTGAATGTATACGCGAGTGTTTAGTGAATGTGACAAAATCGAGTGTAACCGTGTGACAATGTTGATAACGAAGTACACGGCAATTCTCTTGGAGAGTGCGAAAAGTGTTGAAGCGAGGAACACAATTTCAAGTCCTAGTGTTCGAGGTGCTGGTGCTGACTGGTCTTCTTCTTTGGAAAGTGTTCCAACTCGACGCAGAGTTTTGCGAAGACGGAATTTAGCTTACAGGTATGTATTTAGAGTAGATAAGGACTGGTCGAAAGTACTTAATTTAAAACATATCACAAAAATCTGTTTATTCAAATTAGGTAATAATATTTATGCCTATTACTGTCCAATAATTAGAGACGAAATCTTTTTCTCATTTTTCCATTAATTGTAAAACAGCAATTTGTCTAAAAATTTTACTCTTTTGATGTCCCAATTCAAGCTTCCATAACAGCTATGAGCAGATTTTTAATCTAGATAGTTTTTGTACGTAGGTGTAGGTATGGAATTTGTCGAAACATCTTTAATATGTATTCCAGCTATATAAATATTGAGTCATTTGGTAATTGAAATATTCGACAATATAACTTCAATTAATTTTATTTCAAGTTTATCTTTTTTTGTCTCTATGCGCTATTTTATTGCTGAGAATGTTGCAATGAGAAAACACTACTAATCATAGCACTAACTACTCTCACACGTCGTGCAAATATGAATAATAATAATAATTGAAACAGCTGAAAACGGCAAGCGGCGCAAGTATGCCTCTCTTATAGAGAGTTACATTTTTGTGCCGTTTGCCGTGGAGACCCTGGGGCCATGGAGTCTTAGTGCTAAAAATTTTTTACGAGACATTTCACCGCGATTAATAGCCTCAACTGGTGACAGAAGGGCTGGCTTATTTTTTGCGCAGCGGATCAGCCTGGCTGTCCAGCGCGGAAATGCAGCCAGTATTCTTGGCACCATTCCACGCGGTCATGATTTATATAGTAATTAGATAAGGCTAGCTTTAAGTTTTATTGTTTCCAGTACAAATCCTATACTTCAAAGTTTAAAAAAAAAAAAAAAAAAAAAAAAAAAAAAATTGTAAAATATTTGTTATTTTTAACCGACTTCAAAAAAAGGAGGAGGTTCTCAATTCGACTATGTTTTTTTTTTGTATGTTTGTTATGTTATGTTACTTTTGCCGTCGAATTCCGATTTCCGTTAATATAGATCCACTGAAGGCTGGACTGTTGCGAAATGATGGACATGATCAGCCCCCAATTGTGTAAGCATGGCTATCGTAATCGTCAAGAATTCTGCCCTTTGATTGGCTGTGAAAAAATGTAAACAGCGAATCAACCAATCAAAGGGCATAATTTCTTGACGATTGCGATAGCCATGAAATGGTTATTCTTACACAATTGGGGGGCTGTTTGTATTAAAGTTAGACGTAGTATTGCGATAAGTACGTGTAATTTGTAAAGCCACACAGCATTAAGTCGTGACCACAGCAGGTGCGAATGTCGACATACCTACAATGTAAATTAATAAACCCAATGCCCTTAATTTATTTACAGGTGAAAGTTTTCCTTATTTGCTTCCTAAAGATTGTATTTTAAATTAAGTAGGTATATATTTGTATGTTTTTAAGCAGAAGATATGATTTTAGTGCTTAAAATATATAACTAATACTTAACTCTTCTAACATGGTATTTTGTTTTATATATTATTTACGTAATGTAATATCCACGAATATATGTCTTATGAATTTTTTAAGATGCTTACAGAAGAACCAACAAGTTTATATTCACATATGTACACGCTTTTTTAAGAATACACTCATTTAAAATATTATAGCAGACAACAGACAGTCTGTTGTGAAACAATGATATTGCTTATATTTTGTTTGTTTTAATTAGGTAATAACATGTTCATATGTTTGTTTAAATCTATTAGCTCTTCTGTCTTGATCAATTTCTCCCTAGTCTTAACTTATAAGGACTAAGGTTGTCTGGAAGAGATCGCCCTTGTGCCTTTAGCCACAAGATGCCTGTAACTACCTTTTATTTGTAATCAGTTGTCTTTTTGTATTTCTGAGGCGTGTGATAAAGAATACGCATGCATACATACACATTATGTCTGTCTTATCTACTTCCGCGTGGCCATTCAAGAATTTATATGTATAAACAAAACACAAACAAACATGAATTTGAATAATTAAAACATTGGATATTCATGAAATGCATCCAAAGCCAATAAACATAACACAACAATGTTCATGAGCAATGAACATAATCAAGGATTGACTGACTGACTGATCTAACAACTCAAACTACTGGACGGATCGGGTGTCTGGCAGCTGGTTGCCACAACACAACCTGTCGTGTACTTACCTATCAAACTACTTCAATTTGTGTAAGTGTAGTACGCGACAGGTCGAGATGGCAGTCGGGGAAGGAACGCCCCGCACACCCGCACAGCCCCTGCGCTGACACGGTGCGGGCGAGCGCAGGGGCTGTGTGGGTGTACGGGGCGTCCCACCGGCTCATACCTCGATTGCCATCTCAACCTGTCGCGTACTATAGGTAGGTACCTACTTACTATACTTACCCTTTTTATAAGAGTGGATCTGTGTAAAGAACATGGATCGTTCACCTCTGTCTCCAGTCACTGATAAATTGGTAACATCCTCAATCATTTACGTGCCTCCATTCGTCTGAATTGCTTGGAGCCACTTTGACAGCTGGTTCTATCAATCTTTTGACCCGGTACGGTAATATGTTATGTGCAATTGCAACAGTTTGAATGTATTGATTGGTTAAATGAGACGCTTGCATAACACTATATTGAGTCATACAAGTATTATGGTACCTATGTATATTAATTTATGCGTCTACTGAAACTCTCTATACAGGGCCTTGGAGAATCGTCATCATCATCAACCGATAGACTTCCACAGCTGGACATAGGTCTCTAGGGACTTCCACACGCCACGGTCTTGCGCCGTCTGAATCCAGGGGCTCCCTGTGACTCTTCTGAAGTCGTCCGTCCACCTAGAGGGGGTCTTCCAACACTGCGTCTTTCGGTGCGAGGTCGCCATTCCAGCACAGTGAGACCCCAACGTCTATCGGGTTTACGCCCTGCCCATTGCCCCTTCAGCTTTGCAACCCGTTGTGCTATGTCGGTAACTCTAGTTCTCCTACGGATCTCCTCATTTCTGATTTGATCACGTAGAGAAACTCCAAGCATAGCTCTCTCCATCGCCCGCTGAGTGACTCTGAGCTTTCTTATGAGGCCCATAGTTAGCGACCATGTTTCGGATCCATATGTCATCATTGGATAATAGGTACATGTTTATTTACTTAGCGATTACTTTGAGCTTTTATTAGATTCTGTGATGGTCACGATTCTACAATCTCATGGACTCGTGGAATAAAGACCTCGTTGCGGAAAGCACAACGTTGCAAGATCCCCAAGACGATGCAAGACGACGTCAAATAAGTCGCAGGTAACCGCAGCTGGATTCAGGCGGCGCAAGACCGTGGCGTGTGGAAGTCCCTACAAGGGACCTACGTCCAGCAGTGAGTGTCTATCGGTTGATAATACTGATGACGATATTTAATTTATCGAGATTTTCCGCGACATTTTAGTACTTACTGGGTACATTAACGCCAATTTAAATTACGTATACGGGTGGGCCCTATAGTAAGGATTCATTTTGGCGTGTAGGTATATAGTCCGCGACAGGTCGAGATGACAATCGGGGAGAGAACGCCCTGCACACCCACACAATCCCTGCGCTAACTCGGAGCGGGCGAGCGTGGATGATGTGCGGCTGTGCGTGGCGTCCCCCCGCCTCATACCTCGATTGCTATCTCGAACTGTCGCGTGCGGTGTTTTGTTTAAATAGAGATAGCGAGCAAACGAGCAGGTGGGTCACCTGATGTTAAGTGATTACCGCCGCCCATAAACATTTGCAGCACCAGAGGAACTGCCGATGCGTGCCGGCCTTTTAGGAATTTGTTGGTCCGCCCCTTGAATAACCCCATGTTGTAATCTCCCTGTGGAACTGTGGAATCAACTCCCATCGGGAACACCGCCGATGGGAGTTGATTCCACAGTTTGCGTGGAAAGAAGGATCTGGCACAGCGGATGGTCGAAGTGCACCATACACCCAGGTGGTGAAATTGTTTACGGTGGCGGGCGGTGCGGTTGTAGTAAAAGGAGGGTGGAATGAGGTCAAAAAGCTCCTCAGAGCACTCCCCATTATAAAGGCGATAGAACACGCATAGAGAGCTAACGTCTCTGCGGTGCTCCAGGCTTTCCAACGAGCCGGTTAGTTTGGGATCGATCCGATCAAGTGTTCTCCACAGAAGATAGGTATTCCCTATCCCGAGTTACCGGCAAACCGGTCACGCACTGCACTTTTTGCCGAGCCTGTAACTTGGCACCGGTTGTTATACAACGCGCGTTGCATTTTAAATGACAATGGAGGTCGAATTATGCAAACATTTATATCTGCTTATCTGATCTTTCGTATTTGCGGTCGACGGCAACTCAGTGATATAAAGGTGGGCTTTCAATAAAAAAATCGGTTGTTTTTAACTATTTTGTTACCTAGCTTGTAAACGTGAATATTTCTTTTGAAATAACTTCAACAATATAGAATCGCAAAGACAATTTTAAAGATCTATAAAATATTACTCTAATCTATATAGTACGCGACACTGAGATGGCAATCGAGTAGGTACTTACTGATGCAGGCAAAATAGCTATAAAAGCATTGTTATGGAAAGTTTTGCGTGTCCACGGTCTCTAACGTGACATCTCGTTGACCTCTAGTGCGGCATGAACTACGAACTATCCTATAAGGTTAACAAGGAAGGCAGATAAGCATAATTAAGTATTGTATAAGACAACGATATACCTAGGAACTTATAACACTGGCAACATCCAGAGTTCGAAGACTTACATCTTCAAAGTTCAAACACAGGGTTTTTATATCGTAGTTTTCTCAATTATCTTACATATAATATATCAAAGGAAAAGGTGACTGACTGACTGACTGACTGATTGACTGATCTATCAACGCACAGCTCAAACTACTGGATGGATCAGGCTGAAATTTGGCATGCTATTATTACGTAGGCATCCGCTATGAAAGGATTTTTAAAAATTTAACCCCTAAGGGACTGAAATAGGGGTTTGAAATTTATGTAGTCCACGCGGACGAAGTCGCGGGCATAAGCTAGTCATACGATAAAAATAATTGATTCTAGTCAGCCAGTGAGTGACTAACTCATGTATATAGAAAGCCGAAATCTTGCATAGAGGTTCCATTTATAATGTAGACAAGGAATCAGGCGGGATTTTTTGAAACACGAAAGTAATGCTGCGGACAATCGATTCGCAACTAATAAGTTTGCTTGAAATACGAAAAGCTTCTTCATTATTTAATATTATTCTCCACTGTACTTATACATACTTCAAAAGCTTAAGGGAAAGCTATCTCTGGAATAGTCGGTAAAAACGGTTAACCGTCTAGTTCGGCAAGTTTTAATGGAGTGCGGGCAAAACTTGCGCTATTCGCCCGTCGTCTCCGCTGTGGTCAACCCAGAGGGCCATAATGTGGGCATTAAAGGAAAACTCATTAAGATAATACCAAGATAATACAATAATAATGCTATACACTATAATGTACGTTGGTTATATGAAAGCAGGAATACTTTTTGTCAATTACTAAAATGTGATTTGAGTGAAAAGAATCTAATTTTGGACTTTCGATATTACATATTAGGGTAAACGAATATGTTGTTAGGGCTGATTTTTCAATCGCCACATAAAGTCTTTTGAAAGTTTTTTTATTAGAAATCTATCAAAATTTCGAGTCTATTGGTCAGTTAAACTTATTACAGTAAGCAGCTTATTGAAACAAATTAATATTGTTCAAATGACTCTGTAATAATTTTGTGAAGGGCTGATTTTTTAATCGCCTGATGAATTTTACTGGCATAAAAATCAATTGAAAAATAAATTAAACATTTTCAAAGATTTTAAATACAAAAACTGGTAAAATGTATTCGTCAGATAAATTTGCTTGGCGATTAAAAACTCGGCCAATCCACAGCTTTAAAAATTTTTAATTTAAAAGTTACTGATGTAGCCCAAACCAAGTCAGGGTTGTCGTAGCAGTTGACGTAAGTCAATTAGGTATGCTAGTTAAAAGAGTCCAGGTACTCCTGGGTGCACACTCTGAAAAACTTTTGAATGCAATTTCGAAGAATGTGTAAGTAGGTGCCGGCAACTTGCAAGAAACATTAATTCGTGTAAACTGCAAAACTTATATTGTAAACCAAACATGAGATAACTTTCATGAATTACAATCCTTATGAGAGAAGATACACGGGTGAATTTGCTGTGTTTAAGGCAAGAGTCGCACAACTTCCATATTATTATGAGCAAAGTTTGATCAATAAATAGGAGTAACATTGGAATTATGAACGATGAAGATTTATGTATGAAACTGAAAGAAGAATCAATAGCTAATTAGAATAGATCAGTCCGTCAGTCAGATAAGTAAGATTTATCCTTGAAAGTTAATTAATTATTATTAACCTTTTACAGAATTGCGTAGCTTTCGAATCCACATATTGGTTAACAAATTTACCGGTCCTATTATCTTTGATTTTTATGTTTTGAATTTTGATACAAACTGATTCTCACTGGTCCATGTCCAATGAACTTTTGTCCATTCTATCTACTAAACTATATATGTATATTTAAATTCAATCATGCTTAAAAGATTTATTATGCATAAAAATAAATAAAAATCTGTTTCAGAATGTACAGATAAAACCCTTTCATTTGATACGCCAACTTGGTCTATCTTAGTTTGAAAATTTAAAATATTAAATTATTTGTTCATGAACACATTTAAATTTCTTTTCTTGTGATGTAACCACAAATTCACGGTTTTCGGATTTTTCTTTTACTTGTGCTATAAGATTTACCTACCTGCCAAATTTCATGATTGTATAGGTGAACGGGAAGTACCCTATAGGATTTCTTGACAGACATGACAGACAGATAGACAACAAAGTGATCCTATAAGGGTTCCATTTTTCCTTTTGAGGTACGGAACCCTAAAAAAGTTGTTTAATATAGTATTATAATTTGTAAAATATAAATTCAATTAGTTTCAGACATTCTAGGAGATACAAAACAACTATTCGACTATGGCCCGATTTTAAATCGCCTGAAAATATTTTTTACGTTTCGAGTGACTTCCTTTACTTCCTTTACTCAAAACGCCAAAATTCCCTTGTTCCCTTAGATATTATTGATGGAAAGATTACTTAGGTATGCAAATTGAATTGCATCTCATTCGAACTGTATTAATTTTTAACCAATGCTATTTGAATCGGTTAAAGTTGCTATAGACCTATTGAAATCAATACAGCTTAGGTCCTTTAGGTATAAACGTGGTGTAAACTGTTGGTTAGACCCAGACGGCACAGCTGGCAGGACATGGCGCAAGTAAGATCGCCCACGCATTATGCTCTGACGAAATAAGTGACATTTGGTGCCGGGTGTTCATGTTATTGCTAATATCCCTCGTAATATCCTTTAACCATGACATTTGTTAGGGTTTAAATGACTTTTAGCTGCGATTTTGTATTTATACCCTTATACAAAATACAGCGATCTGCAGGGCTGCAGGACGTCGTAATAAGCACGTTTTATGTATTTTCTCGGGGAAAGTACCTACTTTCAGTTTCCACGAGAAAACGCGACGAATTTTATTTTATTGAATTTATCTCTTGAGATTATTAATTTCGTCAGTTGGCAGATAGGCAGGCACTTACGTGGTCCAAGTTTTTAAATTGTTAATTCTTTTATGAAATATTAGCAAAGTAATGAGTGAGTAGGTAGCTTGCAGCCCAGAGATGATCAAAGCCCATAGGCTACCTACTTTTTATCCCGAATGTTCTCACGGGATTTTTAGAAACCTAACCTCGGGAAAGCTTTATTTTGGTATGAAGAATGCTTATCAAGGTATTGTAGTACCTACTAAGTTCTCAATAAACTATCAAAAGTCCAATTGTCGCTAAAATACACGGGGTCAAAGCTCCGTATATCGTAACAATCGAAAAATATTAAAATTTTTTGACTACACAAAAAAAAAAAGTAGGTAGGTCCTATTATCTTTATCACAGGGTAGATAACATTTCTGTCAAGAATTAAGATGGTAAAGCCAATATACTATTATGATGATGAGATATATTATGTATTATGCTTATTGTGTAACTATATCTTATTATGACTATTATAAATAGGTAGGTACATTACGCAGCAGAAAATAATGTACATCGACCTTTAGAAAGAGGTTTCGGCTGAGTAGAGCGTTGTCTCTGTCATTCATACCTATGTGACGTTTTGTCGGTCTCAACGACAGAGACAATCCTCTACAAAACCGCTATCTCTTTCTAAAGGTCGACATTAATTTCTGCCGCGTACTGTACATGTACTTACCTACCTACTGAGAATTGTTCGCGTAAGATAAATAAAATTAAAACACATTGTTTAGTATGCAGTGGTAATGTGCTAGATTAACTTCGCTATGAATTTACCACTCAGCCATTTGGCTTTTAATTATTCACTGTAAATTAAAATGCAAAATGCATATTCAGCTAAAATGCGCTAGTTTATAGTGTCAGCTATTAGTTTACTGAATTTATAATGCAACAAACATAAAGTGTTTTGGTGTCTAGATGTTAATTAAAAGTTGGAGGTAAGATAAAGTATGTATTCTTAATAGGAATAATAATTTTTCTTTGTAAGTAAGTATATTGTGTAATGTTTCTTTGTATTGCTGAATTATTGTGAAGTTTTATACATCACGCTAAAGTTTCTATTAAGCCATTAAAATAGCTATATTTTAAGCTTAAAAGCTAGCTAAGCCCTAGAACCTTGAGATTTAGCATGTAGGTTTTCTTTATAACGTAGACTTCCGCAAAGAAAGACTCAAACTCAAACTCAAATTATTTATTCAGAATAGGTAAAATTTTACGCTTACTGATGGTCAAAATTGTTAATTTAAATACGATGATATAGTGGTGGGCTTTCGATGATTTCTCCCAAGGCAGCAAGGACATGACAGATTGTCATAATATCTTATAGGCACCATATTATAGGCAGAATGTTATTAATGGTATAGTGCCGTAAATAGTTTAATAGTGTCCGGGCGTTTTGCAGGGATCGGAATGGATGCGGGACGCTTCAGCTAGACAGGTCTAGACGTCAAAGTTGTTAAGGCTAATTGTTTGAACTATTTGCTCTAAGACTATGCTATTGGTATAGTTTGCGATAGTTTCAACAGATAATTATTTATAAGTGATAGCCTAGTGTTTCAGATTGTTGCCTCATATTCGTGAGGTTTGATTCCGGGTAAGCACTTCTTACTTTTCAGAGTTAAGTGCGATTTAAGCAACTAAATAATAAATATCACCTGCTGAAAGTTTCGTGTGTCTATCTGTCAGTTAGTCTGTCTGTCACAGGCATTTTATTCAGAAACTATGAAGCTGTAACGCTTAGATTTTTTATACGTACCTACTGCTAAAATAAATACTGCTAAATAAGCGCTATGTACTCAAATAAATACCTCCTAGTAAGCGATTATCATCATCATCATCTAAACCCATCGCTGGGCCACTACTGTCTTCTTAGAATGAGAAGGGGTTAGACTATATTCCACCATCCTGGTCAAGTGCATGATCAGCAGACTTCACACACCTTTGAGAACATTAGGGCTTATATATTATTAGGGTTAATAGAGCTTTGGACAAGTTGGGACTATTCAAAACAATCCAATTATTTAAGCAATTAACTTCGAAGCAACTCTCGGACAGGTGCCCAAGCGTTCCGTAACTTCCTAAGCGAGTACCTAACTCTCAAAATCTCTATTAAATTGTTTACGGCCGTTTAGATACCTACTACGGATAACGGTGAAATTACGCAAGTTTGAACACATGAATTATTCGACGAAATTATTTAACTCGTGGACCTTAGAATTTAGGTCTACAAGTTGTAGGAATAATGGCGCTCCACACAATTTTTATGGATAGGCAGACCTCTATTTTGCAATTAGCCAACAAAATGATAATAATATCAGATTTACGAATAGCCATATCCGTAATAATCCATACTAATATTCTAAATGCGAAAGACTGTCTGTCTGTCTGCCTGTCTGCTAGCTTTCCACGGCCCAACAGCTCAATCGATTTTGATTTGGTACAGAGTTAGCTTACATCCCGAGGAAGGACATAGGTTACTTTTATCCCGGGAAATTAAAGAGTTCTCACGGGATTTTTAATACCTAAATCCATGAAGTCGCGGGCATCATCTAGTTATGAATAATTCATCAATACGTATCTACTGCATGACATGATTCCCTACAGCTGCTACATACAGTAGGGTTGTCATCATTAGGTTCACAACTCTAGCAATCGAATAAACAAAACACGAAAAGTCTAATAAAAAGTTTCTTTATTTCAGACGACAATTAAATATAAGTAAAGACAATCTCAGAATCAACCCCTAGGGCTCCGAGACGTGGAAGAAAGTTCGCATAGGTACTTGTTAAGTCAGGTGTAGGTATAGTACTCGACATGTCGAGATGGCAATCGGCGTATGAGGCAGGGGGACGCCCCGCACACCTGAACGTCACACGCGCTATCCCGCACTGGGTTAGCGCGGGGGATGTGTATGTGTACAGGGCGTCCCCACCTCGATTGCCATCTCGACCTGTCGCGTACTATACTGGGTACCCCGACGCGCAAGTTGAGCCAATTATAAACAAGAATTTATGGAGCATTTTGCATACTTCGTTGCTTATTACTTTCTGAAGAGCCTGGAGTATGGAACCTTTTTATATGCTTTAGCTATAAACACTTGAAAATATTATTTTTTAAAGTTTGAAGGTTTTTCGGGGATTGCCAAATTTTAATGGTTATTTATTTCATCACGATCAACCCATCGCCGGCTCACTACAGAGCACCGGTCTCTTCTCTGAGTGAGAAGGGTTTTGGCCATAGTCTACCACGCTGGCCATGTGCGGATTGGTAGACTTCACACACCTTTGAGAACATTATGGAGAACTCTCAGGCATGCAGGTTTCCTCACGATGTTTTCCTTCACCGTCAAAGCATGTGATATTTAATTAACTAAAACACACATAACTCCGAAAAGTTAGAGGTGCGTGCCCAGGATCGAACCCCCGACCTCCGATTAGAAGGCGGACGTCCTAACTCACTAGGCTATCACAGCTTTTTATTTATTTAAACAAAGTAAACTGCCTTATTTAATTAAACAAAGTAAATTTGGTATTATTTAGGACATGTTTTTTAGTTCCGTGTGCTTGAACTTTGAAGGCGGATCAGCATTCAAATCTCTTTCTAATTCTCAATATATGTACTTAACTAATAAACTTAGGTAGATCAAGTTAAAGTAACTTAATTTATGAATTTAGATTACTGCCTTTATGACTAGGTACTTTATGGTTTCCTAGCAGTGTTTCCTAGAAACCACACGGTGAATGACGTGACAACTTTTGCGAATTTGATTGTCGACTGAACACATCTAATTTTGAAGCTAAATAGCAGCCGCTTTTGTACGGTATGGTATTTTAGAAAACCTATGGTGACCAAAGGCCAAAAACAACAGAGCCTATAATTAGGTACACTATGAAAATTATATTCAACAAACTAGTAGATACGTTATCTTAAAGCAATCTATACCAATCTGCCGATGACGGGCCGTTATGGAGGTTGGACTCAATCAAAACCAATTTGGTAAGAATTTAGGTCGTGATTTATCTCCCAACCCAACGCTAAGTACTGCCTTGAAGCTGATTGGGAATGAAGCCAATGAAGCCGTTATTAAGGCTTGAACACACAACGCGCGATGACTTGAGTGATGGCAATTTCGCGTACAACGCAAGCTCCAAGCTGTTATAAGATATGTTACTTGTATATGTTGTATAGTTACTTATAGTTTTTTACCGTGATTACGTGATAGCCTAGTGGTTAAGACGTCCGCCTCTTATTTGGGACGTCGTCGTCGCGTCGGGGGTTCGATCACGGGCAGTACCTCTAACTTTTACGAGTAGGTACCTAATGTGCATTTTAAGACTTTATTACATAATAATTAATGGGTTTTAAGAAATTAAATATCACTTGATTTGACGGCGAAGAAAAACATCGTGAGGAAACCTGAGAGTTCTCCATAAAATTTTCAAAGATGTGATTGTGAATTCGCACTTGGCCTGCATGGTGGATTAAGGCAAAATCCTTCTCACCCGTGCCCAGTAGTGAGCCAAGGATGGGTTGATCATAATGATGAACCGTAACAGTAATAAGCATGGCAGTTGTTCATAAAAAAGTCTTGGATAGCTCTCCAAAATATCAATTCCTTCTTCCCGTAAGTATAATATTATATCCTTTAATCTATTGGCACGATCATTATTCAGACCCGAGATGCCACGCCAGTATTCTCGCACAAATATTTGTTTCAATTAGCCTCCACAAGGATCTCTCTCCCCCAGTCAAACAAATGCTGATCATTTTATCAAGAGTGACATTTACTCATACACATCTAAAGCTTTTCTTTTATCTAGTCTTTTCGTTTTCGTTCTTTCTGCCTCGTATCACTAGTTAACCCGCCTGGACTGCGCTATTATGGAATTTTTGAAAATCGGTGACCTAGTGCAATTTACAAAAGTCCTGAAATGAAAAAGTATGTGTTTCAAGACTCCTGAAAAACGTATTTTTTCATTTTTAACCGAAAGCCCAAATTCCAATTTTCATCGATAAGTAGGTAGGTGAAAAATGTCTTTCTTACAAACTTTCGCCCTTTATTCATTCTTCATTCATTATTTCAACCCCGTTCTGTACTACTATCTATGTGCTAAGAGAACCTAAGTTATCAAAAACATTCGTAATTCAATTCGAAAACATAGTTTTGTTTGTAATTGGTTGATGACTCAAAATAGTTAGCACCCACTGAGTTTTTTCAGTTTGAGTAACAGAGAGAGCCCTATATATTAAATTCTCTCCACGGATAGCGTATAGAATATGAAATGAAAATTTGAATGAAAATGAAAAATATTTTCATACGTTCGTTAAAATATTTTTGCCATAGAAAACAGCCTCTGTAGTCTGTATAACATAATGTACCAAGTAAAAAGCATTTTTTATTCCTCGAGTTCCCGGTGGTGCCGCCATTATTATTTTTCCGTCTGCAAGATCCCCTTGACCCGTGACCGGCCTACGACAGCTTTAATTAAAGACTTTAATGACTTTCGGATATTCTACTTGAACGCCTACTTTTTTAACTGGAAAACTAGATAAGAAATTGTCTGGAAAGTTTCTTATGATAAGGATTCTTTATCTGAATCTTAATTCTTGATATGCTTAGGTAACTTTTTGTTTCTAATACCTATTCTAAAGTAAATCGAAAGCTTTAATCTTCTAAATATATAAAAGGAAAAGGTGACTGACTGACTGATCTAGCAACGCACAGCTCAAACTACTGGACGGACCGAGCTGAAATTTAGCATGCAGATAGCTATTATGACGTAGGCATCCGCCTAATAAGAAAGGGTTTTTGAATTCAACCCCATAGGGGTTTGAAATTTGTGTAGTCCACGCGGGTGAAGTCGCGAGCTTAAACTAGTTTCTATTATTGCGATGCCCCAATTAACTCTAAAATTTAGAGGCCAAAGAATATTACTTCACACATACCTACCTATTTGTACTTACCTACCTGTGTGAATTTATTATTTTAATTATATTTTATTTAATAACAAAACGAATGAAAATTTACTTATAGTGAGTGTTCATTAGTAAAGTCTTAAGTTAAATCGCGTAAGCTATTTACGTAAGTGAAACTTACAGATGTAAACGCGGCCATTCATTACAGTGTAAATTTTTGTAATGTAAAAAGTAAAATCTTTCACAGGACTAGGAATAGGACCTTAGGCTAGGCTTAAAAGGCAATAAACAGGAACTAAAGCCAAATAATATATTATAACCAGTAAAGAAATAAATTAAGTGTTTTGTTGGTAGGTAAGTAAGTACCTACCTAGATAGGTAAACTCATGGCAAACTCTTGAAAGTTCAAAACTTTTCAATATTTCGTATTCATAGCAATTTTATTTTAACTTCTCGAATCTTCGAATTGTGATTCAATTTAAATAAAATTTGTAAAATCTATTTCAAGGAGTGAAAATTCACTTTCTAAACTTCACTTATAGTCTGAATGTTCTAAACTTTGCCTTGTTGGGGACCCTTGTAGCGCTATTCGACAAACCTTACCGTGCAACTATTAGACTTAAAACTAAATATATACTGTTTCACATAAATACTATATTATTTCTTAATGCAATGACATAAAGGGGATTATTGCATGTTTTTTAAATGATCTTATGTTGCTTTGATATTGAACTGCTCGTACCGGCTGTTTATATTCCCTATCGACGCCTAACCATAGTATTCTAGCAAAATGTATTGCTTGTGTTTGCGTAAAATATAATGAAGCAGGCATTTTTCTGTTAAAAAATCTTTGGTTTTAGATAGATACCTAGTAAGAATATTTCTGTTACATTTGTTAACTATTTAAATAAATAAAATAAAACATAACTTCATTAGCGGCAGAATTTTTATTTTATTTTAAGAGACCGTGCGTTTATTAAGAGACAATTTACGACGATTTGCGACTAAAGACGCCATAATTTAATTTTTGAGGACTTTACAGTCTTGGTACGATTAAAATTGTTACTAGAGATTTATGTGTAGTTAAATGAAACAAAAATGAAAGATGAATTAATTTTTGCGTAGAGGATTAGTCTAGCTGTTCAAATGGAAAATTAAAATCTAGTATCTTGGCATCATTCGACACGGGCATGATTAATTATTGTAGTCAGTAATATTCTAGCTAAGTATAAATTTTATTAACATTTTCAACAAAAAAAAGGTATTTTTTAAATATTGTAGGTAGGTAGGTATTAGGTATGGATAATGTTATGTTATAAACAAACAATATTTATTAATGAAGGTGTTATTTTTTTTCAGGTAAGTGAAACCTACCTATGAAGTTTTGCCCTTTTCATGTAAGTTGGTAATTTTTTTATTTTGTTTTATGTGCCATATTTGGATAGTGAAGAATGTAAAATAAGTTGACGGATTCTCGAGTAGGTATATTCGGTACATAGGTACTACACTTACTTAGTTTTATAATATTTTCGTTTTTTCATTGTTACCTACCTAAATAGTTACCTAACAGAATTAAATAATTAAATAATTCCCATGCGTAGTTTCTCTAAACGTCGCTAATGATGATAATCACATAATCACGGATCTCTAGAGACACATGAAAGCAAATGAGACGTCTATTCAGAATTGCCATATTTGGCACGTACATTCAACCACGATCACAGTACAGTTGCTTATTTTAGTTCTTACCTATTATGCAGTTAAGATAATAATCGCTTGAATTATTATTATTTGTGCATATTAACGTGGAAGGGTGTACTTTGATAATGAATTCATAGCCGCTTCTCTCAGGTAACAAGAGACCCGTTTCGGGTGTTCAATGCCTAAGTGAATATAATATGCTAGACTCGCCCCACTATAAAAGCTTTTATTAAAGCTAAATTGAGTTAATTAAGAGTCGGTAAGACTGACAAAACGCTATCCTATTTAATATTTAAATAATTGTTTTGTTATTCATAGCTTTTGTTAGCTTCATAAAATTATTACTAGCAGATACCCGGTGTGTACTAATACGTTAAAAATCCCCTAATGCTACGTTTACATGCGTGCTAAGGCTTGGCAATCATCCACAAGCTCCGAGCCTATGTGCCTAATCACTAATGTATTTGAGAACATTATGGAGAACTCTCAGGCATGCAGGATTCTTCATGATATTTTCCTTTATCGTTAAAGCAAGTTACATATTTTAATCGTATAGTAGAAGTTTATGGGTACGAAAAGTTAGAGGTGCGTGTCCGAGATCGAGCCCCCGACTCCTGAACAGGAGATCAACGTTTTAAGCACTAGGCTAAGCCAAAGTCAAAGTCAAATGATTTAGTCAAAGTCAAATGATTTATCTTAAATATTTATAAGGAAAAGGTAACTGACTGACTGACTGACTGACTGACTGATCTATCAACGCACAGCTCAAACTACTGGACGGATCGGGTTGAAATTTGGCATGCAGATAGCTATTATGACGTAGGCAGCCGCTAAGAAAGGAATTTTGAAATTTCAACCCCTAAACGGGTGAAATAGAGGTTTGAAATTTGTGTAGTCCACGCGGACGAAGTCGCGAGCATAAGCTAGTTCAATATAAATTCAGTTGTTGAATTTTGAATTGGATTTACTAGTAGCTAATAGGTACTTGTGCTATCGTGTAAGTAACTAATTACAATAAGCCACTGTTGCGCGTGTTTCCATTGTCCAAAGATCCTGTTCGTTACAAAGAAACTTTATAGTGATGCACGATGCATGTAGCTGCCTATTATGGGGGAAAACAGTAGAGAAAGAACCGCAATACGATGTGGGAACTTCTTCTCATTGTATTTGTATTGTATTTTAACAATGACAAGGTTTTTAGGCGGAATAGACTCCAGACTTGACAGTCGTCGACCGTAGTCGTTGCCATTTCAACCTAATAGAGAGCCAGCGCGTGCCAGACCTTCGTTATTTTATAAACGCTGGAATTTCTCTGCGCATTGTCCCCAACACTAGGAGGAACGTTTGTTTGGATGTTTGTTTTGATCATGGTGGCATTGAGAGATAACAGGTAATGAAGGTGTAAAAAAATCTTACATCAAAGCATAAATCTATTTTTTTAATATATTTTCTTCGGAGTACACGTCATGCATTGCCAGACACTTAGTGTCGTGGCAACCCCCTTCCAGACGCTCTTAAAGTTTAAAAGTTTAAGGGTAGGGTAGGAGTTTGCCACCATCAAAGGTCTCGCACGCGCTGGGTCCATATGGGCTACCAGCACATTAGACGTCTCTAATCTGTGATAGATCATATAGGATTTCCATAGATACGGTCTTGTCGCTTGCGTCGAGCATCTCCAAATCGTAAGTTCACATAATGGGAGTTCCTTGTGTGATATTGTTTTACTTAACTATTACTTAGCAATAATAAAGTACCTAACTAAAAGTCTCAGGTAAGTATGTATCGTTTTACCAACAGGTTGCTTAGATAGTAGTTAGGTTCTAAAGTCCAAGTAAAAATTCAAACTTCAAATCGGAGATGATAGATGAGGAAAGAAAACAAAAATTTAATAAAAAGGTTCTGTGTCCGTTACGCTCTAAATATATTAACTGTTTCTTATAACAGAATGAAAAACATTAATCTTACTAAATTAATTAATTAGTTAATTTAAAATTAATTAATTAAATAATTAAAAATAATCTAGTAATTCTTTACTCCTAGAGAGAAAAAAGCTTTGTTTAATTGACCCCTATGAAACGGGTTAACCTAGTTTGGGGTTCGAGGGTAATTTTATGCAAAATTGTATTTTACTCTTTTTTTGGAATAAAATAAAAATTTATTTTTATTATTATTAATCTACAGCTGACTTGTGAAGTCACAAAATATAGCTTACGACAATTTTGTCTTGTGTCTGCTTTTGCTGTAACACGATTTATTGCAAGTGCCGTCTCGGGACAATCAGACTGGCGCATAGCTAATTGTCGCTTTCTTCGGACACTTTTATCTTGTTAGTGAAAATTAAACTTACTTCTATGAGTTCCATGAAAGAGACTAGATGAAGAAGTTAAAACCTAGACTTTCATGAAATTAAGTTTAATAGGTACTTCATTTGAATTTTGCGATAAAATACACTTCCTAATGGCGGTACTTGTTTCAAGCTTTTATTAGGTACTTACTGTATTTTCACTACAAGTGTTGTACTTAGGAGTTTTTTATGTTCTTTCTAAACAAAATATTGTTATTAGAGAACTTTTGTAAAACAGTTGTCTTGGAGATACTGAAAGTTGTTCAAGTCTTTAAATATTACGCATATATTGCGTTTACTTTTAGAAATACATTCGTACATTATAAATATATTGTAAGTAGTACTATAGAATAATATGATTCGTTTATTAGAAGCAGAAGTTAAAATATCCAATAAAGGACCCTATTAGAATATACTGAGAATATTAAGACTAGGTCATTTTCTCGATCATTTTCTGATGCTAGTACCTATTGCTTATTTTTCTTCAATCTATAATAAATTATGTGCATAGTAGCGGCACACGAGTAGATATATAGACGAGGGGAAGCTAGCGGAATACTAGCGGCTGGCTGTAGCTTCACTCACTCATAGCGCAGCTCACGCACACCACAACGTGTCACGGACGCTCCGTTTGCCGCTGTTTGCCATCGAACTGGGCGCAAACGGAGCGTCCGTGACACGTCGTGGTGTGCATGAGCTAGTGTGAAGCTTCCCCTCTGGTCTATAATATGTACTCGTGTGGTAGCGGGTCGGCAGGCGGTAGGTATATAGCGCATGATGCACGTTGTAGGTACGTACATATCTACCAATATGGAGTTTCAATCTCTGTCAGTTTCGCAATTATTGATATTCATTAAAAATGAAGTATTTTTGGGATAAATAAGTACTTACTTACCTACTTTAATAAAATTTAAAGAAATCTATGAAGATTTATCTGGTTTAGCGGATAATAGCAAAATAAAAATTGATCTTGTTGGACTTTGAGTATTATAGACGTCTGCAAAATTTTATTTTAATGATCATGAAATTTAAAAAAGCATTTTAAATTATTACCGATAAGTATCTCCTTACCAATAATTTTAACAGCGAAAACAATAAAATCCCATCGGACGTGAAGACAGACAGGGGCGGAGTTCGTTACTTAAAAATAATTTACTCTCCTTCCCCCCTATTATCTTCATTAATTGATGAGAATTTAATTTATAAGTAGGTAATACATATACATAACTTTTCAATAAACTAATATTTTAATTAATTAGGTACTGATTTCATTAGACTTTCTTGTTCAAGACTTAATTTATGTATCAGAATGAATAGATAATTTTTAATTCAGGTTACTTAACTATCTGTTTTCTTTGTGATAGAATTTTCTACTTATCTATTACTTGTTGGTTTCTAATAACTAAGTTAATTAAGTTGTTAAGTTATTGTTAAGATAGTATCAACTTAAATAAATATTTTTTGACACGATAAAGCATAGGTAAAAAATAAAATTATAATCTTTGAAACAGGTTTAGATATTTAAATTATAAAAATAATCCTGGTAAATAAACTGAGAACAATGGATAATTATTAAATGAAACAAAAGAAAATTAAATAGTTAAGTACTCCCAAAAGTCAAAACAAATTTCGTTTTGTTCGGTAACAAAATATATCAAGTCATCTATTGTATGTAGCTTGTTTAATAGAGGCAACACAAACAAGTAAACACAGTCGTGTTCAGCAAATAATATATCAAACCGCTCGCGCTCTCCTGAATTGCCCAGGAATATCAACTGTTTACATCAAAATATAAGCTAAACGTTTATAGTACATCGAAACTTTGCTTATTAGGTACTTCTCTACCTAATTAAATATAATATATGAAATCGTTACAATAAAATAAATTCTTTTGTATCCATACAATAGGTACATTGTGTTTGTCTTTCTGTTTGCTACCGCTAACAGCTGAACCGCTGATCTGAACTTAGAATTTGGTACAGAGTAAGCATATTGTATGTATGTTTGTGTGTTCGCGCATCGTTCATCCGATTGAGTGGATAGTCTTTGTACAGTTGGACTTGGTTTTTGACATGAACCATCAACATACAATAGGTGACAGGCGTGAGGCGAGAGGCATTGCTGGACATTAGGTTTTTCTTTATTTATTTATTTATATCTATGTACCTAACTGCCGTACTCAGAGTCGCTTAATCGTTACTTAAGTTTAGTTAAAACGAGACAGAGCTATAACTCTCACATAAATCTGACTCGGTTTAACTCAATCTTAAGTAACGATTAGCGACTCTGAGTACGGCTGTAAGTAGTAATGTAATAAATAAATATATATGGCAAACACTGTAATGGACTACAAAAAACTGATATTTAAAGTCGCAGTGTATTGGCATTCGAATGTAAAATATTTACAGTCATAAAAGCTTCCCCACATAGTAAATTCTCCTGTGTTTGCATTGCTTCGATATACGGGGTAAAGAGCGGAAACGTTATTACAACTCAAACTGTCTACCGCTGAAATAATCCGGATCAAAGCTTTATCGAAATCCACACAATACCAAATATACATACATTGCTACCTTTATGTAAGAAAGATAGGAAATAATAAATGAATGTAATCATCGCAATGATTTTAACAAAATTTTATATGGCCAAAATCCAAACCACACATTATAAATTTTATCAATATCATAATCATTTCGATATTACGCTTGATGAGCCTGAGGGTTAAAATTTAATTCTTGGAAAATATATAGGTTGGTTTATATTTCTTTGATAAACATTTTAGGGTAGTAATAATAAGAAAATAGTATATCATCGATGAATATTATGTTAATCGCAAGAATCGTTGGTAACCGATATACTTACGAGTAAACTATTACATTACGAGTACCTTAACAGTACTGTTATGCTGGTGGTATCATTTGCACTATTCTTTTAATCAAAATTTTAATTTCACAACATCTCATTAGACCTCTAATACATATTTTAAGTAATTATATAATTTTGTTTTAGTGACACTTTATTTTTTACAATAATATTCATAGATGTAACCATGAAAATATCCCGAATTGCTATTATTCTAGTATTCTGTGGCATTACACCATAAAGCGATAAATATGTTGTAAAACCATAAATGGGGGCAGCGAGGCTGTCCCATAAATTGTAGAGAATTGGAGCACTTTGCAACAACTATCGTTACATTTCTACTGTTATAAAAAGAGCAGTATATTTTATTTCACAAAAAAATTGCCGGTATTATGGTTGTAATAAAGGCATTTAAATAGATCATGTTAAATGTGAGATTAAGAAGAAGATGGCTTTTTGGTGGGACTTGTTTGTTTATTTGAGCCTGATGCCTTTACCTGTGTAGGTGCAGGGGTCTTCCGGTCAAAGGGTGTATTTGCTTTTGAATTACTTTGAACCGCGTACCAGGGAGGTTCGTCTTATCTTAATACAAATAAAGGGTACCTACTTTTTACCCATTTGTAGATTTTCCCAGTTTCTTAGATTATTTCGCTTGTTTTTATCAAAGATTTAGTTGGGAGTATTAAATATTTAAAAAAATATTATAACCACCATGTCTTTAAATTTTCTCACGTTGTCAGTATTTTTTACGGCAAAGCAATTGTTTGAGGTACTCAACACTAAATGGTACAAAAAATACTATTGCTGTTATGGTACGGGCCTCCAATGTCACCTTATTCGTGATCAAACTTAATTAATGGTCTTCGGTTTTCTTTTGTTTCTGGCATGCATGTAAAAAAAGTTTCCTTATCCACTTCACATTCGTGTTTGGATGTTTTCTCGTAGGATTATAATATCTTAATATTATTTTATCCCCGAAGATTTTCTTCATTAGGTATTGGTTCAACAGAAGAACTGTGAAAAATAAACAGATGGACACATAATATTAATTATAATATTGCGTTTAGAATATTAAGCATAGTATAGAATATAGATATAGAGATATTATTAATATAACTCTATGCATTCTATAAATATTTATAGATATGACTTTAAGCTATGTTGAATGTTTATCTGTGTTGGTGGCAGACGAAATCTTTTTAATTATGAACTCGGCGTTATCCGCTTTGTTCGTGGACATTTTATTCCACCCTCGGGATCTATAGTATCTCGCTGAGTAATAAAAATATTATTCTGTTTTAGTGTGTGGGTGTGTATTAAAATGAAATAACGTTCATTTAAATGATTAATTATTTGAAGCATTTCACAAAATGTTGCTTTCTGTGTTATTGTTATCAAATGATAAATTATATAATTGGTTCTAAATTTTTAACTGGCAGTTCTTTACTCTATTTCTGTATTTATTAAAGATCAACAGAGATTAAAAAATAAAAATTGATTTGCATTAGTTTTGATCTCTGCAAATAATAATGCGCTCTAATTATCATAATATTTTGGTTTTTTAAACTTATTTACGAAATTTCAGTTCCAATTCCAGCCATCCACTATCTACTCCTCATTTTGAATATTATGGATTCTCAACAGCTATGGATTTGATAGACTGATTTTGCATTCCTGACAAAAAATTAAAATCTTATGCATTTGAAATAGGTACTCGTCTCTAGTTTCGAATCTGTTCTTGACCAAAATTAAATACGTAAATACCTACCTACATTCTGTGTAAGATTTTCTTCTTTTTAAGTCATGACTAAGTGAACGCAATGAGGAAATTCGAATTTCCTGGAAGAACAATCAAATCTCAAGACCGAAACTGTATGCCAAGTGGTTCAAAATCGTTTGAATGGTATCTCAATTTTCCGTTTTGTTTATGTAATTTTAGAGTATGTACATACGTGTAAAAATTGCTAATTCAATAGGTATCAATATCTGAATTTTTGAGAACATCTCTTCTAATGTTAACTTTAATACTTACGCTTTCTTATAATAATTTACAAATTTTAATAATTTATAAGTAACTTCAACGATCTAAGTATCTACCTACTGTTATATTAAAATAAACAAAATATAATAATTAATAGCTAATATTATCATGAATAAAATATGAAATAAAATATTTATTTAATTCGGCAGATTCTTCTGAGGAGAGTTGTAACTTGTGGCACTTGTGGGTGAACAATTGTATTTATTTAATTTTTGCTTTGTCTAACATACCAACTTACTATTTTAATGTTTTACCGGTCTACGGTATTATTATTATTACTTTCATCGATCATGACCATCCGTATTTCAATAGTTCCAAAAATAAAATCGGTCAAAAGTGTATGACCAAGTGTATGACTCACATAAAAGTTCGGGTCAAATGTCTCAACTCTATGGTCTATGCCTATTGTGTATTGTGTGACGCGTTGTCACTGCTTTCATTATCCTATTATATGCTGGAGAAAGTGATGATACGTATGATACTAGTGTGATAATCAGAAGAGAGTTGCAGCAACAATAATTCTCTCTAATATCATTTTGTATTGTTAAGTATGTAAAAATTACGTAAGTAGTTGATATCGTTATTTTTCTTTTAGGACATTATACTGATTCGTAGAGTACCTAAGTTCCTAAGCTTGCGTATGTTATGTATACCTACATCTACCTATTGATTGAGCGAAGATTAAAATTATTAAACAACACTGAATATTTTAATAATTTGAAATTTTGATCGCCTTGGCCTTTTTGTTAGCTACTTAGGTACCTACTTATTCAAATTGATTATACTTCAGTGCCCTTATTATAAATGCGAAAGTGTGTTTGTTTGTTGGCTCGTTGCGACGTGATGAAGGACAAACCAACAAGTTAACAAACCAACAAACCAACAAGCCAACAAACAAACACACTTTCGCATTTATAATAAGGGTACTGATAATTAAAAACTACTTGCTCTACCTAACGATTATTGTAACATCAATTAAGGATTGTTTATAAAAATATGATTTCGCGTTCTTTTATCTCGCTAGAAACTGTAACGGCACAAGAAAAAAACTATGTTGTACTCGTAATTGGATTTGTAGGAGGATAACATCAAACATGCAAAGCTGATACTGCAGAAGAACTTAAATTCCGAAGCTGATCCATATCTTTGAATTTGAAACAGGTGGGAAACTTGAATGGCAGTTAAAATAGATAAGTGTGGATTATAGCACAATCACGTTCGACCTTGTGGCTACGGCTCGTATGTTTTGTTCTACAACTTGTGTAATACTTAAACTAGGTAACTTTGTTGTTATTTAAGGTGATTGAAAAGCGTTATAATAAACACCAATCAAGTGCGCGTCGGGCTACGCGCAGTGTAGGGTTCCGTAATAGCTCGTCACAATATACCTGCTATTAATTTTCACAACTTACAACTTCACTTAAGTAATATTTAATGTTTATACGACTCCAGTACATTTTATAAGTTGGTTGACTATTACTCGTTAACTTAAAAGCTTAGTTGTGATCGCTTTACTGTTAACTTCAATATCTCAAAACTAATATTTAGCTATAACATAATTATACCCCAAAATAACTGCTACACTTTCTCAAAAAGCGCATTTGCATTTGGTGTTAAATTTTTTAATCATTTACCACTCAATATTAAAAAAACAGAAGGCAATATGTTAAAAAATAAATTAAGAAATTGGTTAATTAGTAAGGCCTTTTATAATATTAATGAGTATTTTTATGAAAATTATTGATGTAAGTGTAGTATGTAAGTACCTAGGATGTGTTTTTTAGTTTAGTAAACAAAATAGTTAAAAATTGTAATATTTAAAAATATTGTATGTAACCAGTATTGCACGCCACAAAGTGGCAAACTGTTAGAACTTTATAACAAGTATAACACCTAATGTACCTACACAGTTAATGCAATAAAATTTATTCTATTCTATTCTATTCTATTCTAGCAGCAACCATTTAGCTAGGGAGGGAGGACATCTTGACTCTAACAAAAATTGCTTAATATTTCGCAAACAGATCCCTGAATCGAAAAATGGTTTTCACACACCCGTAATATTTTTAAAAGATCTAGGTACCCGACAACGCGACGGTCCCAGACCATAAAATATATGAGAAAAAAAGTATCGACCCCACTTGCCGTCTATTTTTTTTTTCAAAATTTCATTTTACCACTTTTTCCGCATGATTAATATTTAATATGACAGACAGACAGACAATCATGGCAACACTACAAGGGTTTCTTGTTTACTGCGGAACCCTAAAAAAGAAAATGTGGAAACGAAGGGATCTGGTTCCGGACATGCGTATTGGAGTGGGATGGAGATAGCAAACCGGTGGTGGGTGAACGTCAGTTGCTGCCCGGTCGCCGCGCCGCGCATCGCCTTTGCCGCCGTGCGTCCGATATTGTACACATATCAAATTTCACACCGAAAATTTGATATCGTCGTCGAATTGTGAAGTGATTGAAAGTTCGCGAGTTGACCGGTAAATTCAAAGTTCTACTGCTCGTTCTTTGTTGTTTTTTTTTTGGTTCTGTGCTTTGTTTTTTTTTTTGCGCTGTGTCAAGTGATTTTTTAACGGTTCCGGTTTTGGTAGTACGTATCAATGCCTGTTATTTCTTTATTACCTTGTTTTTATATTTGTTGCAAAAGATTGTTTTTTTGTAGATGTACTATAAGTAGTTTGTACGTATAAATATTTTTAGATCGTCCTTAATGATATCATCAACACAGTTGCTTTATCAGCTCTGATAAGTCTTATCTTGTATACTAAAGCGTTGGCTATGTGTGTGCAATATTGCACATTATATTATTAAGAAGTAGGTTATTCAAACAAGTTTTAATATATTTAGCATCTTATTTAAATACCATTAACTGTCCCACGATGCTCGAAGTTAGCATACTATTTCATATTCTTCTTATTTTTGTATAACCGTGGAGTCATTAAAGTTGTTAGTGACAAATCAGCACCTAAAAAATTGCTAGGTAGGTACTAGAACATGGTACAAATTTTCAAACCTTTCAAAATAAGAAAATATAAATATAAGATATTTTAGCTATGTAAGTGTACCTACTTGCCTACAATCAATCAATAGATCTACACACGCCAAGCCAAGAACCCAATTATTTTTCAACTATTCACTATATGGTATTCAAAAGACAAAGCAGCGATTTGAATAGACGAGGGTGTTTTGAAATTGATCGCCTAGTCCCCGTCCTCTGGTTTACCGAACCCTCAGAAAGCGAGGTAGGCCTAATTCCTAACAAATTTGATTTTGTGGCCAGGATCCGAATTACCATGTATAATATTTGAATTTGACGTCCCTTTTGTAGATGCCTGCTAAATTTTAAATTGTTTGAAAATCTTTGGCTTGGTAGGTAGGTACTTAGTAGATTATTACTGCTTCGTGACAGTCATAGTTAGCACGTGCTCCGAATGTTATATTTTAGCATTATTGTTGTAATTTTTTGTGTTCAGGAATTATTTTTTGCTACAATTTTTTTGAGATATGGAGTTAATAAACTGGCATTATTAGAAGTCACTTTTGGTGCTATTTTTCATTTTGTAACCTTGATATTATTATTTTTGTTGTCATACTTTTTTTGTTACAATAGCTGCCTACTTCAATAACGATTTGGTTGGATGTTTTATGGTTTTTATTTATTCCGTGTGTTCTTGAATTATTAATAAAAGAAGCACCTTCTTTATTGATTCAGTCTACCTAAGTTTGCTACTGCCTCCGGAAATCAACATTTGCTAGAATTAACTGAGTTTGTCTTAGTTGAGTATTTCTGTCTGGGCGAACAATGCTTAGCTAACGTCTAAGCATGTAGCCTCTCTAGCAGCTGTTAGCAACTAATAAAACAAAGCTCAAGCCTATCCGTAGCAGTTATGAAATTCTTTTAGTTAAAAGTAACCTCTATGCATTTCGATGAAAATTCAAGCTACCTACTAAAAATCACATATTCTTCTGCTGGAAAGAAAGTAGGTATCACTGTGGCGATAGTAGCCAGTGAGTATTTAAGCTAAATATAATGGTATGTAATGCTGACATTTAAGACGTTACCTCTCTTACATATGAGTATGATCATAACGTTAGATTTAAAAATTTAGGTGCTCTCAAAAGGTTGTGCGTATTTCTATGGCGAAGCAAAACCAGTTTTAGTTTTAGCTAACACATTAGGAATGGGGCACGCGTCGCATGTGTTCACCATTTAATCGGTATCAAAAATATTCAGTTGTCCATTGAAGCGATAATAGAGACCCATAATGGCACAGGACCCCTTTTTTGAACCATTGTTGCACCCACGGAGTTTGGGTCATTGACATTGGCCTTCCCCTTTCATATTTTGGATTTGCGCCATATTTTTCATCTCATGTCGCGTCAACAATACATCGTCACTAATCTCATTCTTTTTTTGTGTGCATGGATGGGGCTAATCCTCAACATGAACGTAAAATAGCGTTTCCTTTGACCTATAGTAATTCTCCTTATCATTGTTTGAAATATCCATAACACCCTTATTAGATAAATAATGTTTCCATTTTGTTCTGATAATATATCAAAATATTTCATAGAAATAACACTATCTACTTAGATCTTATCAGTATAAATCATAATAAATATCTCGGTTTTTAAAAACATCTAGATTAGAAATAGAGAGTGCTACTAAAAACTCGTCCGCGCTACCAGTTTTTATTTGTGTCGCTTCATAACGACTTCTTCATTTCTAGGAGGAAACAAACAACTTGGAAAAATTGCTTTTCTTTCTAGACGACATTTTCAATTCCAAGTAGGTATTATAACGCCGGTCACATTAAGTGTGCAGTTCATTGTTCCCCCTTCTTTAAAGATATTGGCAAAAACAATGCGGGCTTAGAATGCGTATACCGTTAGAGAGAGGCGCACAAGATAGTTATTTGAGTTGCATTAACTAGCGAGGGCAATAATCTTTGATAACTTGCAAGTTACTGGTATTGCGCAAGCGTCCCACTTTTTGCACGTATTGTCAATATAGTTTTGCAACAGGTTCCGGTGTTCATGTGTTTTTAGCGTTGGTGCTCGTTAGTCATAATTTAATAAAGCTATCGTAGCTATCCAAAAGTCTTACTGACAGTCAACGTGGGAGGAACATTTTGATTTAAAATTTTCATATAAGGCTTTTGGAAGGTCAACACAGCCAGTAATGTATTCCTTTCAATTGTTTTTAAAAGAGAACACAAACAATATTGCTAAAGACCTAAACAGTTTGAAGATGAATCATAAGTTTATGCTGTCAACGTTTTAAGAACACCCACTTTTTCTCGGCATGTTTGTGTTCCTTTTTAGTACATTCAAGTTTACTTATTCACAATAATGCCACCTACTTATATAGTTCGATCTTCACCTTAATCAGTAAACGGCACAGGTCGGTCCTATAGGGCGTTGCTCCGGTCTGCGAGCCACGATGGAATGTATCTGATTGTAGTTACGAAATGCCATGACTCTGTAATCGACAATCGTGTTTTTTCAATCAAATAGGCAAGTATATTGTTTATTGAATAATTTATTTTTCTCAGTTATGTTTATTTTTTGTATAAAATCAATGAATTTAAAGTTTTTCGGAATTTAAAAATTATACATTGCATTGCTAATTGGCACGGGTGGATCATTGGCTCCCTAATTACGATTCTTGTCGATCTTCCCGTACGTTTCATGGCTTTTTAATTGCCACTTCGTATGTGGCGGAACATTCGCTAATGTGCACAGTTACGGCCGCTCCGGAAAACACAACGGAGCCCATTGTTTCGACCGGCTCCTTATATCGCACATAGCGGTCGACTTCATAGTCTGCAAAGAGGCGATATGTCCAAATTCTCCGAACGACTACTGCATTTCATTATCCATTTTCGACGCTTTGGAACATACCTACCATATTATTTTATTGGAGACTGTTTGAACTGAAGCGGTTTAACTAGAAGTCATTTCAATTCTTGGCTTGTTGGTTGTAACAAATTGCAAAATTGTAATCATGTCAAACATGAAATTTCCCCGTTATGACAAATGACTGGTTCATGCTGTTTGTCAACTAGAAAAGTAACACTAGACCTTCAGGATTACACTGGTGACTTATGATCACTGGTGATCATAGTGCAGGATTTATGAATGATTATTTTCACCAGCAGTATTGAAATAGCGTTTGGCGTGATCCATTAAGTACTCTTGCATTCTACATTGAATATTCATTTAATCTTTTTAAAACGCTGATCTCGGTGAAATCTGGGTCGAGACTTATCTTTCGAAGGGCCTCTTACAAAAGTGTTGAAACTTGAAAAAGATTTATATCCCGGCTCTCAGCTGTAATTATATCTTATTTAGTAATCGGACCATATTTTTGTGTTTACAAAAGGCAGACTGTTATTAATTTTGTTGTTTTTGTAACCGTATATCTTGCTTCTACAGAACACGAAGCATAAATCCTGAGACTTCTCCATCATGTTCTCAAAGGCGTGTGAAGTCTGCCAATCCGCGTTTGGCTAGGTGGTAGACTATGACCAAACCTTTCTCATTCTGAGAGGAGACCCATGCTCAGTAGTGAACCGGCAATGGGTTAGTCATGATGATGAGGCCACAATTAAGTATCTTCTTAGCAAGCGCAATCCACTTAAGTTGCATCATCACTTTCAAACAAACTCGATTCAGGCTAGACTTAACTGAACAAAAAGTTTGAAAAGCTTTTTTCTCTATTTAACAGTGACGTATGATCGTTACTATCACTCATCAGAGTATCTATCTATTCGCAATTTGCTACATCATTAATCTTCAGCATCGTACCATGTCACCCGCATCTCGCTGCCAATTACGTAACACATGAGAGCTGACTTGAAGAGTTAAATTGATTAAATCCCATTACTTGATTCTGGATCTGCGATGTTGCCGTGTTCTCATGCTGATTAGTCCTCTCTTAACTGTAGCGGTCTCATTATTTATTAATCAACTGCACTAACAATGTTAACCTTTAACGAGATTTGCTGTTTCATCTACCAACTTCTTTTCATCGTTTTGCTTATTATAAGAGAATACTTAAGCCATCTTGGTGACATAGAAGACCATAGATATTTTTAAAACATTGCATATTATTATGTTCATTATATCAATTGATAATGTATTAAAAAAAGTTTCATTCAAGAAAATAAAATGCTATATGGTTGGTTACTTTTATACCGTTTAAAACCTTAGTCAAAAGTTACCAAATCCAGATCATCAACATCATCGTCAACCGATAGACAGTCGTCCACAGCTGGACTCTCTGGTCTCTTGTAGGGTTTCCACACGTCAGGCCTTGCTTCGCTTGAATCCAGCGGCTCCCTGGGAAACGTTTGATGTCGTCTGTCCTCCTAGTAGAGGGTCTTCCAATTCTGCGCTTTCTGGTACGAGGTCGCCGTATAAAAACTGGTATTTGTTGGGATCCCAAGATGCTAGACATCTTGGGATCCCAACGAATTCCAGTTTTTATTTGCCCTGGCCATTGCTACTTCAGTTTCGTAATTTGCCAAGCTTTGTCGGTTACTCTGGTTCTCATTTCTGATTAAAAAAAACTCATTTTGCTTTTATTGACGATTAAACTTTAATGGTAACCATAATGTAACTTTAATCGTCTGTCATTCAACTGCACCTAAATCACTTGAAAGCAAGTTGCAATATATGATACACACGTCAAGTTATCCTATCTCTGCGAGCCTCAGACATGTTTAGGATGCTAGTTACGAGACTATATTTCTTGTCAATGACCCAATAAACTAAGTTTACGACGTAACCGGTATCAATAATAGAAATATTGGACAAGACTCGGATGTTCCGAGACACATTGTGGCTTTTGCCTTCCTGAGCACGCCGCGTCTTGAATACAGATCGGCTATTCAACCGTCTTATTTGATATTCCACACTTAGGTAAAGTGCTTTTTTTCTAGTTCCACATACCTAGTTGTCAGACTGGTGCAGTTTTTGTACGGGATTATTTGTGCTGAATATTGAATTAGTCTGGGTAATAATTTGATTTAGGACAAACTGAAGCTCTCATTCGATTTGAAAATTAGTCGCGTTTACTGTTAGATAC
Source organism: Maniola hyperantus (assembly GCF_902806685.2). NCBI lineage: Eukaryota > Metazoa > Arthropoda > Insecta > Lepidoptera > Nymphalidae > Maniola > Maniola hyperantus. The sequence goes on along the minus strand of NC_048551.1, from coordinate 5,072,864 downwards.
TTTTTTGTCAGCTTCGTTGGGGCCTTTTAGCAAATTAGTAATGTATTGAATATCTAACGTTGTGTACTTGCCATAATACCTATGTATGTATTACATTTTATATTTGTACATGTTCATTGTTCTACAACGGCTAAATTGTAAGATTATGTACTTAGTACCTACCCACTTCCGTTATGTTTTTATTATGTCCCGAATAGTTATCTCTAGTCATATCTCAATATTCTTTAGTCCTGTCTTCTTTCTAGTACTGTAATCTTTTTAGTACTGTTAACAACATTAGAAGCTGCAATTAATCTATAGTCAACAATCTCTACATAATTCATTAATTTCCATGGCTGTAGTAGTTTAAATTATAGTCCAGTAGTTTTATTGGTAGAGATAGATAAGATAATAACTAATGTTGCAGTGATATAAATACTGATACGCATAGATAGTCATAAAATAGAATAAATATAATATCATATTATTACCTTAGTAACTTTGCTGTATAGTATCGCATACCTCGCTGAACATGAATCATGACTCCATGAGGTTATTGACAACTCTGAGAACTGTTCAGAGGTTATTATACAGTTAACATAATAGATTTATTAATACTTATGTCTATTATTATTTATTTTAGACTACATGTTGCCTGCGACTTTATCTGCGTGGATTTAGGTAGTTTTAAAATTCCGTTGGTTTCAACGGTTTGTTTGATTTCTTTAATTTTTTTTGGATTGAGATAAAAGCTATCGTTGTATAAAATTTCGGGAAAATTGGTTAACTAGACAGTGAAAAAGTAACAGACAGACAGACACACTTTGCATTTATAATACTAGTATGGATTAATGTGCATAGTGGTAAGTATTGTATTCACACTATCAGAATGTCAATGGCTTGTAAGCACCTATTCATCAAAATAAAACTTGATATTATCTAAGTAATAAAAAAATTCAATAATAATAATTCAATCATTAGCACACTATTTGTAACATATATATTCATTATATACAATACTTACTGTATAAAGACTTTGTAACATATATAATATCCATTTAAATTTAATGAAGACCGTTGAAAAATTAAACAAACTAAATTTTTACATTAATTACCGTTGCCGTTAACTTTATTGCCGGAAAAGTTTATTTTAGCGAATAACAACTGACGAGGCAAAGTTCTAATTACATCGATACCTGCAGGCCCTTTGTGGATAGCCAACAAAAAACCAAATTGTCTGATGCACCTGCATGCATAAACCGATCGGCAGATGCTGCGAACACGTTTTTTTGCACTTGGTCCTATGCACCTTTTGAATGTTTTTTGCTAAAAGGATTATGTGGTTTGATAAGTTTTGTTTATTTTTGTTACCTTCTTGTATTATTTTACGATGTTTTGATAAAACAGAATTTGATATTTCGCTCGGACTTTTTTAGTAAAGTTCCTATATAAGTACAAAATTTGATATTTTAAGATTATTTATGTTTAACTTTGGAATTTGGTGAAAAACAAAATAGTGTTTTTGAAGTTTTTTTCCTTGTTATATTTTGAGATTTTAATACGCATCACCCAGACAGGTCCAGTCCGCAAAGAGGCTAAGGAATCGAAATGTAACTAACTAATCTCTCTGTAATGCCAAAGAGGCCGTATCTTTTAAAGACTGATAAGTGAAAAAATACAACTTTTTAGTTGGTACTCCAATTAACCTTTAGAAAAGCCGCAGTTGCTAGGTATGTGCTGTCTCAAACTGTGTCTAAGTATCTGCACCCTTCTATTCTACTCTTAGAATATTCTCGCCCTCACAAAAGGACGCTACTTGAAGAAATTGCTCATGCAAATGGGATGTCTGCGGTTATACCTAAATATAGGGATAAAATGGATTACGTCGGAAGCTTAGTGACTTTCGGGGAGAGCAAAGACGATAAGATGTATGAATCTTACTTATTGGTTATTAGGCAACTATATATACCTACCTACTTAAATATCTGCCTTGCCCTTGTAGGATTAGCGCACTTTTATCACGGGTAGGCATAGTCCGCGACAGGTCGAGATGGCAATGAGGCTATGAGGTGGTGGAACGCCCCGCACACCCGCACGTCACCCACGGCGTTCCCTCCCCGATTGCCATCTCGACCTGTCACGTTCTATAGATACATGAAAGATTCATAAATTAGGTACGAGAAGGTGAAAATCAAAATATACCTGCATACTAACAATAAAGAAAGAAGATTAGTCTTTATAAAGAACAAGATAAAGGCTTCGAAATAATGATTAGGTACACAAGTCTTATTCTGCTGCCGACACACATAAGAATCAGTAACACTAAGCATCGATTTTATGTTCCATATAAAAAATTCAGGTGACCGATATTAATATTAACGAAAACTAACAAAAAGCACTCGATAAGTAGGTAAATAAATACAAAAAACATAAATCGAGCATCAATCACACTCTGAAATCATAACTCGTAATAATTTAATCGATTTTTTTTATTTCATAAACTTTTAGGCTTCAATGTAATCAATCATATCTTATTACTCGTGTTTGTATGAAACGAGATATTGTGCAACTAGTTAAATCACCTTACGCAATGCTTACATAACCGCAAAGATGGTTGAGCGGTTGGTCAGTGGCCACAAATCGTTCATGTCCGCACATCACTAGGTCACAAGATCTTGTTTATCTTTCGCTCACTACTGCATAGAAAAAACTTAAGGCTGATACACACAGATCGAGTGTTGACGCGTGGCGTGACGGCAGGATGTCGCGCCCTTGGGGGGCAGTTATCTGGGTAACAAAGAATTAAATATCAAGCGGCGCGGCGTAACGATCCATTTTTACAATTTCAGAGTTTGGTTTTGAATATAAACAAAACCATAAGTGCTACGAGTGTGAATTTGTTTTATAGCTTTACAAAAAAAAAAATGGATTTTTTTTTCTAAGTTCTAGCGAGACGCTTAACAAACAATTTCGCTTTATGTGTGGGAAATTGGAAAATCCCAGACCTAAGCAAATAATTCTATGAAACGTCACACAGTGGCGTGGCCTGATTAAACTTGTTTTTTTTTCTTGTAACTTCTATTCGTAGGTGGTGCGATACATACAATGTACTAGGGCAGTGCGATGGCAACGTATACTTACATCTTCTATTACCACGCACTGTATGTTAAGGCTTTAACGTGAAAGTCATACAAGAATGTAGGGCATCTAAGAAGCTAACTATTACAATGATTCTGCAACTAAAACAAACATCGAGTATCGTAATGTTGTCACCTTTTCTGAAAATGTACAACGTGGCCTAGCTATAAACTAAAGTGTAGTAGAAAATAACAAAGTACCTAAGTGTTACACTACGAACTAATAATTCTAGTTACAAGTGTATTACAAAATCATTTCGAAAACGTATGACATAAAACCTCAACAACAACAACCAAGGCTAACAAAATACATGTGTACATGGTACATACCTGTTTGATGTGAGGCACACGTTTTGGGTATTCAACTGTGAGACCACCTTACGGTTTATTATGTGACGTATCCGTTACTGTCCTATTCAATAGCAGGTTCAGAAGATAAGAGGAAGTTTGAACGTATGTGTGACGCTGTATATTGACAATTTGCAACAGCCCGCTGCAATAACTACGTCCTGCTATTATAAAACATCCTTCAAGATATTACTCGCCTTCAAAGGACTTACGCATCATGTGCCTATCCATCTACAATACCTACGGCGCTTCGTCAGCATGATGGTCATTTTTTTATCGTTATCGAGGCTTGTCGCGCGTATCCATGGTTAAGCAATGTTGACCAAGCCAGAAAAGTAATTCGATGTGTAGCTTGGTAACTTAGGTGCTCGATTCTACTAGCTATATTCTTCTGTGCCTCGAAGAAAGAGTACACTAAGCCTTCGGCTCCGTTTATTTTTTAACCTAATAAAAATTGTTAGGCGTATCAAAGGATTCAGAAACCAAGCGCATAATAATTATCCCGAGAAGTACTCTACTACTCTAGTAGTGTAATGATAATGTTGGTTGCAGCAATGAGGAAAAACTCTGACGCAAAGAGAGAGAAGATCCTTTGCATACAATATCACCAAGATTCGATTGGTAAATAATACTGTGCTACTTCAAATTTGGTATAGGTGCTCCAAATTCTTCTCTATTAACCCAAATTGAACCTCTTACTCAACGTTATATTTATTAAACCTCGTTTATTGTGACATGGCCAATCAGGAACCATTCGTTGACTAAACATTGCGCATTCATGTGTAATACTCTGTAATTGGAATATTATTTATTATGTTTGTCGGAAATTTGTAATTAACCAACGGTTTGGGCGACAAGTTTTATTTTTTGTACGACTAATTACAGCAACTATGTTGATGATTTCGTTCAAGGTTAACATGTTAAATAGGTGCGCTTTTTTAATAGATTAAATTTCCTTCCTTTACAGACAAAAATGTAGATAGAAAAACGTAGGTAACGTCTGCTTTTATAAAAAGTACGATGTCTATTGACCAGGCGTCACCGCTGGTGCCCATCAAGCCTCAGATATCGCTACAAAATAGCGCCTTCATCAAGAACAGCCACAATCGAAGCAGCTTCTGCGGGGCTGCGCCATCGCCGACGAATGGCAACAGAACGTTCAAAACTTTCTCCGTAAACCGAAAGAGTTGGAGCGGAAATGTAACCCTTCCACTTCAACAGTTCGCGCTGGATGAACCGGCGCCTCATCTTGGAACATTTCGCTCCGGGACAGGAACTTTCCCCAGGAACAGGGAACGTAACAACAACAGTGCTTCCAACGGAATATTAACACCTAACGGGAACTCTGTGCAGACGCTCAAAGGAAATGAAGTGAGGAGAAGCGGATGTTCTAACGGCCGTCGCTACGCTGAGATCGGAAACTGGAGCAAAAGGTAGGCTTAGAATAATTTAACTTTATCCAGTTTTAAATGATAAATATTTAATATAATAAATTACAAAGACTTGTTTTGAAGCAGACATTTGATCAAGATACCTAACTGAATGGTTATAAATTCAATGAAAGTAACTATAGAGTATAAGAAAAATAAACGGAGATTTATAAATATGATTTATATGTTAGATGTAAGTAGATATGACGTGCACAAGAAAATAATACCTACCTATCTAGGTAAAGGAAATCAGCTAAGCGTAGCACGCAATTCTAACTTTTACTAGGCCTTATTTATTTTCTTTTTCATCTCAAGTAATTTTGTAACAAGTTTTCCAATTTCATTCTCTCGTCGCTTTCATTTCCTCCCGTTCGGTGGATCCCTCTCTCTCGTAATATTACTTTTATTAGCTCAAAACGTTTAACAAACATTGGTTTCGAGAATCTAATAAAGATTGAATTTTATTTCAATAGAGATATAATTCCTGGAACACGAGAAAATGATTTAATAATCTCTCCAGCTTTTGTTCGTTTACTTTTGCAGATCGCTTAAGTTTAGTTTAAAATTTTATTTCTTTGATACTTTTACATCTATAGGTGTTTTGATTTCTAGTTTACCATTTATACCAATAGCAATGGTATTTCAAAAAGTAAATGGTCAGCGGTGAATCAGTTTCTTGCGTAAGTTTCTGATTAGTCAATAGCTGGCTGGCACTGAACGTTCCCGTATTTATCTAATCGGATTCCTCATTATCTTTTATTCGTGGTGAGTAGAAAGTTGGACCATAATTCTCATCCACTTAATTTGGGGCCGGAGTTAGTTGCTCGATAAGACGATGCCCAATAATCTGTCTCTTAGTACTTTGCCTTTTTATTATCTAGGGAGTAAGGATTGACTTTATCGTTCCATAATAATTCGTCGTCACTGACGCTATCACCCTCGCTCGACTTTTCTCCCTATCGTCTTCGAGAACTATGATTCTTTCAATGGAAAGGATTAACATAGAATTTACTGAGATTATTACTTCATCTTCGTCAAAGATTATCTTTCTATCTATACGTACGCTGATGTAGGTACTTTCAAGGGAATGATTGAGTTAGCAAATATTTCTTGGTTTTTTACACAGCATTTTGAATAACCGTATCCGAGGTAGTCATCATCATCATCATCATCAAGATCAACCCATTACCGGCTTACTACTGAGTATGGGTCTCCTCTCAGAATGAGAATGGTTAAGCCATAGTCCACCACGCTGGCCATATGCAGGTTAGCAGACTTCACACACCTTTGAGAGCATTATGGAAAATACAACGGTATGCAGGTTTCCGGACGATGTTTTCCTTCGCCGTTAAAGCAAGTGATATTTAATTTCTTTAATTAGAGGTAGTATGTAGTTATTATTTTAAACTTTGCTAAATTTGATGCTAACAAACAATAGCTGTTCTCAGCAAAGCATCAAGCCTCGTGTTTATTAAGAAGAACAATTAGTTGCTCAACAGTTCACGAGTTAAAGCGTACGTAGGAGTCAGTGTTAATAAGTTTTGATTTAATACCTGGTTTCTTGTTAATTTAACACAGTTTTAATAATTATTATTTTGTAATATGAATCCCAAATCACGTTAAAAATTTAAAATTGCGTTCAATAAATATCATCTCAATCTTAGAACTTTACTGTTCATAAAATAATTATGGTATCATTCATCCAATGAACGGTGTAAGACAAGTATTAATTTGTGGAAGTACCTAACGCGGTTACAGCAATTTTTCTACCAGAGTTAGAGTTTTGTTCCAATCAAGTTTCAGCATGATGTATAAGCATAAGCAATGTATATACGGCCTTATTCTACTAGCAATGAACAACGACTCAAGGTTGATGATACATTATTATCTACCACGCATTGTTAAACATACTTACTTAAATTTTTATTCCATTTGTTGTTTTCATTCTACCTACTATAGGATTACTATGCGTAAATACCAATTTATTAAGCGTAGTTAATTCTATTAATATCAAGATAATTTTCCTAATGGATCCGTTTTAAACATTTTTGCTATTCTATAATATGTTAAACAATGGAGCTAAGTTTCTAGTTCCTTTGGATAACTTACACACACTTACTCATTTGTTTCTGTAACAATAAAGATTATCTAATAGCGCATGTTTCCTATGAATGCCATTGTGTTATGCAATCTTATTGTCTGCAACCGGCACTTTAAAAACAATTGCACATAATTAACTATGGTAGCTGTAAAATATATTATATGTATTTATTATTATAAACTACATACTTATTACAAGCTGTAATAGCCTAGCGGTTAGGACGTCCGCCTTCTAATCGGAGGAGGTCGGAGGTTCGATCCCGGGCACGCACCTCTAACTTTTCGGAGTTATGTGCGTTTTAAATAATTAAATATCACTTGCTTTAACGGTGAAGGAAAAAACATCGTGAAGAGATGCATGCATGCCTGAGCGTTCTTCATAATGTTCTCAAATGTGTGTGAAGTCTACCAATCCGCACATGGCCAGCGTGGTAGACTATGGCCAAAACGTATGGTTGATCATGATGATGATGACATACTTTAGTTTCTCTAGCACAGGTAACCCATGAATAACCCTCAATTATAATTGGCGTTCAGTTGTGATGTCATCTGATGGTAAATGAACCATTTAGAAGAAGTTTGGCAGTTTACGAGTATTAAAAACTCATTAGGCACTGCAGCCACCTGCAGCTGAGATGGATGAGCTGTTTTGAAGCCGCCATCTTTTAATAAGGAGGTACAGGGTGGTACCAAATAGTTAGACGTACCTACTACATAATATTAAGTATGATAAAAACCGACTGATTTTCAAAAAATTAAATCCGGCACGAATTTGGTTTAACTTCCTACGTACGTAAAGACCGACGTACGATTATACGCACTTTTCTTGGGGTTCCGTACCCAAAGGGTAAAACGGGACCTATTACTAAGACTCCGCCGTCCGTCTGTTAGCGGTCTGTCATCAAGTTGTGTTTTATGAACCGTGATAGTTAGACACTTGAAATTTTTACAGATGATGTAGATATTTCTGTTGCCGCTATGACAATAAATACTTACAACGGAATAAAATAAATATATTTTTTGCTCGTTTTTATATTATATACCTAATGATACGGAACCATTCGTGTGCGAGTCAGACTCGCACACTTTTCACTTTTACCCTGTGTTGAAAATACAATAAAGCCTAAATTGGCGTTCTACTGCAGTGATGCGTGTACTATAATAGAAAAATTGTTTGTAAAATTCGTAATCATGGCGCCGTAAAATTGTTTAGACTTTCACTCATCGATTTGCAGCGGCTTGTGTTTGTTATTTTGCCGACAACAAAACGATTTCATGTTACGAATGGGACGTGTATTGCGGTCTACCTATAGTGGATAATATCATATTTAGTCAAAACGTTATCTCGTTATACGATAAAAATATGTTATAAAAGTAAAAAAAAATCATCTCACTCGCTCGGAATATGTTATAGTATGTTTAAAATAGACCTAGGACACAATAGTTAATGGTTATATAATATTATTATTTATTTATTACTCTGTATGTCTGTATTTTAAGAAAGGTAGATTAAATGACATAGATTCGTGTACGATTATTATTATGAGATTATTTAATTCCAAGTATGTTTCGCAATTATTGTCTTTGGATACTAACAGCCGTACTCAGAGTCGCTAATCGTTACTTAAGATTGAGTTAAAACGAGACAGATTTATGTGAGAGATATACTTAGCTCCGTCTCGTTTTAACTAAACTTAAGTAACGATTAAGCGAGTACGGCTGTTACAGCCCGTTGAAACGTCAAACGACACTAATTTAAAGGAAAAAATAAAACTTACCTTTTAACACCAGTTTGAGTCTGATTCAAAATGAGCCCATGTTTAATCAATCTCCTTTACGAAAAATTAGTTACGAACGTGAACGGAACCTTCATTTCTTATGAGTACTTTGTCACTCCACGAGATAACTTTCTCAAAATGTAAAACTTCTAGACTGCTTTGCAACGATGTGACGATGTGATTTGTCAAGAAATGTTGTGTCCAATTTCGTATTATGCAGTCGATGCAGAGTGTATTTCGCTGTACTTTATGTCATATGACGGCAATTTTATTTCATGTGATTTGTAATAGAAGTGTTGCTCCGCGAATAATATCACCCGTATTATATAGAAAATGTTTGAAAGCTAATGGAAAGTTTCCGTTCAATATACTATTTGTATTTATTTTTAAATGTAAAAGTGTGTTTGTTTGTTGGTTTGTCCTTCAATCACGTCGCAATAGAGCAACGCGTTGTTCCAACGATACGTTGCAACGATATTTTTTGCATGGGTATAGTTAAAAGCCTGGAGAGCGACATAGGCTTCGTAAAATCACAGAGTTCCCACGGGTTTTTTAAAAACCTTAATCCCGCGTGGATTTAGGTTTTAAAAATCCCTTGGGAACTCTGTGATTTTACGGAGCATCCAAGTCGCGGGCATCAGCTAGTCTAGTAGGTATAAAAAAATTGTAAGCGTCTCGTATCTGCAAGAACACGTTATGCTATTATCCCTATCATCTGAAGTAATCTTTAATTGGAAAATTCTTAACCTGAGCTACTCGTTTACTCATAACAGGTTACAACGGATAGCAATCACTCCCTGTAAAAAGTAGTTACCTATCATCAGTAAGAGTTTATAATAATAAGGGGAACCTAAAAATGACAGAACAAGGAACGAGGTTCTAAGTAGTTGAATCAATTTCAATCGCTCTCCTCTACAGATTCGAAAATTTAATAATCAATTAACAGCACGTGAACTTGTAGTACCGTTGCAATTATGTTTGATTACTGTTGGTTTTCCTCCTTTAGGAAATTATAGCAAATTATCACATACCTGATTTTTAAACGGTACGAGGCCTCTACTTTGACTAACTACTAGTAAGTTATTAAAAATAATCACTATAAAAAATACTGTGAAACTCTGGAACTCTCTCCCCGCTGAAATACGTAACCACAAAAAGTTTGAGGTGAGTGCTCGGACCTCTGGACCTTCCAAATAGGAACCTCCATTTTAACCACTAAGCTATCACCGCTTCGTAGTACATAATATTGTGTAAGTACCTATCAATTAGAAAATACCTGTCTGGTAGTCTCTAACAATTCTGTTTCTATTTACATCCGGCGATTCGACATTTAACTTTACCTATACTTATACCTATGTATTTAAATGTTGAACTTCAGAATACTGTGCATATTTTAAAGGACCACACAAAAAGAGAAGGTTTCGTATTTTTGTCGTAGGGATGCACCCCAGGTATCGCGGGCAATTAGCATGACAAATGAAAGCAATGACATTTCGCAGTCGTGACGTATCATCGTCATGTAGACCATAGCCTTTTAGCTGCATTTCACTTTCCTATGCACTTGTTTTGAGTTTTGACATGCGCTTTTTTTTAGTATACATACTCAAAGGTACTGTAGAATCACATCAAAGCCTTATTTTTATAATATTATATTATTCTGTCAATCTGTCTGCCATCCCGCACATGGCCAGCGTGGTAGACTATGGCCAAGCCCCTTCTCACTCTGAGGGGAGACCCGTGCTCTGAAGCGAGCCGACGATCATGATATTATTCTGTGGATTATATAGCGAACCAGAGGACCGGGACCTAGAGGAATTTCTGAAACTAACTTGCCAATTGCGTTGCCTTGTCCTTGAGTAATGAACAAGCAAATGTCTTAATTGGAAGACATATTTTCTCTCTGACATCACAGTTTTCGCTACTCCTTTTTTCATAACACTTATACTATAATCAACATTATACTATAATAATTAAGTAGGTACTAGAATTGTTCCGTGTTTTCACAGTCTAGGCTCTATAGAACGCTTTTACATAGAATATGCAAAACCGTCAGCTTAATGGTATTGCATTTTTAGCCGAAAAGCTAATGACATATAAATGCAAACGTATGTATGTACCTTGTTCAGGTAAAATTAGCATAACAAACGCACGGACGACTTCGCTAGTCTCGCCGAGCGTTTAGTATCTACCACACGTTCATGCAGTCGTGTTCGCTAGACCGTGGCTTTTTCAGCTGCATTCTCACTTTCTAGAACATTTGTTGAATTTGACACATGCACATCCTCGAAGAGGAGTAAAAACTTTTCTCCACGCTCTTATTTAAAAACTAGCTTATTCCCGCGACTTTGTCCGCGTGGACTACACTTTGGAGATCGCCCGTGAACCCTCTTTTGTGGTGTCGTGTCAAAACTTAAATTTTTTTGAAGAAATATGTTATTTTTTACGATTACCTATTTGTTTTACTACGACTTTTCTTTCACCATATCATTGAACTACAATTACAGTAAGAATCGTAAACATCCATTTATTTTGAAGAAGTATTTTAATTAAATATAACCTCAATATCAGCAACATAAAAAATAAGATTTCTTTATAACTAGGGGAAATCGTTTGCAGAATATAAAAAGGTAATTATTTGTCTACAAAATAAAATTAAAACCATGATGACATAACAATTATATTGGGGGGACGCTCAAAGCTCCTAAGAAAATGGACAATCTCCTTTCCTCCTCCTCCTAGTGAATCACGCTCCACCTTAGGCTGCATCATCACTTGCCAGCAAGTCTGATTGCAGCCAAGTCTATATAGATTTAAAAAAATCACACATTTGCCGCCATTTTATTAAAGAAGATTAAAGATAAATACATCTCAAAGGAAGTTTACCAACTCGTCTATCGTTCTAATACAATAATTGCGGTTTAAATTCAGTGGCTCGTCACGAGACAGTAACACAAGACAATTTACCAATAACAGATTAACTGTCCGCAGCTGCTCCAGATAGAAATTCTTCACTTCGTTGCTCCTTTGACAGAAAGCGAAATGACTCACAATTGTACGTAAAGCCGGATTAACATCATTTGCGATACTCTATGCTATTAGATAGGTATGTAGTCTATTATTATATTATTACTACTATTATATTATCACTATGCACTAGTGATGTGCCGGATCATTAAAAATGTAGATCCGCGGATACGGATACGGATACGGATCTCAATCTCAATCGGTGTCGGTGTGCGTAACCTTGAAACGATAATTGACGCCACTTGACGCTTTGCGTGGCAGGACATGTTTCGACTTGCATTGCACGGGCCTTTCTTTTGTTTTGTTTATAATTTAGTGTTACACTGGGCAGCAATAAAGTTTGTATTAATTCTTTGTTGTGGGTTGTTGAATTATTTAATAGTATTTTATTGCTACCTATCACCTTAAAATAGAATTTAATCTATGTACCTATTAAAAATTAATAAGGTAAAAGATCCGCTAAAAAAGTAACGGATACGGATACGGATCCTTATTTTCACGCGGATATCCGCGGATACGGATACGGATACGGATATCCGGAACATCACTACTATGCACCTACTTGTAGTAGGCTTAGACTGTCTTCTTACCGATAAAAATAATGCATGTATCTATAATATGGCTCCTTTGCTCAGGGACGAAAATAGAATAGAACTACAATTCCACGTTACACTATAATTGCACTATTGCAATACTGTTTTCGAACGCGCCAAGAGGTGTAAGTATGAAAACCTTGATGGGCGCTTCATATTTGTGCCTTTTGGGGTGCAGACCTTAGAGTGGCCAAAGAATTAGTTTGGCCATCCAAAGGGGTAGTGCTGCCAGCATCTTTGGCTTTAGTCAAGTAGATTACTTTTATTTATCACTTACTTTTTATATCTTCAGAAATTGAATAAATAGTTTTGATTTCCTTTACAATAATTACAGTTCCGTTATAATTTGTTTGTAAAAAAATGTTTGAAAGAAATAAATAGCGTTGAATTAAGTATAATGAAATAATTATTACAGATAGTAACTAGCTGCTTTGAATTATTTGTTTTGTATCAATCACAATAGTCTACCTATACCTATATCAAAAAAGATACTTGCGTGTTTTTCATGCCGCTCGAAGTGAAAGCGTTTCACGAAAAACAATCTCGATTTTCACCAGTTACATTGTTTAATTGGCTTTTGTCAACGCACTTGTGAATTTTTTTTATTTTTTAAGTAGTGCATGCAAGTGCAACAAGCTGTAGCCATTTAATATGGCTCTTTGATTCACTAATATTTTATTGTAAAACCGTAAAATTGATAAAAATATTTTTAATCCCGCGGGAACTCATAAGCCTATGTGTTAATTCAGGGTTATCCAAATTTCAGCCAAATCGGTTCAATCGTAGTGTCCCGCGTGAATTCTTTGATTTTCCGGGATTAAAATAAGCCTATACCTATATCTGGCATCTCTGGGATGCCAACTATCTCTGCTCTAAATAGATAACACTGGAAATTTCATCGGCGTGGATCCCATGCGATTTTTAAAACCTAAGTTTAAAACAAAATCCCATGGGAACTCTTTGTTTTTGGGAAAAAAGAAATATATGCCCTTTCCCAGGATGCAAGCTATCTCTGTACTTTCCGTCAAAATAGATGAAACGGATGGGCCTTGAAAAGCTAGCCTATGTCACTCAAGAATTATGTAGCTTACAACTGGTGAAAGAATTTTCAAAGTCGGTTCTGTAGTTCCATAGATTACTTCCTACAAACAAACTGACAAACGTTTCATTATTATATTAGTATTAGTATAGTATAGTATAAGTTCATTTTATCAATCTATACGATTGATAAAATGAACTTTACAAAATATTTAAAAGTTTGATGTCGCCCAGTCACGGACGCATTTGCGCTGAAAATGTAGTTTCGATATCTATGTCGAGGTCAGTGTTCATTACACGCCACTTATAATACAGTTTGTTAAAACTTCAAAATAATACTAAAAATACGTTTTTATTTGACTTTTAAACATTGTTTACAAATTAATTATTATCAAGCAATACGTAGGTATATGAAAAGGTAATTTTGATTGATTTTTTTTATTTTTTATTTAGATAGATAAAACTTAGCCATTGACTGTAATCTAACCTGGTGTGATAAGCGATAATGCAGTCTAAGATGGAAGCGGGCTAATCTGGTAGGGGTATGGCAGTTTTTATTAAACTCACACCCCTTTAGTTTCTACACAGCATCGTACCGGAACGCTATATCGCAAGTAGGGTAGTAACTAGCCAAGTGTATTAAACGTTGAACATAAATACGAACTTTTATTGTAATTATTATATTATACTATATATAGCTCAATTACCACTCACTCACTCACTCACTGACTCATTGACATAATTGTTCTCCTAGAAAGAGATAGAAAATGATATAATAATGTATGGGAGATATGTTCAGAAGTGGGATTCGAGTAGGGAAAAATTATGACATTTCAGAAAAACAAGATGGCGGCCGACCTGACTTTTGTAACTTTTTTGTTTTCCAACCGATTTTGTTTAAACTTGCAGTTATTTTAGATATTAGCAAACGATTTTTAGAAAAGTGAAAAAAATTGGAAAAACAAGATGGCGGCCGAGATTTTCAAAAAATTTCCTCCTGTAAAATTTTGTATGAAACTTTTTTTTTTCAATCACGGTTTCATATAGAAGACAAAGATTCCTTTAGGGCAACATATGGAGGGAGCTGATGATTGAGGATTTCGGAGACGGGTGAAGGGCACGCTTAGGGTATTGAAGATAGGTGGGAGGTGCTCGACCGAATGTCATTCGAAACCTCATCCAATTGCCAAAAATTTGAATTTTTTTTTTAAATTCCGAAAAAAAGATGGCCGCCATACAAATTTCATCCGCGTCCATCTCGGAGGGTATGAAAGATGGAAGAGTGGTTTCTTGGCAAGAGATGATCAGGATCCGAAGGTCTACTCGATGGATTGAAAAAAAATTCAAAATGGCGGAATTTATTTTTGTATGACTTTTTTAAAATTGTTCAAAATGGCGATTATAGACCTCGAGAGCTGCTTTAGCAGCTCGAGCAGCGAGCAAAATACTAGTTATACTATATATAGCTCAATTACCACTCACTGACTCACTCACTGACTCATTGACATAATTGTTCTCCTAGAAAGAGACAGAAAATGATATAATAATGTATGGGAGATATGTTCAGAAGTGGGATTCGAGTAGGGAAAAATTATGACATTTCAGAAAAACAAGATGGCGGCCGATCTGACTTTTGTAACTTTTTTGTTTTCCAACCGATTTTGTTACAACTTGGAGTTATTTTAGATATTAGCAAACAATTTTTAGAAAATGTAAAAAAAATTGGAAAAACAAGATGGCGGCCGAGAGTTTCAAAAAATTTCCTCCTGTAAAATTTTGTATGAAACTTTTTTTTTTCACTAATACTTTCGTATAGAAGACAAAGATTCCTTTAGGGCAACACATGGAGGGAGCTGATGATTGAGGATTTCGGAGACGGGTGAAGGGCACGCTTAGGGTATTGAAGATAGGTGGGAGGTGCTCGACCAAATGTCATTCGAAACCTCATCCAATTGCCAAAAATTTGATTTTTTTTTTAAAATTCCGAAAAAAAGATGGCCGCCATACAAATTTCGTCGGCGTCCATCTCGGAGGGTATGAAAGATGGAAGAACGGTTTCTTGGCAAGAGATGATCAGGATCCGAAGGTCTACTCGATGGATGGAAAAAAATTCAAAATGGCGGAATTTTTTTTTTCATACAAAAATTTTTATTATTCAAACTGGCGATTATAGACCTCGAGAGCTGCTTTAGCAGCTCGAGCAGCGAGCAAAATACTAGTTGGATATATATATATCAATCGAATAAAACTGGTTTTTCTCCTAATGGTCGTGTAAAAAATGCGTATTTTGGGGAAACTTCGTGATTTTTTAAAAGGACTCGGCTTGCGCCTCGTCCTTTCAAAATCACTTCAGAAGTCCTCGGCTTCGCCTCGGCCTTCCCATACTACTCGGCCAGTAATCACTATATTTCAGGCCTGGAATGTAATGTACTATTTCATGGTTTCCGAGGCTATTAAATACCTCCTACGCTATAAAAAACCTTCGCAGTGTCTCATTTCTAGATGATATAATTTTTTATGGGTGAATCAAATATAATATGTAAGGTGCTTTCCTATTTTTATTTTCTGGCAGGTAGGTACGAGAATATTGTCGTACTTGACAGTTTAAGATTTTTGTTTGTTTGTTAGGTTTGTTATTAGCTCGTAGTTTTATTGGAGACAAAATACTATTAGATATACCTGCTCAATACATCTGTAGTCTGTAAGTACATCAATTTAAAGCGATATAAATATAGAGCTTTATAAGTGCCGCGTATTATACTAAAAACAGGAAACGCTACACTTTTTTTGCAAATCAAATAGTCTTCCCCTATCAATAGTGTTTGCTCAGTAAATAAACCAACACAAAAACTCTCTATAGCAAGCCCTTATTGAATACCCAAATTTTCACGTAATATATTCAGGCGCAGGTTCGCGGAAATAAACAAGCACGATACACTGAATGCAAAGTACAGGATTGCTGTAAACAACTTCCTTTACAGCGTTCGATGGATGTATTTCAATATTCTTAATCTGTTAAGGGTCTGAAACCGCTTATTGCGTATTCAGGACGCATGGCGAGGCATAAATATCCCTACCGTACTCATTACAATAACTTCGTCTCGGGATTGGACATCTCTAGGGATGGGAACGGACGCCTTATCCCGCGGGATCTTGCTTATTTGGGTAATGGATTTTACTGACACTATAATGGTGTGCCTAATAAGTGTTTTGATTCGGTCCACTAACCGTATAAGGAAATGTGAACAGCTATTTTTATGTACTCGTTATCGCTCACCATAGTCTTAGAAAGAGAGCCAGCTAGTGCCAGGCCTTCGTTATTTTATAAAAGCTGAAAGTTTATCTGCTTATTGTCCCCAATACAAGCAGGAACGATCAGCGTCTGTGAACTTTGGATCATGCAGGTGGCTTTGGGAGATAACAGGTGATAAAGGTGTAAAAAAATTTATGTGTCTGAAAGTAGACTGACACCCTTTCTAGACACTTAGTGTCTCGACAAGGGTGTCTGCCGCGATACTACGCGTATGGCAATGCATGACGTGATTTCTTATACTATTCCGAAGAAAATTAAAAAAAAAAACGACTTTATATTTTGACGTAAGATTTTTTACACCTTTATCCAAACTTTATAGTCGCTGATCGTTCATCCCTGTGTTGGGGACAATACCTACGTACTATAAAATAGCGAAGGTCTGACACCCACGGGCTCCTTAGTCCATCATAACAATGTAACAGTTTGAAAAAAACGTACCTAATGACGTAACGTAGACGCTTAGGTATCTACATTATTTTAACTTTATTTATCTAAATATATAAAAGGAAAAGGTGACTGACTGACTGATCTATCAACACACAGCTCAAACTACTGGACGGATCAGGCTGAAATTTGGCATGCAGATAGCTATTATGACGTAGGCGAGATCAGCTAAGAAAGGATTTTTGAAAATTCAACTCCTAAGGGGGTGAAATAGGGGTTTGAAATTTATGTAGTCCACGCGGACGAAGTCGCGAGCATAAGCTAGTTTCTTCTTCATAAAGTAGAACATGCTCAGTTTGATTTTCACGTGTATGAACTTTAGAAGATATTTAAATATTAAATATTTATCTGTAGAAACATCTAGTGTTTTTCGATAGTTGTAGAGTGTAGGTGTAGTGGATTTGACCTCACCAAGTCAATACACCTATCATCAATATAATTATTAATATTATTCGTTATAGCTTATACTTACCTACTAAGATAATGACCATATAATGGCTTGGTTCATTAATAGTAGGTAATACCTACAAATTAATGAGGTATAAGTACCTATAACTGCCATATAGTAAAACTGCCATACCCCTTCCAGGTTAGCCCGCTATCATCTTAGACTGCATCATCACTTACCACCAGGTGAGATTGCAGTCAAGGGCTAACTTGTATCTGAATAAAAAAAAAAAAAAAAAATACTCTTTCATTCCTTTTACCGAATATCAGACAAACAAAATAACACTTTCAAACACTTTAGAAGTTCTATGCAAATTGAATTTTAATACCTACAGATATTTGTTCAATAAATATTGCAAAATCGAAAAATAATTTGCCTTACTAACGTAAGTCACTCACTGCCTCACTCTTTACCAATATATCTCTGTCAAATTAATAACGATAAGCTTGTAATTACACTGAAAGTAATTTTACAGCATAAAGACTTGTTTCCCTGAGTTGACGCGGACCGGTTGTTTATAAGTTCAAGTACCTACCTATAGTGATTGCATTATTACTGTCATTGGAAATGATGTAAGTGCAGGGTAATGACTTTATATAACCACTTCATGTATTTTATATGGGAGGAATAATGAATGTCGGTCTATTAGGTAGGAGATAAAGCTTACAGGGTCTATTAGGGTTGTAATCGCAAGTACAACTAAAATGTTATAGCTAAATATTGTAACGAAGACGCACGAGCACGAGACGCCATAACTAGATCTAATATTTATATCACCGACTAGTAAAACTATTGATATAAAAAAGTAACTAGGCAAGGCCAACCTAACCTAACCCCTACCTAGATCGGCTCCTCCGCCCCTACACCGATCCCAAACCAACCATTATCTAACTATTACAACCTTTCTAACCAATAGTATATCCACACATATAATGCTGGTCTGAAAAATACTAAATCACTAAAACTACAAGTATAAGGCAAATGGTTATTGGTAATGGAGTGTGTTTAGGCGCTAAGTTTTCGGTAGCGTTCTAATTCCACCCCGTATAAGGTCTGCTTCTCTACGGTCTCGCATCCACACAATCGGTGCCGTCGCTAATTGTCCCGAAGTGGTTAAATGCGTATGAATGCCCCACTTAGCAAGTGTAATGCTGGCCCACTCAGCTCGTCAGTCGTCACTATACCATTCACATTCATGGGCATTTCGTTTCATGCGTGAACACTCATTGTTATTGCCAGTTTTCGCCGTTTCGCATTTAAAAATGGCATAAAGGGCTGGGTCACTTTTAACATTTATTCAAAAATTGAAACCACTTATTGGACCCTCTCATCTAATATCATATTGTTTTTTTGCAGAATTCGAACCAGAGCTCATGTTATATTTCAATCATTTTTATGTAAAAATCTTATAGGAAACAGATAAGTAACAGGAAATTATATCTGTAAAATCTGAATTAGGTGCATCGTGGTGCATTAGTAGGATGTAACGAAAAAAAATACTACTGAATCAATCTTCAACCGACCAATCTTCTTAGAAAGTAAATGAAAACAGGTATTTATTTCAGAATGACTCAACAACACGATCGTTTGTAAGGATTCGCCAGTTCTTGAAAAAACTGCATGACTCATCGAATAAGGAAAGCTCCATGTTAATTTACTCCATTTGATAAAAATATAAATTACCGTAGACCAGAAATATTTTTTCTCTATATATGACTACTAGATTTGCTAAATACTTAGGAGATTTTAGGCGTGTGTGTGTAGCCATAAAAAATGATAAAAATATATGCAAATCAGACGATCTCGACTCTTTTTCCTATGATCTATGTAGTGACCAATTAAGCATAGTTAAATAATTAAAGTTATAAAATATAATTTAATTAATATGTCCATCATTTGTAAAATCTGGGGTAGATGCGTACCCACGTACTCACTTCTGAATGATAAAGAAAAACAGTCACAGTTTTTATTTATTTCTACAAAAAATTCCCCCTTCTTCCACGTAAAACAATATGCATCAATTTCCAATCAAACGGGCTACATAACGATTCCCAGTTAACGCCAATGCAGTACCTTTTTGATCTCCAACATTCAACTGTACATATTCACTACGTAAGCTCATCAATCCGCCAAACGTTATGCCAATATAGCGTGTATATCAAAAGACAATGGAACCGAAATTGCATGCGCAATTTCCGATAGAGCAGCGGCTCTCAAACATTGTAAAATTTACCTAGTACAATCAGAACCTTTTATAACAACATCATATTTTATAGCGACGTGTCGTTGTTGGTTATTGACCAAAATATAAGTCTCAACCATGTCTAAGTTTTTGTAGCATAAAGTTAACACCAGTTAACATTTGCAACCTAATAATGATAGTCCCTTCAATGTTGTTATAAGATTTTTTGGCCGTATTTTGTCTAAGAGGACTAGTACCTGAAATAGTGAAAAAAATCTTATTACTATTTGTACTTTGTAACTAATAGTAGGCTTCGCCTTACAATAAGTATAATTTTAATACCTTATAGATAATCCACCATTAATTTAAAGGCGTAGCTTCACGGTTTAAAACGTTGTTAGATTCAACTCCTTTAAAGTAGGGAAACATAATAACTGATCTCAATAAGTTTGTAGTCCATTAAAATGGCGACTTTTTAAAGAACTCCCTATAATATGTGTTGGAGCTCTGAAGTTATTTTCGTAAATGTCAATACCAAAAAATATTTGAACAACTTTTAAGTCCAATGGGACGAGGTACGCTTTGGAAAGCACTGTTTTGGACGATACTGTGTTTCGCTGATATAATGTATGGAACGACAGGTCAATCAAAAGATAAAGGCCCGGGGCTTCAATCGCTGCAGGCATTAATTAAGACCGCTGTAAGCGGATCGGCGCCATGTTAGATTTATAGAACATTGCTTTAGTGTTGTGATTGACATTTTACATAATCGTGTTTGTGTTTTCCAAGTTATTGGTCTTTACGCTTTGTTTATTTTTCAATAATTAACATGAGCGATTTTATTGAATCAATTTGTAATATACTGCTTGACAGGTGTGCTATTTAGTACTGTTTTTACATGTAGGTATATTTAGAGGTTCAAGAACTGTAGGTATTTTCATAAAATTACTAAATTAGTATACAATTACTTAATACTTAGGTAATGCATACCGGCAGAGTTTGACACTACACATTGAAATCCTAATCTACTGTCAGTTGTCACAGTCGTTATTTTGAAAACTTATACTAGCGGTACAGTCGGGAGGCGCAACTTTGTATTCCTCATGCACCTCAGGCGGTGTATAGGAACTTGACGTGGTCCTAAAGGCGGGTCTGACTCAACAGGCTAGCTGGGTAGCGCCAACGTGTTCGGTCCCGTAGCCTAGCCACCAGGCGATTTGTGGAACACTGTGGGGGTTTAGTCAATGATATACCTAACCTCCGTGCTTCCCCCGGCACGGTGGTAGATATCCAAGATGATTGCCCCACAAAAAAAGGGTACAGAGCTAAGTAGGTTGTCAATTAATTTGATGTCTGAAACGCCTGCCATCAATATTAATTATTTTAAATAGCCTTTCTTTCAGCGTCGATTAATAAAATTCAACAGTCAGTTCCAATCATTTATCGAAAGCGTTTATTTGCGCGTCTGTCCGTAACACTTATTGAATCAGCACCTTGTTTGTATGTATGCACTTCAATTTACTGCCGATCTTGTTAGGGAATTGGCAGCATGCCTCCGAGTTACGCCAGGAATTCATGCAATGCATATGAAATGTTTATTATAATTTCAGATACAATTGCTGCCAACGTGATTGTACTTTCCTCCATACTAATATTATAAATGCGAAAGTGTGTCTGTCTGTCTGTCTGCTAGCCTTTCACGGCCCATCCGTTCAACCGATTTTGACGAAATTTGGTATAGAGATAGCTTGAATCCCGGGGAAGGACATATCCCGGAAAATCAAAAAGTTCCCATTGGATTTTTAAAACCTAAATCTACGCGGACGAAGTCGCGGGCATCATCTAGTGTGTGATAACTAAGCATTTCAAACAATTTACGTAATGGTGTTGTACCATGTTGAAGTCCGGCGAGCTTCAGGCTTTGATTTCTAGTTTCTTTTATTATGCTCGCCCGACTTTATCTATCTATATATATATATAAAATTCAAAGTCCTGACTGACTGACTGACTGACATAGATATCAACGCACAGCCTAAACCGCTGGTCCTAAAGACATGAAATTTGGAGGGTCTATTCTTCGTACAGAGTAGGAATCCACTAAGAAAGGATTTTTCGAAATTCCACCCCTAAGTGGGTTAAATGGGGGATGGAAATTTGTATGAAAGTCCGTCATTTGTCAAGTTATTTGCATGAAAATTGGTATTTGGGTTTTCGGTCACAAATGAAGAAATACGTGTTTCAGGATTTTTGGTAAATTCGCCCATAAGGGTGGTAGAATAGGGGATGTAAGGTTGTATGGGAAAGTTTTAATTATTGATATTATAATTGACTTGAAATTTGGAAAGTAGGTTTTTTCTTGAGGTTAGGTATCAGCTAAGAAACGACTATGAGAAAACCCCCCCCCTAAAGGAGTGAAATGGGGGTTGGAAGGTTATATGTGTTATTCGGTGCTGTTCAGAGTGCGTGTCCTGATGTTATAATGTTTGTTTTTGAAAAAAAATGCCATTTTATTTCCTGTAGGCCACGCGGGCGAAGCCGCGGGCAGAAGCTAGTACATACATACACGTGTAGATATAAAAGTTATTTTTTACTTTGTAGTGGCTTTGGAAGTCGGTTTTTTAAATATATTTTTTTATTTTAAACTTTTTAGTGTAAGTAGTCATTGCTTGGTACCTAAAATATAAATTCACCAGCAAAAAAAAAAGAAACGGGCCGAATTGAGAACTACCTCCTTTTTGGAAGTCGGTTAAAAACTCACTAATTAATTCACGGTTTTTAACATTCAATACGGTGCTTTTTGTTTTCGATGAGACGCGTTTTTGCTTTCGTTCATCCCTTGTTGTTAAAACGCCTGAAGGGCTAATTCGAAGAGGCCATCAAATTACTGCCTCGAAGCCTTTCAATGGACTTGGGGTGATTTATTAAAAGAATCGAAAGCTTCCGATTTGTTTATATCGCGGAAATAAGCCTTTGTTCGTCTTTTCCGTTTTGCGCTCTGCTAAAAAATAGACTTGAAAGGGCTATTCTATTAACATAGACAGAATTCATTCGTTTTGTATCTTAATTTTTTATTATTATTTATTTACAACTCAATTTAAAACCTTTTCACAGCTCAATCGTTGAATCGATCTTGACAGAATTTAGCATGGCTTGCGTTTTAGAGACCTACATAGACTGAGCTGAAGTGGCAATGGCCAGGTCACGTCTGCCGCAAAACCAATGGCCGCTGGGACAGACGCGTTCTGGAGTGGAGACCCGCTGGACTGACGACCTTAAGAAGGTAGCGGGAACTGGGTGGATGAGGAAGGCAGAGAATCGTGTATGGTGGCGCGCTCTTGGAAAGGCCTATGTCCAGCAGTGGACGCAAACAGGCTGATTGATTGAATCTACTAAAATCAATAAATAACGAAGAATATGATCGCAACATTTTTCTTCGTCGCCGAGGTTCATTTCAAAGACGACCACTCACCACTAGGTAGTAAATCAATATAGGTACCTACGGGACGGGACCGTAAAATAAAATTAAGAACTATCAGAAAAGCCCAGTCTGTTCGAAAATTGTATTTTTTTTTCGAAAATAAGATGGAGGATCTTACTTTAAGCCTATTGCACCTGATACCCACTACAGAATTCTGAATAAAGTCTATTATACGAGTATATTGTATGTAAGTGTAGATATTATCGATACGCCGCTATAGAAGCTAGCAATAAAAGCAATGCACTTTAGTCGAAGCCCGCAGCAAAACCGATCAGAACTATCCACTATTCACCTTAAACGCCTATAGCTTAAAGTTTATATTATTATAGAACCTCCCGCAGAACTACTATTACACCAATCTAGCGCTGCTGGTGCTGCTTTTTATAACGAGTCTAGCCTACAAACAAGTTTCAAGTGTTATCCCAGCGCTTTAAGGACCAAGTTTCCACGATTCAGTATTAGGTTTCCGAGCGCCTCGCCGAAGGCTAGACAACTTTAGAACTTTTATTCGGTCTATTTTTATCGTTTGAGACGTAATGGACGACACACCAATGCAATTAGGTAACTGTCTGAGTTTTAGATATATTGCAATTAGTGAAGATTTCGTTTCAATTACGCGATTGGCGGGTTTAAAGTGTGAACGGTTTACTGTGTTTATTAATAGGTATACCCGCACCATAAAAGGTTTAAGACGTCTATGAAATAAATGTAAGTTTCAAGAAACCAACAGAAATTATATGTAGCCTGTTGTAACCATCGATGTTGTAACCTATTTATATTACTTATAGCTATGTTGTGACGCCACCTTCTTATTTCTTATTTTATCCCACCCGCTACTAGTCCATTGAAATGTTACATTTTTTAGGCCTAACCTTGCGTTTTTTAGAGGACGCAATTTTATTTTTTTTATATGTAGGGGGGTTAGTGTAAAGCTAAAACCAAGTTTGTGGGGTCGCCACCCATGTCCCACGGCCGCCATCTTGAAAATAGGGGTTGAAATGGTATTTACGATATATCTCTTAAACTATTTATTTGATAAAAAAAATTGTAACATTTTTTGTTACAAATTAAATTTTCTACAACTTTGGTCCAGTAACTTTTTGTCGTAGAACTATAAATAAAAAAGTTATAAGCGAAAATCTTCAGAAATTCGAGAATTTTTTTTTTATCATTACTTTTTTTATCATTTTACGAAAAAATGATATCTGACCATTTTTGTAGATCGTTTTTTGAGGAACAACTTTTATTCGCATCATTTTTTCATTAAGTCAATAGTTAAGGTTTTACAGCGCTCCGAAGTGAGTACTATTTTTCAGTACTCTTAACTATACCTATATTATACATGTGTACCTATAATATGTCATCAGTTATTGTTTGTTTTTTTTTTTTGGGGTGGCGACCCCACAAACTTGGTTTTAGCTTTACACTAACCCCCCCTACACATCAAAAAAATAAAATTGTGTCCTCTAAAAAACGCAACCCCAAATGTAACTTTTCAATGGACTATACGTGGGCACAACATGTCTTCTTCTTCCACTCACTTCTGTCATCCGTCAACGTATTATCCACCCCTTCATAGGTATTATATTATGACGAGTCATGGTCACGCGCGAAAGCCTCCAAAAAGAGGAAGCCCCAAAAACCAACTGTTTTTACCTAAACAAAATATTAAAATGTTGTTCTTAGTATGCATACTTAATGATAAAGAAAAATAGCTTAATTATGAGTGTTTATATAATTAATTAGTATATAAAATATAACTGCTTAGTAAAGTTTATCTTCTCTCATTTTAAAATCAACCATGTGCGAGGAAATATTTGTCCTTGATCCGGGATCCCTTCGATGTTGCATCAGCATTGAAATAAAAAGTACCTTAAAAATAGCGCTACTAATTACTAAGTTACTTTACCAATTTTAACTAATTATTACAATTTAACAAAAATATTACTTATATTATATAGGTATACCTATATAGACTAAGCTGTGATAGCCTAGTGGTTAGAACGTCTGCCCCTAATCGGAGGTCGGGGGTTCGATCCCTGGCACGCTCCTCTAACTTTTCGGAGTTATGTGCGTTTTAGGTATTTAAATATCACTCGCTTTAACGGTGAAGGAAAACATCATGAGGAAACCTGAATGCCTGAGAGTTCTCCATAATGTTCTCAAATAAAGTCTGCCAATCCGCACTTGGTCAGCGTGTAGACTATGGCCATACTATGGCCAATAGTCCCTTCTCACTCTGAGAGGAGACCCGAACTCTGTAGTGAGCTAGTGATGGTTCGATTATGATAATGATGATGATGACCTTTATAAAAAAATTAACAAGCAGTTTTGAGCTTTTGAGTCTATCAATCAAACCACTCAAACATAATAAGAGATCAATACAGATAAACGCTTCCGTAAAGTGATATCGTGTTACTTGAAACCACGCACCTATAAGCGAAATCCGCGACAGGTCGAGATGGCAATCGGAGTATGATGCGGAGGGATGCCCCGCACACCCGTACGTCACCTGCGCTCGCTTGGACCGGGTTAGCGCGGAGGCTGTGCGCGGTGTGCGCGGCGTTCCCTCCCCGATTGCCATCTCGACCTATCTATATTATAGGAACCCAACGTCCGGTGTATCATATGGCATACTCGCTACACTAACTGATTGACAGCTATATTCCCTGGACAACCCTAATTGTCTGGTCGCCCCCATATTACGGGAAATTTAATAAACATTGTTCAGCAATACACTTTAACAGCGCTGTTTGGATTATGGAATGACGAGCGCTGATTGAAAATGCGTAGCAGGGTGGTATGTGAATACCTCGATACGTTTATAAATATTTTATTATTCATACGCCACCAAATATAACTATGATATAGGGTGGTAGTCAAAACTATTGAGGTGGATGCCACCATAATCATAAATTGGTAACTACAAGAGTGGCCATACTTTGTAGGACAATCAAGGACGTTTGTCCACTCTTCGTACTACGGAGAACAATATTGTAATGTAAAGCCACAGAATAGGTACATTATAAAGTCCAGTCCCAATAAATGTTTCTATTTTAAACATGCTATAGTGTCGATCCCGATTGCACAGAAACATGAATTGTAGTCTGTTTTTAAAGCATTTCACACAGGATTATGAGAATATGAAACGCCCTCCCGGCTTCCACTTTCTCTACCAGCTACTGTATGGGACCTTCAAAAGAAGAATGAATTTGCTCCACTTTAGACTGCATCATCACTATTTATTATTTGGTACGATTGCATGTCAAACGCATGCCCATAAAAGTATTGGTAAAAAAATAACCCTCTGCGCTTTCCATACAAACCATACAAGATCTGTATGTAAATCTTGAGCCTGTACAACTTTTAAATTTTTATGAAAATCTGACACAGATATTTTTTTCTAGAATGAGTAAATACAAAATTTCATTGAGTTTGATCGGTTAGTATTAACTAGGGAGCGCGCACTAGGGTAAATTCTCGGAATGTATGAATGAATTGCAAACTATTACGATATTTATCTTGCTTCGGCTTCTCGAAATAAAACATTCTTGTGTGGCTTCTAATTCTGTATTATTTGCATTGGTCATATTAGCCAGCAATATACAAATAGATAATCCGATTAAATGTGAACCGTCTACCATTAGTATTATACCTACTACAGCCTTGCAGGCTTCCGTATTATGAGCTTATTGCATGTAATCACTATCGAGACAGTTATAACTTATAATACAACTGCAAGTAACAACGTTAGAAACACTCATCTATAATGAATGGTGGATGGCGTTAATATAAAGAAGTACCTAAGTATCTAAAATATCGTTAAAAAATTTAAAACACTGATAATTTTTTTTGTGGGATCAAAGGCCAACTCTTGTAATATTATATTAAAATTTAGGTGTACTAGCAACCGCCCGCGGCTTCTATCTCTTGGGGATTTCAAATTTTTTTATTTCTTGTCAAAGGGGACTTCTGTGCAAAATTTTAGTTTTCTAGGTACAAGGGTTTGGGCTGGGTGTTGATGATTCAGAATTTCAGACATTGAACAGAGACTTTTTAACACGTTTTTTAACATATTTAGGTAACAGTAGTCTTGATAAAAAAACTTGAGGGTTCGAAAGAACTTGGAAAAGCCTACTTAAATATAGAACTAAACAAACTGTAATATAATATATTTAGGTCTAAATCTGAGGGGCATTACTTAAGTAAAAAAAAATAGTTTGGAGTAAGACAAAAATATGATCAGACACCTAGACTCCACCTATAGAGTGATTGAAATAAAGCTAAAACGCAACGCCAGAGTCGCTTTACAATGGATACGAGTGGAAAGTTGATTTGGTTTGGCGTATTATATCCCTCGAGTATTCCCAAATACATCCCACAGAGAAATCCAATATCTGCCCCCCCGTAACGAAATTGCAGCTTGAATGCTGCAGTGATTTTGATTATTAAATCATGGGTTCATATTTGCAAATTGATATTATCGTTCCGTTTTTCCTCTGGCTCTGTTTCCTACTTTACTTTATTTTTAGAGTCATTAGTCTGATTACCTTCTTTTTCGTTGGATCCTTTGTCGGTCCCTTTTGGGGTATAAATGCTGGAAAACCTTTATTAAGACTTGGGGCCTTGAAAATGATATCTTCTTATTTGAGTTAGAAGGGATTGAGATTTATTATGTACTATAGTCGACGCATTTTAAACTGAGTCGTCGAGTTATCTGTCTGTTTCGCTCGCACTTACCTACGACCCTAAGTTCTAATAATCTCTAACTAATAACTCGACGACTCAGTTTAAAATGCATCGACTATAGATATATCTATGTGTGTAATATTTTTTCCCAATGAAGGTTTATTTGAGTACTAGCTTATGCTTTCAATTTAAACTTTCAAAAATCCTTTCTTAGCGGATGTCTACGTCATAATAGCTATCTACATGCCAAATTTTGGCCCGATATGTCCAGTAGTTTAAACTGTTCGTTAATAGATCAGTCAGTCAGTCAGGCACTTTTTCCTTTTATATATTCAGAATAGTAAAATGATAAGAATATGTGGGTTTAAAGATGTGATAGAACTGAGAAAGCTGTTGTTTATATGTAAATAGCATTGCACAACGATTAACAATAACATAAGCACTTTCTCTGTAACCTATACGGTGCCTACTCGTCAATCCCTTTCAAACAAGACCATCTATTGTCTAGTTCATACCTATGGTGCATATTAATTAGATGCCGCAAATCCCGATTATCTACGACGTTCATCAGTTCGCAATCTATTACATGATCAATTTGTTATTGAAGCGCATTTCATCGTAATCAAGATGGCAGTAGAACATCTTGATGTTATTTATAGTTTCTCAGAATATAACTTAGGAAGTCACCTATCATATTTGAAAAGTTCTCCATAGATTGATGAATAATCTTGCTGGATGTTTTATAGAGCTACTGTGCATCTATTATATTCATCTTGTTTGTCAAGTGAAACATTTTTTAACACGAGGGTTACATGTTTTCTACTAATTAATGCATACTTTTTTGCTTTACTTATCTCCAATATCTACGCTAACACTTCTTACTATGTTATGTCGTTTCTTAATAAAGGTATGCAACATTTTGCGTATGTATGTCGGTAGTCGATACATGCGTTATTAGGCGTGTTTAAAAAATGATAAGCATTGTAGTAAGTTGATCATGTAATGTAAAAAATGAATGTTTTTAATTATTTTACCTCAGGTTAAAGTTATTTTTATTATGTGCTTTATCTTGGTCAATTGCCGAGAAAGTGTTACTCTTTCGAGAAAATACATTCTATTTAAAAGGTTGAAGAACATTATTAACTCAGAATTAAATTATCTACAATCTGGGTCTGAGTACTCGGTGCCAGGAAAAGGGCTATAAATTTTAAATTTCAACAGCTAATATAATCGGTTAATTTATGGTCATAGCGATCGAAGTTTCAATAGCAAGCCTTCCGCTGCAGATATCCTCGATTTATACTCCTATCCCTTCGGAAGTCACCATTCTAAATCAAACATGGCACCAATCCCCGTGATTTCCATACGGGGGAAAGCGCATATTTTAATATCCATAATGGTTCGAACCATACGGATTTATTGGGGATTTGTGGTATGTATTCGTAGATTGTTATTTACAAAGCTAGCTACTCTTACGTCTGACGTTTATAGCCTGTGTGCTTTGACCAAAGAGAATTGTTGGGCGAAATTCTGTTTGCGAAAAGGTTTGTGTTTACTGGTCCTTACATTTTGTATACATATCTGATTTTTAACAACGAGGAAATTCTTTCATCTTGCTTAAATAATTCTCATGAACTATGCGATAACAATTAAGACTTAAGCCTGAATAGAAAAATAAAACACCAGTCTAGATGCGCTACCTTGCACTTGTTACACTAAGTATAGATACAGCTATTAAAAATTAGGTGTACTTAAGCAATAGCTTAAGTACACCTAGCACAGTATGGCGAGTTTTTATTTTATTTTTGAGTCAGGTTTTACTAAGGAATGATCTCCCTTTACCCAACTTACAAACACTATTCCACACTTTCCTTCATTGGCCATTGCTATATTTAATTTTGCTATCGTTGGATCAATTGGCTAAATGGATTCAGTTTGCTTTCCATGAATAATTTATGCCTGCATTGACGGGTCCAATGAAAAATTGTGCATACTAATTACACCGTGTAATATGAGTCGACTTTCAATTTAATCGAATTCAGCTGTGTGATTTCGAAAACGAACGCTCTATTAGTATTTCGATATTGACCGACGTATTATTTTTATTTCAATGTCAGCGGAAACATTATATTTATTTATTTTTTACTGTTTTTGTACAAGGGCGGAAATGGTAACTCAGTAGGTACGTACAAGTCATTCGCTTCAATGAGTCAGTAAGTTTAGTCTTAGGTATAACAAACATATTTTAGATAGTTAAGTATATTTTTACGAAATATTATTAATTTATTATTGTATTTGCAATAAATCATAAAAACTAAGACTTAATTTTCATATGAGCAACCCCATTTCTATTTCCTGTAATGACGTCAGGGGCTAGTGAAAAAAATATTATTTAAAATCAAAAGTAATTTTTATTCAACTACGCTTAGCATTACCAAGCTATATTCTTTTAATAAGTATACGTACCTACTTTTAATAAATATATAATTTAAGTAGGCAAGCTAAAATAATGAAGGAAAAATAAATAGGTATCCACCCAGTTGCATTTCTCTTACTCTTTCAAAAGATTATTTTAGTGCATAAGACGGTGCATTTGAAAACAACGTTACGCTAAAAAAACCGGCCAAGTGCGAGTCAGGCTCGCGCAATGAGGGTTCCGTACTACACTCGTATTTTTTCGACATTTTGCACGATAATTCAAAAACTATGATGCATAATAAAAATAAATAAAAATCTGTTTTAGAATGTACAGGTGAAGACCTTTCATATGATACCCCACTTGATATAGTCACTCACTTCGAAAGTTGAAAATACTAATTAATAGTTCATGACCACAATTTAATTTTTTTTGTGTGATCTAACCCTAAATTCACGGTTTTCAGATTTTTCCGCAAATGTCAGCTATAAGATCTACCTACCTGCCAAATTTCATGATTCTAGGTCAACGGGAAGTACCCTGTAGGTTTCTTGACAGACAGACAACAAAGTGATCCTATAAGGGTTCCGTCTTTCCTTTTGAGGCACGGAACCCTAAAAATGCAATTGTATTTTATTAATTGAATCAAAAATCTATATAGGATACAGGTATCTCTAACGTACCTACGCATTATTAAAATGCACATTTGCATTGCCAATCGACAATGTACGTCCTCCTACACGGCCCGAATAAATCGATCGCCAGGTGTATCTAAAATGTGGGTGGAGGCGTTAATATTTAAATCGGTAGTGTAATACGGCAGGGCGTGCGCCTATCGCCTGATGCACGCAGTCCATTTCCATAAAAGCCTCTTCAATCTCTCAAAACGTTTTGGGAATTTCAATGCGCGCTTAGCGTTTTTTCGCCCGTCTTTTAAGCCGAGTTTTTTGCGTAAATATTTAGTGCTTCATTGAATTTTAAATACTTGGCCATGGAGCAAAATTATTATCTTACTTCGATACGGTTTTATGTTACTCGGAATAAGGTCCGACGTATACCTATAGAGTGGATTGGATTCTTTTTTTAGGGTTCCGTCCCTCAAAAGGAAAAACGGAACCCTTATAGGATCACTTTGGTGTCTGTATGTCTGCCTGTCTGTCTGTCCGTCTGTCTGTCAAGAAACTTACAGGGTGCTTCCCGTTGACCTAGAATCATGAATATTGGCAGGTAGGTGGGTCTTATGAGGCAACAAAAAACATGATGTTTACAAACCTTCGGTATACAGAGCCGGGCACAAATGATAGTCCTTCGAACTCAGATTAAGTGGCAGTTAGTATTCAAATTCATTGGTATAATTTTGATTAGTTACTCCTATGGCTCCATTAAACATCCTGTCTGTTTAATTTTATTTGACGTGGTTTCCTTTATTAGCATAATTTGAATGTTGTTATTGCTTGCCAACACTTTTTTGTGGTCACACTTAATGTTCTATATTTCGTGCTAAAATGTTATAGGTATTCTCATTCTGCGGTTGGGTAGAATTTGAAAGCACACTTAGCATTCGTTACTTACGACGTAGGTGTGTGAACTTACTTAAATTATAGAGCACATTAATTAGTATAGAGAAGTTATTAAGAAAGGGATGCTTACATAGTAAACACTGACTTGTCATCTTAGTTTAGTTTAGAGATTGTGTACAACAATATTAGCCAGAATGTCGCCGAAGATAAAAATATAAGTCTTAAGTAGTTTTTGTGCGTGGTTTTTAAGGTTCTGTATTGGAAGGGCTCCAACCGGACTCCATTAGGTACCTATTTACTTATCCTCTGTTATCCGTCCGTCTCCGCATCCATCTGTCCGCCCGCCTGTCTGTCAGTGGGCTGTATCTCAAGAACCGTAATAAATAGAGTAGAAATTTACACAGAGTGTGTATTTCTATTGCCGGTATAACAAATTTAAAAAAAAAACATGTGTTTAAGTATATATTGTACGATTGTACGGAACCCTTTGTGTGCGAATCCAACTCACACTTAACCGGTTTTTTATACTTACAAGCCCACAATGTTTCGAAAGGAGATAACAGTTTGTCGCATTCCCGAACCGAATTGGGGCGTTTAGTTTTTGTCAAGTGCCACATAATAGTTTCGAAAACCATTTCTATAAAAAGCACGTCTGGAAACGCGAATAACGACCTTCTTATGTCACAGATAGCTAAGTATTTCTATTTCGTAAATACGCGACGCTGTGATCTTAGGCTAAGCGCACATGCAAGTTTAAAAAACTTTAAACTTATAGTAATGCATGATCAAGCTAATAATTTTAATAGTAGGTACGAGGATCTCTGTATGAACAAGACGAATTCCAAAATGTTTTATTAACCCAAATATTTAAAAAAATGAACGTACGTATGTTGGACGGATTATCATAATCTATCGTGCAGTTACAGATTTTTTTATTGTTTTAGAGTTCAAAGCGTAATAAAGTAAAATAGTGTATGGTAAAATTATTATACTATCCATACCTACACTTAATATTATAATATTTAAAAGACTGCCTGTTATTTATTCACGTCTCAATCACTTAACCGATCTCAACATAATTTGGAGTTTTCATCATGGAGATGGACATAGGATAAGTTATATCCCGGAAAATTTTCCCACGGGATATAAGCTAGGCCACTTTGATAATATTTATGACTGATACGTGACGATTGAAGGCTTGTGCCAATCAAATTAATAGAAGCAAACGTTGTGTAAACTTTACGACGTATACAGATCACGCGATTATAATCCATGCTCCTCAGAGCGTATCGCATCTACACTGATACTTAATACGGTGTGCACACGGCATACAAAGGTCGGTGACCCTCAAGCGATGCGGGCTCCAAATTTGGTAGCCGGCGGGGACATTAATCGGACGTCACTTGTCTTTGATACTTCGTAAGATGGGACGAAAAGGGTGAAGGACTTAAGGAAAATAGTAAATGAAATAGTTGTGAAAAGGTACAAGAGAGGTTTTTGAGACCCTTAGATTTATGGACTACGTAAGAAGTCGTGGGTACGCTGTGAGAACGAATACTCATGATGAGGAATATAAGGTAAGTATAGTAAAAATCTAAAATAATTCGTTCCCAATTCAAATCAAATCATAAATATAACCATTTGAGTTAATACAGTTAACAGGGTATAGTTTTGGTCACGTTGCAAAAATGCTAATAATTTCCTACTGTTTATTAAATCTATGATGAATTGAAATAAATGATTCGAACTTTTTTATAAATCAAAGTGCGCTAATTTAAAACAGCTATTTCTAAACTAAATATGTATAATCATAAATCTATTGAACGTGTATTATTTATACCTACCTATAGTTTTTCGTTTGCTAAAAAATATTTCATTAAAACAAAATAATAAAACACGATATCTAAACCTAAGAAAAGTTTTATATTAAAACTTTTCGAGTAACTTCTTGTACTATTTGTTCAATTACATTCAAATCTTGACCGAGAAAAGTGTCGATAGTAAACTCTACCGGTTAATAGTATTGGCCTTTTTTTAAAGACTGACTAGAACGACTCCGTTAGCCAAATATATAGCTTTATCTTATGAATGCTGAATGTTTACAAACATTAGAGATATATGTTTACTTCTGTTTACGTTTACTGTCGTAGTTAATTTGAACCTTTGATCAGTTGGGCTTTGATTGTTAAGTACATTATTATTCTTTATATTACTCTAGTTGAGAATATTTTTAATTTAATGTTATGTTAAGCGCATTATTAGAATTTAACACTTCTCAAGATAATAATTTATAGATTGATAAAATTAATTATTATGGTTATTATTATTATTATAAGTGTTCTATTGCCGTTCTATTTCCGTTAAAAGCCGAATAACTTCAAAAATATTTTTGGAGTTTTCGACAAAAAAGTGAGAATTTTCAAAAAATATTTCAAATGTTTCTAAAAAATATTGCTAAGTATGGCCAAGGTTTAAGTTAGTTTTTAATTTGCTTCTATGTAGCACTTTTATTTCAGAATCATTCAATCAGAGTCTGAAATTCCCACGTTTTTGGCGATAGCTCAAAAATTCTTCTGCAAAAAGCGTCTTTTTGCAGGTAACGGTTTTTTAGTTAAAAGACGGCAGCATTTTATTTATAAACAATGCCTGTTTTTCGAAGTTACCAAGGCAGTCCCAGCAATACGTTAACGTAAGAACAGATAAATCTCACAGCGCCGTTTCACGCCTGATCGCCACCACGTCACGCCTTACCGAGTTTTGTTTCGTCATCTGCTGATGTGAAATATTCCATAAAGAATGAAATGTAGGTGAACTGGAAATAGAAAGACGTGACTATCAATAGCATTTCTTGTGTGTTCAATTGGGTTTACAAAACTTACTTTTTGTCAAACTTTTTCTTAACACTGCTTTTACTGTTAGTAATATGCAACAGCAAATAAATAATAAGTATATAATTTATTTCAAATAACTTAGGTCAACAAAGAGGTGGACCTTCTTTTAGGAATAGTAGAAGTTCTACTCCTGTGTCAGAAGGTTCCGCTCATATTATTATGTATATTTTGTATGTATGCATGTGTGTGTACAATATATAATTGTCTATGGAATAGTAAAGTTTTGAATATAATATTATTGATTTTCAAATTATGCAGCAAGTTAATTTCTATTTCTATCACTCAGCTTTTATAAAAATTAGAATAGGTACATTGCCACTAACAAAAGAAAATTCAATATTTATGTCAAAAATATTTTGCTTCTATAAAAAAGGAAGGCTTTTGAATAAATAAGATGTAGGTACACCAATAGTAATTGCTATAAAAGACTCATAAAAATATACCTGGAAAAAAGCACAAAGAGAAGACGAGGGCTTGATAAAATTCCAACAAGAAAGGAAATTAGATTTCTACTTTCCCCGCTGAAGATATTAGTATGATAAGTCTGCATTACACAAATTGCTTCGACCGCAATAATTTACGGAAAGTTACCTGTTGAGAGTCTCCGGAGACTCAAAGGGATTTAGGTTAAAGACGCCATGCTTGAATTCAGGAACGAAGCGACATCAAAGATGCTCTAGGTTCACGAGAGACAGTTAAATTGTTTACGTGTTTCCTAATCCTACTGTACCGATCTTAACGGCGATACATACGTAGTTTGGTTCTTATTTGAATACTAGATGACGCCCGTGACTTCGTTCGCGTAGATTTAGGTTTTTAAAATCCCGTGGGAGCTCTTTGATTTTCCTAGATCAAAAGTGACCTAGGTATGTCCTCCCCGGGAAGGACATGCCTAGGCCACTTTTCAAGATATCTCTGTACCAAATTTCAACAAAATTGGTTGAACGGAGTAGCCGTGAAAAGCTAGCAGATAGACATGATCTCTGACTATGTAGTACTCGTATCATCATCATCAACCAATAGACGTCCACTGCTGGACATAGGTCTCTTGTAGGGACTTCCAACGCTGCGTCTTCCGGTGCGAGGTCGCCATTCCAACACCTTGGGACCCCAACTCCCAGTACTCGTATATACCTACTAAATGATTTGAATACTCAAACATTGAAAATATGTTGTTCATAACTTTGAAAATGAGTTGTAAAATTTCTAAATGATTTAATTTGTTTGTTGCAGGTAATCAAGAAAAACTTTTCAACTGGAGATTTATTACGGGAATGATTTGCAAAGGTAAATGAGCAATAGAAAGTTAGATACTACTTCATAGGACCATGGTTAGAAACTTCACGCAAATTCTGATTTTGCTTTACACTAAGCTGCATTCTAAAGATAGCATAAAATGTATTTTTTTTCTTTTTACTTTCGAAAGTAAAAGTAAAAATATTATTCTCGATGTCACTTGCTTTAAAGGTGAAGGAAAACATTGTGAGGAACCTGCATGCCTGAGAGTTCTCCAAAATTTTCTTAAAAGTCTGCTAATCCATACTTGGCCAGTGCGGTGGCTATAATCATCATCATCAACCACGTCCACTGCTGGACATAGGTCTCTTGTAGGGACTTCCACACGCCACGGTCTTGCGCCGCCTGAATCCAGGGCTCCCTGCGGCGGCTATGACCAACCTCTTATCATTCTGGAATTAGACCCGTACTTAGTCACCAGCCAGCTTAGAGCCAGCGATGTGTTGCTGATGATACCTAAAGATAATGAAGAATTCAGAACCAGCTTTTAAAAAGCAATTAACTAATTTAATGCACTTCATCAATATTTTAAATATTATCGCAATTATTATGTAGTACATCTTCACTTTTTGCACAATTTCGAAAGTTTGAAGTATGGCAGGTACTTCAGTTCGGTGCTTTCTTTGAAAACATTTTCCTTAATCAACCAATTAGGGATGCTTGAAGCAATTTAAAAATGCTCGTACAACACAAAAAACATTCGATTTTTCCAATTCTTATTCTCTTAATGAGTACAATGGCCGGAGCCTGTTTTGATGTTGGACAAATTTTAATTGAACAAAAGATTTTTATCAAGTTGCATAAAACTACCATAAGAAAAAAAATCTCCTTTAAAGCCACGTCGAAAGTAAATCCAAATAGGGACTTACTTTTGACGTGGCACTAAATAGCTAGCTACAGATTACAGAATAATGTAGCTTTTTTGTGCAGCATTTTTTAAAAAGTGAGTCAAGAATGCAAACGTTTTATTACATAGAAAAAAAATTACATCGAATTGCTCGTTACACTTCGAGTTCTATGAACTACAAATTGTCGTGCGTAACACAGTAGGAATACTAAAAGCTATATTGAATCTTAAAATCAAGGAAATAAGAGCCATTTTAGAAAGTTTTAATGTACATTGTGTATCTGATGAAGATAATTAATCTGGTACAATTAAAGCGGTAAAAGGAATTTCAAAGAATTTAATATGGGAAAAGTAGTCCTAAGAAATGAAGAATCCATACTTCCATATCCATACTAATTCGTTTCCATACCTACTTTTAATTTTATAAATTCGAAAGCTTGTCTGTCTGCCTGCTAGCTTTTCACGGTCCGTCCGTTTCACTGATTTTGACACAATTTGGTACAGAGATAGCTTGCATCCCGGGGACGGATGTAAGCTACTTTTTGTCCCATAAAATCATAGAGTTCCTACGGGATCATTAAAAATCTAATCCCACACCAAACAAGTCGCGGGCATCATCTGTTTCGTACAGATATAGCTTGCATTACGGGGGCGGATACCAGGTACCCAAAAAATATCAAAAAGTTGCCTCGGGATTTTTAAAAACGCGAAAAATACGCGGATAAAGTCGTGGGCATCATGTTTTATTTAATATTTGGATAAAAACTATTTTCTGTTTTAACAGGTTTTAAATATTTTCTTGCCTTGACGAAGATTGTGGTACCTACTGACCAGTCCTTTCTCCTTATGCCATGTAACGTCCCATAGTTAAGCAAAATAATAGGTCAAAAGGGCTTCATTATTATGATAATACATTGTACCGTATCCGGAGGGATGGACGCTCAGAGGGATGTTTCACTCAAAATTATCCCCTCTGCGAGAGAGGTACCACATACTAGAGGCTGTAATGTCCCGCAAAACAGCTCTATCCTGATAGTTAAACAAAAGGGACAATCGAGCTTATTGATTTAATGTATTCTTATTTGTATTTCTTATTGATTTATTGATTTAATGTATTCTTATTTGTATTTCACGCCCTTTCACGTTGAATTTTCAAAAATCCTTTATTAGCGGATGCCTACGTCATAATAGCTATCTGCATGCCAAATTTCAGCCCGATCCGTCCTCTAGTTTGAGTTGTGCGTTGATAGATCAGTCAGTCAGTCAGTCAGTCACCTTTTCCTTTTACATATATATAGATTACTTCCTTTATGGTTCCATTATAAGTGAGCGGCGGTTTTTTCGACGTTTATTGTAAGATGTCTGCGTCTACTCGTAGATGTAACTCAATGCCCTCCGCGAACAGTTAACATATTGCGATACAAACTCCATCCGAGGCTTCATACGATATTTACACTGTTTGTTTATCTTTCGGATGCTATTCCGAATACACGAGTTACTAACTTTTGGGAAATATTGCATTAGTTCTGCAGATAGCGGCTCTGAGAAATAGAGTGTTATTATTTCAAAAGAAAATGAAAAAATGAAAAAAATACTCTTCAAGTGTTACAGATATGAGTATTTATCTTGTAGTAAAATACTACTTTCAGCAATAAAATATTTAGTTTAGAAACGTAAGGGAAATTAAGGAAGTTTGAGCTGTGCGTTGATAGATTAGTCAGTCAGTCAGCTTTTCCTTTTATATATTTAGACTAGCTTATGTCCGTGACTTCGTCTGGGTGGACTACAAAATTTCAAAGCGCTGTTTTACTCCCTTGCGGGTGTTGAATTTTCGAATATCCTTTCTTAGCGGATGTCTATGTCATAATAGCTATATGCATGCCAAATTTCAGCCCGATCCGTCTAGTAGGTTGAGCTGTGCGTTGATACATAGATCAATCAGTCAGCTTTTCCTAAGACTAAAGACTTGATTATGTCGCACGGTTAACCTTAGAATGGGTCAAAAGGGCCCGTACTTTATAATGATAATGTGTGTATTGTGTAGAACCCGTAGTCTACGTTCAAAGGACTGTTTCATTCAAAAAAATTCCCCATGGACAGTTAACATATTGGGAGGCAAACAGCACCCAAAGCTTCATCCAATATTTACGCTTGTTTATTTCTCTCCTACTGTAAACTTTAAAGAATTATTACTATGGTTGTGTTTACCACAATACCTTAGTAATTGACATTACATTGTTATTTATTAATGATTTGTTATTTATTTTTGAATCAACTGACAAACATGACATAAATAATTCTGTTAAAATTATGCTTGTGACTTCATGCGCTTGGATTTAGGTTTTTAAAAATCCTGTGGAAATTGTTTGATTTGAAAAAATCACCTACGTTCTTCTCTAGGATGCAAGCTGTCTCTGTACCAAGTTTCTTTAAAACCAGTTAAACAGACGGACCGTGAAAAGTTTACAGAGAGACAGACACACTTTCGTATTTATAATATTAAGTAGGTAAATGAGTTTTAATGATTGATTTTTTTGAATGATCGGATTACCTGTATTAAATAAGTTCAGTTCTAAAAATTACAGACATACCTTTGTTTTACAGACTTACAAAAATACTTTTATTTAGGTTGGTAAGACAAATGGTGCATGATTTCTGCTTTACCCTGTGACAGTTGCAAATTTCTTTGTGCCCTCATAGCCTGAAGGTGTTCGAGCCCTTGTATTCATTTGACAACTTACATATTCCAATACCTTTTAGAATCTATTTGTGAAGAGATGAGTATATAATTTTCCCCTACAAGGAGCGACGACGCAGCGATTTTCAATCCCTGGGGCTAAACGTACCCCCTTTGGTATTTACAGGTTTTTTAATCAAAGCTTCCGTTCAATTCGCATTTTTAATGTCCTGTATTGATAAAACATAAGGCCCATTTTTTTAAAATGAAAATATTACAATAAAGTTTGCCTGGTAGAGATTGCTTTGAGCAATAAGGCCGCCTTTGCATACAATTTTTTTTTTAGTTTTAGTTTCTTTGTCATGTTATGTAATATTTTTTGTTTGCAATAAAGTATTTCTATCTATCTATCTATTACAATAAAACTTAGAGCTAGTCTTATCTAATTACTAAACAAATCATGCCCGCGTGGAATGGTGCCAAGAATACTGGCTGCATTTCCGCGCTGGACAGCCAGGCCAACTTAAAATTATAATAATTATTACTTATATTATAAGTAGTACTTTAACTAACAACAATAGTATAGTTTTCATAACTTAGATATAAAATTATCGGTTTAAAATTTAAACATCAGTCTAAAAATTAACATTATTATGATTGATCTTAAATATTTTCAGAAGAAGTTCTGAAGCTCTATTTATTGGGCAAGATGCCCTTTATTCATTTGTATCCATTATCAACTCGTAATGCATATGAATGATTTTCTCTGTATGCTGTTTATGCGTACGGTCGTTCACACTTCACCATTGTTGCTCGCGCGCTTATGTAGGTCACACATGACTTTGATATTCGTAAGACCTGGACAAACATAACGCGAAGTAAAG
This sequence comes from Maniola hyperantus, assembly GCF_902806685.2. Taxonomy (NCBI): domain Eukaryota; kingdom Metazoa; phylum Arthropoda; class Insecta; order Lepidoptera; family Nymphalidae; genus Maniola; species Maniola hyperantus. The sequence goes on along the minus strand of NC_048551.1, from coordinate 5,032,352 downwards.
GGACGCGATTCGGCAGCAGACGGCAGCGCGGTAGAACTTCACACTCACATCCCAAATTGGTTCTTAGGTACCAATTTGGGATGATGCCTATATCAAAAATAAATTATTTCTTAGGAATTATAAAAAGTAGGGTCTTTCAAAATACGTAAAATCCATGTCCGCTGTTGGTTTTAAGTTTGCTAACTATTTCAAATTATTAATTTAACTAAAAAAGTACGTCAAGTTACGTCAAATGTTTGTGACGTCACATGTACGTATAAATAATACAAACAAACTCCCTTTCTATCAAATGTTTGTGACGTCACATGTGCGTATTTAATACAAACTCCCTTACTAAGCGAGTGTTTTGATAAAAAGTTGATTTGACTAGTAGCCATCATCCCTAGTAATTTAAAAGTACGGGTCTTTTCTAATTCTAATGCAGCTTCTACACGTAACGTACAAACACAGGAGTTGAATAATATTTAAAGTGTGCCGGATTATTTAATGCGTAACCCTATACATTTAGCGTACAGCGTGTATGCATTGCATTTATACGCACCAAGGAAGCACGACGGCGAAGGCAACAGCAGGGCACCTAGACCGCTCCGCAGTGTGGTCACCTTCGTACAGTTCCTACTTCCTTGTAACAAAATTCAAACTTGTGCTGCTGCTAAAACTGCTTTCGCGCTTTATCTATCCAACCCTTTGTGCCGAGTGCAATCATTGTTATGGGAATTAAATGTTTAGATTTACAGGATAAACAATTACGTACAACATCAGCAAATAACATAATTACCTGATAAATTGTTGAAGTAAGTTATGAACGTCTGTTATTTTGCAACCGTTTCAACATTGTGCGTAACAAAACGCAAGAAAAATATCGCAATAGGTAGGCAAATGCCAATAAATAATTGCTTCACTGCTTTGAAGAAATCGCCAATCGTCAAAAATCCTTTTACGGGTTTTGACCTCATTTTCTATATCATTTTATTTCTAGTCGATTTTATTTGCTATCTTATCAATCCCCTAACATGTTTTTGTAAAAGCATCTACTATAACAAGTATATTACACTATTATAATAATTGTTTCTTTTACATATAATAAGTAGGAAGGTAACTACTTATAATATTTTCTAAATCTAAATTTCCATAATATTGTACTTTTCAGTAAAATAGTTTGTTTGAATATCTACATACTTGCCAAATTTGTATGTAAATCTGCAACATTGGGTAGGTAGGTACCTACCTATCTCTAATAAGTATAAACATTTGGCTCCAAAATACTGGAACTCTGATTTATAGAAATACCTACCTGAACTCATTTAAAGATGCCTACCTACTCTTTTAAAGAAAATCTTAAATCAATCTCGAAAGAAATCTAAGAACTAACTGCTCTTAAAAGATGTCCAACTATCTTTGCCTATTAAAGAGATTCTTTGGATTTTTTTTTCCTTATGCGTTTGTACTCGAAAGACTGCAAGGACACGAGGCGCCTTTCATTTAAAGCCTCAATAGCTCAACCGTTAAAGGTGCGGACTGAAATCCGAAATGTCGCCGGTTCAAACCTCACCCGTTTCACTATTGTCGTACCTACTCCTAGCACAAGCTTCACGCTTAATTGGAAAGGAAAGGGGAATGTTAGTCAAGGGCCATGGCTAATATTCTTTAAAAAAAAAAATCTAACCCAAATGTCTATGTTTATTTTAAGCATTGCAACTTATTATAAGTATGGCTACTTAACAGTTTATGCTACAGAATAAGCACCGTTGATGTAACCCTAATGGAGGATGGAGGAGTGATACTAAAATAAATAAACAACATTAATAACGTCTGAATAAAATAAACTTGAGAGATTGATTTATACTACACCCATGGAGTTGTTATAGGATTGGAGTAGCAATGTCCCATAGAAATGTTTCAATCTGACTGATATAGGTATAGGTAAAGGTCTTTGCACATGATACAGACTCGACGCCGACTCCACTCCGACTCGACTCACAGTAAAGCATCGAAATGTGAGCTTTATATCATGTTCCTTACAGTGGGATTCTCAACATTGAAGTGTGTAAGGGAAGTGTATATGACGCGTGGATTACTTAAATATAGATAATTCTACCGTTCTATATTTCCATGCTTTACTGTACTAGCGTCGAGTCCACGGACGAGAGAAAAGTCTGTTTAATTTTAGTGCAAATGAACCCATCAGAGATGATTGCGATCGTGATATTGTAGCTATCATTCTACCGCAATTGAGCTGCTGATGTTTGGATAGGTTGGATGCTCCAGGGCCTAACTCAATGCCTTCACCCATTATTTTTACACTTTTGCTTTTGTAACACGAATATTTCGGATATCTTTTCCTGTTTCTATTGTATATTAGGCACTGCTGTACGAGACTAATCCAATGGACAGAACGCATTAAGGTTCGTCCGCACCTGAGCGGCGCGGCGCGGCGCTTCAGTCCGACTGCAGAACGCGTCACCTCAGGCCGCTCGACGGTGCCTACCGCACTACAACTTCAGTACGCGGCACCTCGCGTCACTTGCGCGTCACTTTTATACCCGTTCGCGTACGAGCGCGAAGCACCGTGCCGCGCCGCTGGGTATGTCGCACTAGCGTCACTGCACTGCGCGTCGCTTCGCTGCGCTTCAAAATATTCTCTCCAGCCGTGCCGCGCGGCAACGCGCGGTGAAGCGCTGTGCAGCGCCGCTCTAGTGCGATATGCGCCATACAAAATGATAGAAATGATATTTTGAAGCTCTGTGCCGCGACGTGCAGCTCGCTGAAGCGCCGCGCCGCGCCGCTCAGGTGCGGACGAACCTTTATAATTATAAATTTTGTTGACTTTACTCTCACTAAAATACTTTTGTTTCTAGAAATTATATGAATATTCATTTTCGTTCAACTTTAGAAAGCTGAGTTTGATGTAAACTTCTTACTAAAAACTCAGCTTTTGTTGGTTTAGAGCGTTAAGTTTTTAATTGGACCAATATGTAAATTTCAGTAAAAGTTCATAAATAAAAATTGATTCTGATTGTCTGATTTTCATGTTAGGGTTCTCGGTCATTTTACATGCAGTTTGTGGATGCATGATTGCCTTGGTACTTAGCATGGCTATTTAATATGTAGCGTTCATTAAATTCTAATATATTATAATCTAATCTAATATATTTATTAATTGTTTTTATAACATCAGCATGTAAGTCTAGGTAGGTACTAGGTAGGTACGCACTAAATATGCAAACAATTTTTTTAAGTGCACTATTTTTCTTTTCTCTGTACAAGTTAGCCCTTGACTGCAATCTCACCTGGTGGTAGGTGATGAAGCAGTCTAAGATGAAGATGGAAACGGGCTAACCTGGAAGGAGTATGGCAGTTTTTATTAAACCCATACCTTTGGTTTCTACACGGCATCGTACCGGAACGCTAAATCACTTAGCGGCACGGTTTTGCCGGTAGGGTGGTAACTGGCCACGGCCGAAGCCTCTCACCAGACAAAAGTCTTACTCAAAGTACACATTTCTAACAACAAACTTTTGAATGGCTTCCTCTAAAAGTCATTTTACCGGCTTCAATAAAATGAACTTAATTTTTCTACTGATTTTATTTATTTGCCAGCCAACAGCCACAGGACTTATTTAGCAAGTTCTGACTGGTAAGTATTTACTCTTTTTTTGTATTAGTCAAAACTTTTTGAAACAAAGAGAAACAAAGCGCAGTTTAAAAGTGCTTAAAGGTTTAACACTGGCTAGAAGGGAGTGCAAATCTCAGTGCGCTGGTCACGTATCGCAAACGGGCGAGTTATTTGCTTCGTTTTGCCGTATCGAGTCGACATTTCATTTTTATTTTTAACTCTTTAGCACTTGGTACATTTCCATGCTATAATGAATTGCACGGGTCTCCACTAAGAATGAAAAAGGTTCAGGCCATAGTCAGTTCTATAAACTTAGCTACAATGATGAATTAATCTGAAGATATAAAACGAAAAGGTGTTTAGAATGTACAGGTGAAGACCTTTCATATCATACCCCACTTGATATAGTTATCTAGCTCACTTCGAAAGTTGAAAATACTAATTACCTAGCTATAACCAGCTACCAGCCAAATTTCATGATTCTAGGTCAACGGGAAGTACCCTGTAGGTTTCTTGACTGACTGACAGACAGACAGACAACAAAGTGATCCTATAAGGGTTCCGTTTTTCCTTTTGAGGTACGGAACCCCAAAAACATTAAAGTAGGCTGTGTGGGTACTGAGTATACGGTCTTAAACATTGCAAAATAACTTACAATCAAGTCATTATAAATTAATATCGTGCTTGTTTTGTAACCGTAGGAAACAATCTAATAATAAATAACAGTTATATACAAACTTAATAACAGCCCAAAGGCTCAGTCAGTTACGCCCGCCAAGCAACCTCGAATGTTGCCAAACATCTGCGCGAGACGCTCTGGTAATCTTCAAGGTGAATGTCGATAACACTTGCGAATCGGAACTGACTGATAACATGTTATAAAACTAGCTTTTGGAATGCATATTTTAAAATTATACACGTAAATTATGTAAATACATTAGCCACGGATCTCTATTTAGTGGATCTGTCATTAGTTGTAAGATACTGCATGCTCACTAATATTATTGAGTTTAAATGCAATTGTTTACGTCAAGTTATTAAAGTCCTAAACCGCTACACAGGTAAATTATGTGTAACTTTAATGAACAGTATCGTATCGGGTGTAAACTGTAGCCGTTATAGTAGTCATTACTCTTCGAGAGGACTATAAAACTTTTCGCACCAACTGCGTCAACTTAGTTTGGTCGATTTATAACACTTTGCTTTTATTAAAGTGAATGAGTTGTGTTGTAAAGACACACACTTGGTTAAAAGATTACGCCATGTAATTTCTATAAGCTATATATATAAAAGGAAAACGTGACTGACTGACTGATCTATCAACGCACAGCTCAAACTACTGGACGGATCGGGCTGAAATTTGGCATGCAGATAGCTATTATGACGTAGGCATCCGCTAAGAAAGGATTTCCGAAAATTCAACCCTTGAATAATACAGTGGTTTGAAATGTGTGCAGTCCACGCGGACGAAGTCGCGAGCATAAGCTAGTAAAGTACAATTGTACCTAAATAATTTTATTTAGGTACAATTGGTAGGTTATTTTGCAATGTTTTAGACCGTATACTCAGTACCCACACAGCCTACTTTAATGTTTTTGGGGTTCCGTACCTCAAAAGGAAAAACGGAACCCTTATAGGATCACTTTGTTGTCTGTCTGTCTGTCAGTCAGTCAAGAAACCTACAGGGTACTTCCCGTTGACCTAGAATCATGAAATTTGGCAGGTAGGTAGATCTTATAGCTGACATTTGAGGAAAAATCTGAAAACCGTGAATTTAGGGTTAGATCACGCAAAAAAAATTAAATTGTGGTCATGAACTAATAATTAGTATTTTCAACTTTCGAAGTGAGCTAGATAACTATATCAAGTGGGGTATCATATGAAAGGTCTTCACCTGTACGTTCTAAAACAGATTTTTATTTATTTTTATGCATCATAGTTTTTGGATTATCGTGCAAAATGTCGAAAAATTCGACTGTAGTACGGAACCCTCATTGCGCGAGCCTGTCTCGCACTTGGCCGGTTTTTTTTCAAGTTCCAAGGCTGAGAAGTTTGAACTAATTTAGTCTGTAATTCACTTTATGCCCATAATATTCGTTTTAATACCACCATTCCCGAAATAGCGTGAGACGTCGAATAGCGTAATAATGAAGTTAATAATAACCAATATTATGCCATAACACGCTTCGCCATGGTTTAATAAGCGAGTATAATTAAGTATTTATTTATTAGTTATGAATAGAAAATTAAAAAAAAATACTTAAAGAATCGACTGTTAGGCGGTACGAAGTTCGCCGGGGCAGCTAGTAATCTGATAAAAAATCTGAAAGATTATAACATGAGCAACCATGTTTTCTATAGGGTTGTACACATAGCTGTAGAAAAACTTAATATTAATATGGAACTGTTTTTTTATTTATACAATCAATGATAAAAACTTGTACGAAATAAACATAGATCAGAGATAATGTGATCAAAAAGTCTGAAAGGTTTATATGTAACATGACAACCATGCTTTCTATAGGGGTTCTATACTTAGCTGTAGAAAACATGATTCTTATGTGACAGCGGTTATTGGAGAATGTGCAGTTCAGTAGGAAACAGCTCTACTACTCTACTATTTAAAAGCAGTGACCTAGTTATAATAACCTAAGCTTCGTTAATTTATAAGTTAGTACAAATAAGAATGAGGGTATTGCGTTTTTTAAAACAAATCTTATTTAATTATTTTAAAACCAGATAAAACCGGTAGCATAATTAAAATAATGAACTTTTAAATCCTTGACTTTTTCCGAGAGCTTGTTCTGAATGAGGTTAAAAATAAAAATAAAAATGGAAATATCATTATAGTACTCGGCATAAAGAACTCGGTGAATTACTATTAGAAAACTGCTTGGAAATATCGCGTAGGTTTATTTTTTCGTTTTTATTATTTTTTGTTCAAACATATCCAATTTTCTGTAGCGAAACATTCATAGAAAAAGCATTTATTATTTGCAATATGGATTTGTTTTATGCTCGTTCAAATAGAATACGTAAACAATGGCGCTAATTCTGTTGTACTCTAACCTAAACCTAAACTAAATTTTAGATTCTTTAATTTTAGGATTTCTATTTCTAAACTGCATTCGCTTTTTTGCTTCAACTAAATTTAAACATCCTAAATGGCCGTCTAAAATGACGTTTGAATTGAATAGTAAGTGTTGCTATTTAAGATAACAAGAACTGCACTAAATTTGTGTTTGATTTTCCCCTTTAATCTTAAAACTATTTTTTGCGAAAAATATCGAACGATGTTACTTGAAATACAAAAATAATAACTTTACTTGATTTATTTAGGTCGAATCACAATAAAAGTGTCGAAAATTGAAGTTTTGTTCATTTTATCGTGTGAAGTAGGCTTAAGTCTTTGATCAAAAGTGCTAGAACCCAGAGCCGTAAAACTAGTTAAAAAAACAGATCTATTATTTTTGTTGCAAATATAATTTCTAACCTAATTTCTTTATGTTTTGTGGTTAAAGAATCTTAGTTTTTGTTACAAAACTTTGTGAAAATAGTGGTTATGTGCATAAAATAGATAAAAGCAAAGAATTTTGCTTGGAATCTTACCTACCTACCTTACCTTGAAATCACCGAGGTACCTAATTGTCAAACTCTTGCTAGGAAATCAATGCAAACAGATGAAAAGCAATCATCCTAAATAACTGACTGCCACAGAGTACATTGAATATACAGGTAAAGGAATATACAGCGAGGAAGTTCTGAAACTTGGCGGTATACTTACAAATCTGGCGTGCAAGGACGTGGAACGAGGTATCCATGAATTCTGCTATGAATTCAACAAACTAAGGCGGTAATGTGATTTAAGGCATGAAAGTACCTACAAGATCAAGATTGAATGTATATACCTACGTGTATAATAATAATAATAACAGGTAACAGCTGGTATCATCATAATGATCAACTCATTGCCAGCTCACCTCTCAAAATGTAGTTTGGCCATAGTCCACCACTCTGTCCAAGTGCAGATTGACAGACTTCACACACCTTTGAGAACACTATGGAGAACTCTCAGGCATGTAGGTTTCCTCACAATGTTTTCCTTCACGGTTAAAGAAAGTGATACTTAATTGCTTATTAAACAGCTAGTACATATTATAATATAGCAAAAAATGGAAGTGTAGCATACCTACATAAAAATAATAATTACAGGCAACAGTTAGTATCATCACACGATCAACTCATTGCCGGCTGAATACTGAGCAGGGGACTCCTCTCAAAACGGGAAGAGTTTGGCCATTGTCCACCACTCTGGCCGAGTGCACATTGACAGATTTCACACACCTTTGAGAACACTATGGAGAACTCTCAGGCATTTAGGTTTCCTCACAATGGTTTGGTTCACCGTTAAAGAAAGTGATGCTTAATTGCATAGTAAACAGCTAGTATGCATAGCAAAAAATTGAAGTGTAGGATACATTAGGTACACCTTTCAACACATCATCATAACAAACTTTCAACGTTGATAATTTTTATTTCAGCCCATTTCATGAAACCAAGTATATGGAGTCTGCGAGTTAAAAAGATGTTCCGTCACTCATCTACCAAAAATGAACAGTTGTTTCCTAAACTTAATTTTTATTTAAATGTTATTGAAATAAATATTAATTATGTACAGTACAGAATGAAACATATGTATATATTTTATTATTTTATTTAATAAAAGTAATTGTTAATTAAGTATCTGATTGAAGTTTTCTTGCTTTTGTTAGGAAATTCTTGCCTTCATCATACTGAGCAGCTGTAGTATGACTTAGTTGTACTAGTACTACCTGAAAAATGAAATTTATAATCTATAGGTATAAATAGTTCAAAATTAGTTTTCAGTCCCTATTTATATCAATTTCAATGCAGTCTTCACCATAACAATTATAAAATCATTTTTTGAGGTTTGCATATTCTTTGGCTAAAATCTATAGAGTACTTATACTTTGAATTAGCTCAGACTAGACATAGTTAAAACATAATACTTTAAGCACAGATATGTATAGAGAGCATACTTTGACTTTGCTCTGACGTAAGTTTCAGTTAAAACGAGACAGATTTATGCCAATGATATAACTCTGTCTCTTTTATCAGTATCTTAAGTCTATGCAAAGTCAGAGATCTATAGATTTCAAACTAAATAAAGGTTGAGTCTATAGATTTCTGTATTAATTTGTAGAATTATAGGAATGTGTAGAAAACTTTAGTCCGTTTTCAATAAAATAGATCTAGAAAAGATAAAAGAAATCAAATTATTTTTTGACGTTATTTCTCTTCTAACTATGGGTTCCATACCTCAAAAGGAACCATTATAGGATCACTTTAGGTACTAGAAGTACCCTATATACTTCTTGTGACCTAAAGGCAGGTAGCTAGGTCAGTACATCATCATCATCATCATCATTATCAATCCATCGCCGGGTCACTACTACTGAGCACGGGTCACCTCTCCGAATAAGGTGTTTTGGCCATAATCTACCACACTGACCAAGTGCGGATTGGCAGACTTCACACATTTTTGAGGATGTTATGGAGAAGTCCTAGCTTTTCTCTCTCTCTTCTGTACATATTATGTAAATGTAAAAATATAAACTGACTGACTGACATCAGCATATAAGCTGCTGACTCCTGAGTCTAGTAATTTATTAAGCTGCTGAGTTTAAAAACTTGAGAATTTGCATGTAAGGAACGTTTACTTTAAGTACCTATATAGACCACTACGACATAATTTTCAGATACTTACATAGGTACTTATTCCACCCGAACAAAGCTGGGGCAGGTACAACTCAGGCAGGTCAGCTAGTTAACCTGAAATGTGATACCCATATGGGTATGGGTATACCTATATAGGTATACCCATATGGGTATGGGTATACCTATATAGGTAAACTCAACAAGATCCTATCATGATATGTTTAGGAATTACAAGATGTATCTACTAGGTACTTCTCAACTAAAACTTATCAGATGATTAAAGTGAACCCAGGCTATGTCAGTTAGTTGTAGTTATCTATACTGTACTGTAGCTAGTATAAGTACCTACTTATGCATGTAATAGGTAGTCTTTCAAGCAGGTATCTACTGAGTTGAAAATAAAGAAGTAACTGGGTACTACTCAAGTACTTAGTTCAATACTAGGGGTATGTAAGTATAAGACATAACTAAATGTAAAATCTGTTAATTTAGCCTATAAATAAACCTTTAGGTGAACTCATTAAGATTTTAGAACTTAAACTTTATTATAAGTACCTACTCTACCACCACACTTATTCTGCTTTATTTTTGATATGTTTAGCAATAAGTAGTAGGTAGTAGGAATTAATCTCATTGATAATGATAACAAGGCATCAAGTTTTACCTTGGCATACCTAATTGGCAAAGATTTATGTTCACACTAATATTTAGGTAGCTACCTATGCAAGTTTTTGTCTCTGGGTATGTTCCTTTATGCATCTAACCTAGTTGGGCACAGAGATTTTTCACAAGGACACATACTAGTGAAGGATATACTTATAGGCTACTTTTATTAGGTAGGTAGGTAAGCTAAGTACCTACAGAAAAGTATCCTAGTCCCACAGGATTTTCGAACAGCTGCCACTTGCTAGTTAAGAAATAAGGAGACTTAAGGATCTTAGGTTTGCCTTGCTGAAGCCGCCAGGATGTCTGTGGAGGTGTCTGATACTCTTAGACAACAAAGTAGATAACCAACCTAATTATTTTTTGTGAATTAACGACGAGCCAGAGAAACCACGTATATTTCCATTTTATAAAGTTTAAATTAAATTAAAACACTTAAAAGACACTTTTTTTATCTTAAATATAACAATTCTAAACTCAAATAAAAATATTTCTTTCAAAACACGTCCATTTTGCCATTTAAGCAGACTCTTTAAATTTAGTGGGCACCTCGCGAGGTCCACTCTAATTTTAGAAAATTTTAGGTTGACGTTTCTTAATTTAGGCATTTAGTTCGTGCAACAGAATAACTTTTGCTCTTTAAAATCTAAATTGAATAGTTTAGTGCTGTCAAATTCAATTTTAGGTTAGACCTGTCATTTAAGTGGGTTTTCAGAATAACACACCTTTCTAAGTCTAATATTAGACATTTTAAAATTAGAAAACCGCCTAGAGAATCGGCCCCAATAGCTGGATATTTTAATTTAAAGCCTTACCTACAAAAATAATGTATACGTTTTTATTCATGCAAGTTGTAACTAGTCCGTTGACCTAGGTTTCGTAACCCATTGTTGTTTTTTTTTCTTATTAAGAGCATGTGCTGCTTTTGTTCGAGGTTTTCCTGCGTTCAAAGGCTACTGGCTGAGTAGTGATTACGCCGTGATCTTTTATGAGGCGCAGAAATTAGGTACCGAGTCTGGGGCTTTTGCAAAAGCCTACTGTTCCCTTTTACATCGAAAATGTGGTTCAGAGAGAGCGCAGTGACAGATTTTTTTTTGCTTAGCTTTACAATCTTTACATTCACCCTTTCTCGGTGTTTTCGTTGTTGTCGGATGCTCCAGTTTGTTGAGAAATGCAGTAAAGTTCTGTAAAAAGACGTAAGACTTAAATTGTTTCTTTTTCCGTAGTAAAATAACTTGCTCTAACAAAAAAGTTAATTTTTTTACACATTTATTACCTGTTCTCTCCCAAAGCCACCATGATCCTAGCTTCATAGTTGCTGACCATTCCTTCCTCCCTTTGTCCGACGCACGTTAGATCCCGGTGAGTCTCCTGGGGATCACCACCGAAGACGTTGTAGTGGATAGAAAGTCAAAGCCCCACATTACCCAATCGCTTCCCAAAGAGATCGGGTATTTTAAAATTTTCTTCCGACACCAAAAAAAAATTATCTTGAGCTCTTGATGGACCAATCATCTCTACGAAAGTTTCTTCTTGATACCCAACGGGATACAGGTCATGTCTGCCTGCTTGCCTGTTATGGCAAGCTGATCGAGAGACTCCTTCTCAACAGGATTGAACAACTACTGCCAGACCACGGCAGCCTCTCTGATAATCAATATGGCTTTAGACAGCGTCGGTCGACGCTGACGGATGTAAGAAGAGTTACACAGTAGGTAGATGCAATATTATAATATTAAGTTGTGTCATGTTATATCCGAAAGCCGTACAAGTCCGGTGTCAGTCACGGTCGGGTTACGTGCAGTGGGGGACGCCACCTGGCGGCTTACACATGACTGCTTGCCTGATACCGAATGCACCGCATGTGACGTAATAAGCCTACATTGTACCTATTTAAAATTTTGATCGGCTACTGTAACAAAGTAAGTACGAAATTGTACCGAACAGTGCAGCGTTGGAAGACCCCATTAGGTGGACAGACGTTATCAAACGAGAGATAAAACCGGGGCATGTCACAGGTGGCAGTGGACGTGTATGACGTAGTTGACAATGAAACCATTGAAACTGCAATAGAAACCCGTTCTATACGTACCTACATTAATAATGCAATCATTGAATTAATAATTTAATTGATTTTAAATTAACGGATTTCTATTGCAGGATCGCAGGATTTTATGAAAAAACGAAATGGAACAAGCAAAAATCTTTGTTCTGTATGAGCTGTCTAGTATGTTAGGTACATAGAGACATTTTAAAATAAGAGTATGGGTATTTAGAATAACGATTAGGGTCATTGATATTCGATAGAGCGTCGAGGAAGTAGGTACAGCCACATTGCGCATTTAAAATCAATTTGAAGCAACTACCTTTAACTAACCTATATGAAGTTCACTTAAACTACTAACTGTTCCGTAATTACTTTTTCACGTGTATATCTCTGATGGCTCTAAATATTGGGCCAACGTTCAAACTTCAAATGTGGCAAGTTGTTATGTAGGTAATTTCATTAGCTCAAGTGATTTGACCCAGTAGGGCGATTTCGTAAAACCTGCATCAATCATTATCACAATCTCAATTGTTGTGATTGGCTGAATTTGTGCTGTTCTTGTTGCAACAATGCATTGTACCCAATAATGAGCGAGCGTCAACCAATCAGAGGTGATTGCGATCGTGATATTATTGTAGCTGTCATTATACCGCAATCGCGCAGCGGCACACTGTATCCTGTAAACTATAGGACCTTCAAATGCCGCACAAACATTGGTAATAGGCCACACATTTTTAAACCCATAATTATACCAGACATTGCGTGAGAGCGACCCGGGAGTCACAAGTACGTCTTTATATCTGCCAATAACAGAATGAACGCCTTATTGTTTCAGTAATATGGTTGGAAATTGTTTAAACAAACATGTTTAATCGCGCGACTTGTTTAATTACTCGACAGTGACGAATAGAAGCTACGTGCCGTGCGAAATTCCTATGAAAATCTTGAACATTGTTTTACTGCAGTGATATAGTCTAGTGTTGAGTTACCGTATTGAAACACATTGTTTTAGATGGTGTGTGCCAACTGCCAAGTTATTATCAAATCAATAGGTACCTAGCTAATAGGAAAGTAGATTAGGGGTGTTAGATGTATGTCATCGTTTATTTTATTATCAGGTGAGTAGGTATCTACCGTTATTTCTTTTTCAATCACATTTATTTAATTAATTAACCTAATTTTGTTAGTCCGAGGTTACCTTTGCCTACCTAGTCTAGTGTTGAGTTACCGCATTTAATTGAACCACATTATTTTAGATGGTGTGTGCTAAGTTAATAATTAAGGAATTAAGTTTTAAAAGTAGAGTAGGGGTGTTAAATAATGTATGTTCTCGTGTGTTTGCTTATTCAGGTGATTAGGTATCAACCTTATTTCTTTTCAATCATATTTAATTAACTAACCAAATTTCTAAGGGCGTTTGTGCACTTAGTCGTTTTCGTGATTCATGAAAATACGATTCCAAGTGGCTTGTGCACTTGTGATTGTTTTTTCACGAATTATGCAAACGAATCGAATACGAATTGGCTATCCCAGTCCATTCTCGGATGTTTCTAAGCCTCGATTTTGTTCTTCTACAGACTCTTCTCTTTTCAATTTTTCACATTATGATGAAGGAGCCGGTACCATGTCTGAGAATATCATATCCCATAACTAGATAACTGTAATTAATCATATAAACGTACAATGTATCTATAAGTATATAATGTTAAACCTTGTCATGTCGCCAACACATACTAACTATAAAAGTCTTATACATATTATTACGTAATATCACTTCCCGTAATACTCCGAAAATATTGTAGTAGGGGTAGTTCTACTAATTTTTATAACCTACATTGTCTACTATGTCTGTACTATGAAGTTCTTCAAGTCTTGATGGTCTCATTATGTATGTAAATGGGTAAGTAGTTATATCTGTACGTCTAGTGTCGCCTCGCGCCTAACGAGCATTGTAGTTAGTATTATAGATCGCTAGCACGTGCTCTCGACTGTCAACCCCATTTTGTAGTACCTACCTAAATATACTACACAGAATATTATTATAGAAATGCTGTTATAACACAAAAAATCCAGAAGACTATAGGTACCTAAGTTTTTTTGGTATTCAGTGATTGTCGCCCAAAGGTCGCTCCCGTCCTAATAATTTCATACCTAGCTTATTCGTAATGCAGTGACTAGACAGTTTGCGATCAAGTAGCAATCGAGAGTTGTTATAAGAGGGCTAAAAGCTGAAAATAAGTTGATGAGAGACCCTCATAATATAGTCCGTCCGCCTTTAGCGATTAGTAGCGACCCACAGAAATGCACAAACCAAACGTAATTCTAGGTTAATTAATGTTTTGTATTTTATCCGCAGGTACGTAAACAATCTTAACAACTGCCAGCCGCTAAGAAGTCAGTATAGGTAATAATAAATTGTTATTTTTAAGTAGCATAATAATTATCATCTTAGGGAAAAGTCAGAAAACAAAGCGACCGACCAAACCTTTGAAACAGTACTATATCATACTTTGCAATATCGTGGGAGGACATTCGACTCCACCGGGAGGCTCGTTTAACATAAATATTTGCAATTAAAATTAAGCTTCATCGCCCTATCCGCGCTATTATTCAAATTGCCCGCCACAGGAGACCTCAGAAAGTTTCAAATTAATTAAGAGGGCCATAAGACGGCCCGTTAAGGAAATAACAATGGTAGGGCCCTGCATCCTTATTTATTGCAGTCGAGAGGACTATTTGGCCGCTGTCAGGTTACCCCTTTCGAGACTTCCATATTTAGTGTTATCATCACGAAAATTAAAGCGGCCACTTAGCCATAGATAAAGGCTTACACCCACTTTATACTCCTTATATCGCAGAATCAGGAACAATTTCTACAAAGTCGGGACGTTTTTTATGATTTCGTTGCAAATTATTATTATTATACTTCACTAAACTTTTACAATTTACAACTTTTACAAACAAAAAATAATATAACCAGGTCCCAACTGCACCATTACCTCGTACCTATATTAAATTTTATCCTCTATATACTATACGCCCAATTAGTTCAGGGGCATTAATTGTTATGGTTCATTAGTAATTTTATTATTAGAAATGTTCACTGAACCATGATACAACTCTCCTGTTTAGACATTGTTTAGCACCTTGTCGACTGTCGTCTCAACTTCCAATGTAAAATGTCGATCATACAAAATGTTGTGTCTTGATTTTAAGGTCTTTATTTGATTGCATTCTAGACTTAGGTAATTCTCATATAATTATTCATCAAATAAGTTCTAAAAATAATTGATTCATATTGTAGGTATGAATTTAGATGTCTAGTGAGCGTAAACCTTGATATTTATGCCTAACACCATCGTGTTTCCCATTATGTATTTGGTAACGCATGAAATACCCCAGTGCATTCTATCCGGATGCCTTCGTTAACTCTCCAAGACGGTGGTTTCGCAGACAAAACTTTGCCTTTGATGAGGGTTGTAGAGCCATTCTTGTGGTTACATACTACAATGGCAACACTATACACGTTATATGACACGAGTGTTATATGTGCAAAGCTATTTGAGGAATTCACTGATTGCCATACAGTGCAGTGCATTTACGTCACTAATCGATAGATCATTCCGCTTGTAATTGAATCCGGTAACGTGTGTGAAGATACATGGTTTAACTGATCTCAGATTTCACGTTAATTAAATAACTAGGAGTAAACTTGCAGAGTTCTCCATAATCATCTCAAAGATGTGTGAAATCTGCTAATCCGCATTGAGTCAGCATAGCAGACTATGGCCTAAACCCTTCTTATTCTGAGAGGAGACCCGTACTCACTAGTGGGAAGCTATGGGTTTATCATCACAATGATACTTAAACAATTAATGAGATACGCCATATTACAACTTATCACAACTTTTTTGACTAAATTTAATTTTGCTAATAATTTCTCTAACTAGCTCTTTGTGTAGGAAGATATCGATAAATTAACAGATTCTCAAAGTCTTTGTTATAAAAGGTGAGGTACAGAACTATAATACGTCTAACTTTTTGTCAGTCAGTTTTTGTTTATTTTTCACTGAATCTTAGATAATTCATAATTATCATGATCTTCGATTTAATTCACATCACTTACCATAGACATTTCAAAAATCCACATTTGAAATGTGTAGTAGTGAGTCTCGGATGGCGTTGTAAACCGTAACGATTGAATATTCAGAGCGACTAGGAACCTTTGTAATTCTGCCTTAGAAATCCAGTGAAATCTGGCTGCATAGCAATGATGCCTAACAAATCAGACCGTTCAAGAATTCCCTACTTCCATTTACGCCACACATTCACGCCTTCCCCGTGTTATTTACAAATGAAATAAACCTGCACAACGCCGACGTTTGCTTTAGTGGATAGTAGCGATGGACACTTTTGCTATTTCTAAATCATTTTCATTTGATGAAATTAATATTTTCGTCACAGCGATTTCACAGGTGATTTTCACTATCCGTAAGAAAATGATTTCTCAATTGTCGCACTAACAATCTTTTGCTATATTTATTTAACTAAGCATTATGATCACAATCAATAGCGATAATATTTCACGACTGTGATTAAAAGACACACAAAGTAGTTGTCGTCCTTAAATCGGCTCGATGACCGTCTGCGCACAAAATTTAACCAATAATGCAGGATTTGATTTATTAATTTTCAAACTTTGTGAGGTTTTACTTCGTGATTTTTCACAAGCTATTTTCAGTAAGGTAACAAATTGTGTTACATATAAAAAGGCTTTTCACGTGATTTTTCACATGTCAGATACCTGTGAAAAGGTCCATCTCTAGTGAATAGGGTCTGAAAACGTGGTAGATACTACTTGCTGTAGCAGCAATCGTATGTTACATTCCATTCCACTTTAATTTGTTAGGAAGAAAATGAATACAAATAGAACATGATTTTCCCTCTTGACTGAGAAGGAGGAGGAAAAATATCGCACAGTACTTCGACAAAAATGCTGCAACTATTCTAACTTTAGGTATAACTTATATGGCTAAACTCTTGGAATTAGTTTTCAAATTAACTTTCGGTCTAACGTTAATCTGGAAGATTATTGACTGGTTAACCTCAACGCTGATAAAATCTACTCATTCAGTGACATGACCACTCAGGCCCAAGAATAGGTTAAGATACGTGGTGTGATTATTATAGTTTAAAAAAAAAGATTCCGACGAATTGAGAACCTCCTCCTTTTTTTGAAGTCGGTTAAAAAAGCATTTACCTAACAGATCCCAAACAATGATAGCTCTAAATATTTCATTTTCAACAACCACTTCTTTAAAAATCCTAATTAGTCATCACTAAACCAACAAACTTTGTACGTACAGTGTGTTCAACAACAGTCAACATCAGTCAAAGGCGTTATGTATTCGCAGCGAGTGTAGCAAAGGACTAGCAGTTTTTCGCCGCACTTGCAGTTTTTCTTTGTCAACAGCGCCTTGGGGCAGGCAGCTAGACAAAACGCATTCTTCTTGAGTCTCATCGTCTGGAAAATTTTATGCATTTAGAAATTTTCCTTATGAACCATCTCGCGTTTTCGTCGAGAATTTTAAGCTTTGTATATTTTAATATTTTATACTTATGTAGGCAATATTATGGCATGAGAATATTGCTGTTCAAAACTGTCCTTTATTGAATTGAATAGTTTTTAAAGCTTTTAGACTGTTTATCTGTCAATAATCGTCTTGTTATGTGTTATTATAATCTACATATACTGATTTTAATATGTTTGGTTAAAAAAAGAATAGGTTACTGGCTAGTTAATAGGTATTATTTTTGCCGGATTTATATTCAGTTTTTTAATCAGGATCTCATATCAATAACTAGACAAGTTTGTATAGCCTAAGTCTGATCAAATATTTACCTTTTAATGATGGTTTGATAGCATTGACCTATTTGATACAGAAATCATTACTTTGTAATTAAATTGCAATACAGTTTCATATTAAAACTTAATGTATCGCTCCGGCTTCTCAGTTCTCACTGTCTTATCTACCTATTGTAAGGATTAAGATATAATCTATATCATGACTGTGTTATCTATATTTAAAACTGATGATAGGTACCAACTTACAGATAAACCCCGAGTCTAGAAATTTCAGAGTTTTATGTAGGTCTCTCCATAACATGCTACTATGTATACTGGTTTCATTCTAGGTATAGGTCTGTGATATAGATGTAACTAAATCACATAAAAAAAAACAATTCCCGCGGTGATAAATGGACATAAACAGCTCGTATCAGCACATCTGAGTGTCAATGACCTATTGATAAAGGCAAACGATCTCTTCGTTAACTTATCACTTCGAACGTGCCTATGTCAATGTTTACGTTTACTCAATGATCACAGCACAGTTCTTGAAACTTTTAGTGTTATACCTACTATGAGATTCGCAAATCCATACATACTAATGTTACAAATGCGAAAGTGTGTCTGTCTGCCTGTCTGCCTGCCCGCCTTTCACGGCCCATCCGTTCAACCGATTTTGAAGTTTGGTACAGAGATAGCTTGCATACCGGGAAAGGACATCCGTCCTCCCGCGTCGTACCCTGATTGCCATCTCAACCTGTCGCGGACTATAGGTACCTACTAAGATTTGAAATGATGTCTAAAACACTTGCCAGTATTTCATGTAACAGAATGTGTGACAAGGTCAATTTGCGGCTGCGATATGCGACACCACGACACTTGTGGCGAGATGTGGAGCTGATTGATGTTTCCTAGACACGAGAACAAAGTGATATCAGCCGGCATTGTTTATTTAGGTATCACCGCACACATCTCATCTTGAAATGGGTTCAGACCGATGAATTGTGTCGACTGCTATGGACTATGGTTATGGACTGCAGTTAAAGTTATTGTTTCATTAGGTCATTGGAGATCTTAGAACACCGATGAATGTTCCTTTTGTTTGTTCTATTAGCTCTGCAAGTGTCATTTTATTAGTTGAGTTGTTAGTTTTTGGAGACTTTAAATTGTTTTGATAAGGTTCTAGTAATTATATGTATTATCAATACACGATAAGTACATTATTAGCATTATGGGATAAAATTGAATTTGGCCTTTGTACTTCTTGCTTGTTTCAGAGAGCACGTTATGATGTCGTTATCAACTAACATCTGATAACGCTAACCATAAGATTCTAAATTCCGTTCTCATAATCGAATCGTATGTGGAAGGATCTGGTAGGCCAATAAACTCCTAAGTACCATTATGAGACTAATGGAAAGAGATTGCGACCTTCAGAAATCCTGCATACCTACTAATATTATAAATGTGAAAGTGTGTCTGTCTGTCTGCTAGCTTTTTACGGCCCAACAGCTTAACCGATTTTGATGAAATTTTGTACAGAGTAAGCTAACATCCCGGAAACGGACATAGGCTAGGCCGGTTTTTATGCCGGAAAATCAAAGAGTTCCCATAGGATTTTTAAAAACCTCAATCCACGCGGACGAAGGCATCACCTAGTTAGTTATATATGACGATTAGAGATAGAGACAGATAAAATCGTATTATGCGAGAGCACGTCTGTATAATCATTCTAATTGTTTTTTTATCGTTCTCGTACATGGATGTAAAACTAAACGCACAAAAAGCGAGGCCGCCGTTCCGCCTGAAAGGCCACAGATCCGCACAACAGAGGCATGCGAGTGAACGAACTCCAATATCATTGTTTGCTCACTGTTTACACAAAGTAAATGAATAATGTAATCTAGGTTATGCGGCATAACTGAGCGGTCGTATTCAACTGATCGTGAAACAACCCCCTAAGGCGCCATCTCCACGGACAAGAGAATCGCGGCGATAGTCTAGTCGTGGACAAAATTCGATACAAGCAATCGTCATTCGTCACGATAGTATCACCCTGTGGAGGTTGGCCCATAGAGTTTGTATCGAATTTTGTTACATGGCGAGCGAGGCTATCGCCGCGATACTCTCGTCCGTGGAGTTGCGCTTTAGCATAACGTGATGTGATTATCACATGACTGCAAATTACAATCTCAATAATGGGTGTGATTGGCCAAATTCATGGTAAGTATTTATGCTGCACTGCGCACGATTTTTTTTGTTTTTAAACTTTTTAAAAGTAGTTTCATATCGCCTGCAGAATATAAAATAATAGATCGTTTACCTAAAAACCTAAAAGAATCTCGTTACTAGTATCAAACTGCTCAGCAAATTTCTATTAGGTACTTCTTGTTTGAAAGTGCTGGCGTGCCACGTACAGAAAAGAGCCGATTTGCCTTGTTTATTACCAGGCAAGTGGAAGAAGAGTAGGTATATTTCTGCGAACCAGTGGCCACCTCGGCTGTTGTGATCAGCATGTTTTTAGAATGCGCCCTGGACGTTCTGATCTAGCTGCAGACAATCAGCTCAATTTTCAGTGCACAACCTTTCAGTACCATTTTCAGTACAGTGCGACAAGGCTATCTTGCCGCGTGGTGCAAATCGGAACTAACATTTCCGTCAAGTGTCCCCTTTGATCTGGTTTGAATATTCTAAGCTTTTGTTCTCCAACAGCACCCCCTGTCAATGTCATACAAGTGCCTTATGTTCGCATCGATCACCTTCAACCGTGTCGTTCGTATCACAGGAATTTAATAAACTAGGTTTATGTGCATATCTCTAGCAAATGACTAACGCCGCATGCCTTTAGTCAGACCGTTTTGCTGTCTACATATTTTAACTGCGTCTAGTTTAGCGAAAGTGATCCCACTGGCATCTAGCCAGGATCATGGCTATATCACGACCAGAGAGATGTCATTCTAATAGAGGTAGCGATGTCGAGCAAAATGACCCTAACCTCACTGGTATAAGACCTTTTTTTCATATTATCATATGATTGCGTTTAATTGCAAACACACAGTTTAATAGTAAATGGTGATGCAGCCTAAAGAGATTGAGTGCGCCTTCCTAGAAGGTCCCACTCTCCAGGTACCACGAAAAATCTATCTGTCCATAATATTGCTATCTTTATCACGGCGTAAGTTCGAGTATACGAACGCAGTATTAAGACATAAGTTCACGCAACTCTCTTAGACATAGATACATGTTCCATTATCAAGCAATCCACTACTGGACATAAACCCCTTGTAGGGACTTCCTCACGCCACGGTTTTGCAGTGCTTGAATTCAGCTCCCTGCGACTCATTTGATGTCATCTGCCCGTCTAGTGGAAGGTCTTCCAACGCTGCGCTTTTTGGTGCGAGATCTATATTCTATCACCTTGGAATACAATGTTAACTTCAATAAAAATTAAGCTGTTCCTAGCTTATCGCACTCATTGTAATCGTTTGGTGAGGCTGGGCACTTCTATGAAACCATGTTTGCTTCTCTTAATATCACATCTCTCTTTTCACGATAGACAAATGTTTTGGGGGCAAAAACGTTTGAGCCAATGCGTGCCATATATTCTTGTTATATTTATGCGCGGGGCTTAATATGAGCAGTTTAGTTTATCGCCCGATATTGTACACGATCAAAGCTTTTTGTTGCCGTCCTTGTTATGTTCTGATCTAAATCTCTGATTTTATGGGCGAATAGAGGAAACGTGTCTGATCTAAAGAAGACCGTGTGTAAAGACCGTGTTTCCTTTAATAGGCTACTTGACTCATATCTAATTTCGTCCAATAAATGATTATTTATTATAGTATTTTGCTTAAGACAACGAAATATATCAATAACAATTATTAAAAACGCAGGATGGATATATAAATCCAATTTAAAAAAATACAATTTTTATTTTTATTTGAAACGCAGAAAACGCTGTCAGCCATGATGTGACGTCATTAAAATATGTAAACAAAGAAATGTCATTCCTATGTCACGCGGGGACTAACGTAGTATCCATATATATAAAATTTAGAGTCCTGACTAACTTATATATCAACGCACAGCCTAAACATCTAAACAGCTGGTCCTAGATACATGAAATTTGGTGAGTGTGTTCTTTGTAGGTAAAGAGAAGGTGTCCACTAGGAAAGGATTTTTTGAAATTCCACCCCTGAGTGGGTTAAATGGAGGTTTGAAATTTATGAAGTCCACGCGGGCGAAGTCACGAGCATAAGCTAGTTTTTATATATTTCTAAAAACTCATAGTAAACGTAAAAAAATATCGTTTTCTCTTTATAAATTGAATAAGTTATTAAGTAAGACTTACAACAAAGTGATCTTTGCAAAAATAAATTTGGGTTGAAGTCGTTAGTCATATAGGATCCCTTTAAGCAAGTCTTTGCGTGTTACGTATATTTATTTCACTGGGCACTCTAATCCACAACTTTCCTGTGGTCTTTATCGATGCGTTTTTTACATTCTCGGATGATACAATAACGATAATTACTATATTTTTCATGTAAACTAGTATAGAAGTCATGTTTATTAAACTTTGGGAGGTCATGCTGTTGTTTACAAATGCATGACGTCAGAGCACAGATAATCTATCGGCCAAACATGGCCGACAGTGTTTTCACCTGTCTAAGAAAAATATTTTTTTAAATTAAAGTTTTACGGTTTTTAGGGCGCAAAAAAATATAGTGTTAATTTTTTTGATATAATAGGACAAATATTAACCATTTAAGACCAACTTAAAAAAAGTGTCAAGTAGCCTATTAATACAGTACATTTTAAATAAAATTATGTATAATATTACTATGTATTGTCTGAAATAAAAATTGCAATTTTATTGGGTAACACCTCGCGGAATCACATTGGATACAATGTAATAAATATCGTACATACAATAGAGATCGTCTTGTTATTGTTAGGTTACAACATAATTGATTAAGGCGATTAGTAGATAGTAATTTTTCATAATCTAAACAATAAATTATTTCATTAACTTCTTTGTACAAATAGTAAAGTAATATAGGTATTTTACAAAGCACATCTGTTCAAAATTTTTTTTACTTCGTCTACAATTTTTCTACAAACTTTCATCTCAGTCAGACATCAAGCCATTAAAATGTCAGCAGCAAAATAAGTGAGTTTTGAATATCAAATAGTTACACCCATTCGAGTGGTGTTTTGTCGACATCAACTTAAAATTAGTTCCTTTCATATTCATTCATTAAGATAAAATATCAACGTGCCACGATAAAAATATTAACGTAGTTAGTTATAGGAAAAGGAAATAGGTTAGTTATGTAACAACATTCGAACTATTTTATTACCAGGGTATTTAAATAGGGAGTGTTGGGTGTTGGCTCTACCGGCCAATCAGCACTTTTAAGAAATACCCACGGGCAGATGCTGACGAAAAATATCAGATTTCTATTTCCGCAGATTAATAAAATTGACATAATGATAAATTATGATCTAATTTTTTTTAACTAGGTGCGAAAACTTTAGGTATTTTGCGTTTAAGTACCTTGATTCAAATAACTAATTTTTTTCAAATCTAAATACATATATAAAAAGAAAAGTCCCGACTTACTGACTGACTTATCAACGCCCCGACTGACTCACTCACCATGCGACGCCCTATCTAAACTATTGGACAGTGTTGGACCTAGAAAGCTGAAATTATACATAGAGGTCCCCTTTATATTGTAGACAAAAAATAATGCCAATTTTTTCCGAAATTGCCACTGGGTAGGATTTATATTTTCGCCGGCTTACATTTAGGGTTTAGACATTAGGCCATAATCCGCCACGCGGGTTTAGTGCAAATTGGCAGACTTCACACACCTTTGATAACATTAATGGAGAAGTCTGAGGCATGCAGGTTTCTTCACAATGTTTTCCTTTACCGCTAAAGCAAGTGATATTTAATTGCTTAAAACGTTAACCTAGAACTCCGAACAGTAAGAGGTGCGTACCCGGTATCAAACCCGGGCACCTCTGGTATAGTAGGCAAACGTCGTATGTATAACTGTATGAACACTAAGTAGATAGTAAATTGAGTTCATATGGATTACACGGAATAAGGCTACTGGTGTAATACACGTATGACGTATGTATGATATACTTACCTACACTCCTTTTTTTTTTGTTATAGGTTATAACAAATTCAGGTATAATCATAAACTCGAAGCTTGAGTTTTTCCGTATACTAAAGTTGTGTATTGAATAAATAATTTTAACGAAATAAAGAGCAGGTATAGGTATATAAATGGGATATAACATACAATCGAGCTTATTTCAGCCCGGTAAGCTCATGCATTGTAACCATTATTTGTTTCATTTAACCGGTACGTATTTTCAGCGAAATCCCAGATATTTGAATGCAGCAATTTAACTGCTGTAAAGGGAATAAACAGCGGGCATGAGTACTCAGTACTGCCTAGTTGCAAACTACGCTAAAAGCTTTATTTTGCAAAAAGCTTTACATAGTTCTCTATTGAATGTACACCGACTGGAATTTTTATTCACTACAACTTCTATGGGCTCTTGGCTTTGTAGGTTTCTGGTACGCTAGCTGACATTATAAAAGATTATTTTTATGCCTCAATTACTCCCTGTCCTCATTTTGAACAAAACGTCAGTGTCTAGATACTCTATACGTATAAGTTTTATAATTTTTTTGTTCTCCAACATTGTTATGCCTCTCTTTCTGCATCTCCTCATTTCTGAGTATCGTTCTCTTTTTCATTAATTACATGATGGTATAGGGGTTTATTTTTAATAGTACTGTGAGCTCCCAGATACTTCCACTTAATAATATATTATAGTCCGCGCTAATTAAATATTCGTTCAATTGAATTCATCGCAGGTCAGTCGCGACTATTTAACTGCCGGGAACTATACATAAGTACTTATTTTTTTTTTCAACATAAAATTGTTGTACCTATTCACAATATTCACTATTGCGTTTTCAGAATAAAGTGATTAGGTATTGTATACGATTCAATACACCAAGTCATGCAAGTAATTATACCTACTTCTTCGGGTCAACTCTAGGGCGTTTCCCCAATTTCGCTAAATTGGCGTATTTCCACAAAGAAAAAAGAAACTCAAATACAAACATCCAATCAAATATTTACTATCTTTATACAGACTTTTTAAGTAGGTAGTCGTGACAAAAATAAATCTAGTTTTCGAAAAATACAGTGTATTTGAGTTCGCTAGACCAATGTGATTCCTAGATTATATTTTCTACCCTGCCATTCGAAGAAAAAACTTTTTCAATCAACTTGATTCCAGAATTTAGTTGAAAACTAGAAACTATTGGCGCCTTAACCCGGACGTAGGTAGAAACGCCAAAGATTTTCCAAACAACCATTAAAGATGATAGTTATGGTATCTACGTAGGATTATATTAAAGTTTAACGCCCTCGTGACTTATAGTTTGTGAGAAACAACATTTTCTTGTTCTGAGAAGGCTAATAATACCGAATCTAGGTCCCTAGTCGTCTTGACAACTCTGTAAAAGCTGCTAGGGTTGACAATCATAATAATTTAAACCATGAATTTAAATCAAAAGAACATTTTCTTATCTTATCTTGGAATTCATAGTCCAGATAGGGGCTATTTTTGAGGACGATTCAGACGACATGAGTGTCATACTTGCATACCTAAAGGTTGAAATGTCATACACAGCCTTAATGCATTGTATAAAGGTTGAATATGACACAATGTTGTTTGAATCGTCCTCTAAACAAGCTCCTATTTTGACTATGAATTCAGATCTTAAAGTATCAATAAATAATAATATTCCGTTACTCTGATGATGATGACCATCATCATCAGAGTATCAACGATTACCGATAGATGTCCATTGCTCTTATCATCACTTTTGCTAAAATTTTGAAATCATGATAATATAGTAGATGATTTTCGAAACTGGTCATCTTTACCCGGCTACAAGAGGGTACCTATAGCAAAGATATTTAAAAGTATATAACGTAGACCTACCGAGGTAATGAAGAGTTCAGTTTTTATCTTGTTGATAACCACTCACATTGTTTGTAAACATAATCTTGTTATTCAAAGTTTGTTTACGTTTTAACTTTTTACGACAGACGAGCTCTTCCTTTGTTAGTTTCAATTTTCAACAGTAAGTTTTATTGAAGCCTATGCTGCTATCCTCTTTAAAAATATCGTAATTAATTGAAAAATAGTACTATAATTTTGATTAACTTGGTACAACATAAAATAATCTAAAACATTTTACCTAGGGCTTCACCTTAGCAGATCTTTTACGAACGTAGATCAAAGTAAAAGCGATCGTTATTCGTTGTAAAGAGCATCAAGAACATTTCATGAAGTCAACGGAGCCGAAAACTGATTTGTACCGCGGCCTATTGAGTTCAAAGCCCATAAACACTTTTAAAACGCTCACGTGGAAACGGGGATCTACGAATCCCTCTGTAGGTTGCAGGCCTCCCCTAGAAACACTTAGCAGACATGAAAACATTTTAGCTTGGAAAACTTTTGCATTGGCTTGTACCTACCTATTTTACTAGGAATTATTTTATTAGCTTTCTACCTAATAAAATAAATATAAAGCGTAGATTTCGGTGTTTTGAAAATACCATGGGGCCTTATTAGATTATATATCGTATATTTTTTACAAATACAGCTTGCAAATCGGAGATAGAAAAGGCTACTCTTTATCCCGGATAATCAAAAAGTAACCACGGAATTTTAAAAAGTCTAAAACGATGCGGACCAAATTATGTCAGCTAGTTTGTAATATTATAGCTAAAATATAATAATTATTGTTGTAATATTGAACCTGCCAACTTATTAATGACAAAAGGAATTCAAATGAGCGAAGCCGCAGGCAAAAGGTAGTGGTCCCTATTGATACAGGACTTAAGTTTGCTTTAACAAATTAAATTCGCTTCGATCTTTAAAATAAATATAGTCGAAATAAGGGATTATTAATTTTTGTTTCCACCTCAACATTAGGTACCCCAAGAAAAGTAGAGATTTGTCGAGGGTGGATAATGAATCTACAGTGTAGCAATCATACAGTGAGGCATCGGATGGGCTTACCTGCTTCGATCGGTATCTAATGGAAATAACGTTAGAGGGTTTGCAGATAATGCGCAGTTGCGGATCTTGTTAACCGACTTTCAAAAAGGATGTTTTTTGCATAATAAAAGAAACTAGAACTCAAAACGTGAAGCTCGCCCGACTCCAACATACATACACGTGTAGAAACAAAAGTTATATTTTACTTTGTAGTGGTTTTGGAAGTCAGTTTTTTTTTAATATTTTTCTTAAAAAGATTTTAAAAGTATAGGCCACGATTTTATACGTGTCGCGGTCTTGTCTTCTTCTTTGATTTGTATGTAGTTACTTATATGTAGGTGTCGTCGCGTCGTACAGGCAACATAAGACATTATAATAATAATTATTGTATTCACGTCAAGGCACGGATCATTTCCGTAAACTGGAGCTTGATATACTTCAGCATTTTATTTTTAAAGATGTTTCACAACTGTATAATTGCTATAATATGAAGAATCCCTCGCAGCGCAGTACATCGTACGCAGGAAATGAGTACAAAGTGTTATTCTATTCCCCAAGAATACGGGAGGGTAGAAAAGGTAAGGTACACAATTATTGTACGGGGCCGTGGTAGTAATTGGCGTGCCTTTGAAATAAATTGTACATCGTTACGGTAACCACCTGATAACCTTGTACCTTTTCTTCCACTAGTAGGTATGTAGAGATCAAAGTCAAAGTCAAATAATTTATTCAGAATAGGTAACATGTTACGCATAGGTACTGATAGTCAAAATTGTTAATTTGTAAGATGATAATATTATAGTGGTGATAATTATACTTCTAAACTAATGCTACGAGGGTTCCAAACGTCCCCAAGTCTTAGAAGAGCCCACAACAAACTCAGCCGCGTATTCTTTTTACTATCACCACTTTACAAAATGACTTACTTTTATTATTTTGCCAACTCAACTATTTTATAGGGTGCGATATTAAAAAATTGCAAATAAAAAGTAACTTTAATTATTATGTTGATACAGAACAACTGCTTTCACCGCCATTTTATTCAACCTATCTAATTCGCACACAGCTTTGAAAACATTATGGAGAACCCTATGCAGGTTTCCTCACGATGTTATCCTATCGCCTATTTCTTACAAACCATATTAAGAGTAAATAGACTTCTTCTAAGCAATTAAAGCAAAAGCAAAGCATTCAACCATCCAGCATGATATGCGTCAAGTACCTACCAATTATCTAATTTTATTTCCATCAGCTTAAAAATGGAATACCTTGACTCCCCACTCTCCCCCTCACTTCTACAAGGTTTCAATTCCGTATGTATTTATATACTAAGACATACTTGTGCACATTTCATCACTGTTCTCTATATTATATTCATATTATATTTAAAGACAAACAAATGACGGTACTTTAAGAAGGAAAAATACTATCTCACGACGCCAGATCATCAAGACGGACGGTGCGAAATCTATCCCTTCGGAAAGGTTGATTCCTGCAGGAAGTGAAGACATTTCGTCGAGGCAATGGGCCGAGACGATTTATGTACTGTGAAGATCTGACGAATTCACAGCATAGGGTTGAACCCTAGCCGTGATCCTAGTAAGGATTTCATTCAATCAACAATTCGCAAGCTTTCTAACCATAATATTGTTTACTGGAAAAGTAGATAAGTAAAGTACCTATGTGGTTATGTTCGGAGTTCAAGTTAAAATTACCTTTTAAT
The DNA here is from genome assembly GCF_902806685.2 of Maniola hyperantus. Classification (NCBI taxonomy): domain Eukaryota; kingdom Metazoa; phylum Arthropoda; class Insecta; order Lepidoptera; family Nymphalidae; genus Maniola; species Maniola hyperantus. Next base: position 5,003,608 of record NC_048551.1, on the reverse strand, counting down.
TTTGATAAAAACATGTGAATAAAATTGAGTTATTTTCGTGATACAATTTGCTTAGAGCTGAGTTTAAAAGTTTGTAATTTTGATTATTTTATAAGTTGATTATAAAATAATCAAAATTACAAACGCGTGGCCGCCATTTTAGTGACGTCAGCACTAGACTGAAGTTTCGAGCTGACGGTATATTTTTATTTCGGCTGACGTCAAAATGACGTCATTTCGATGTTAATGAGACATGGATGGTTCCAACGTGGTTCCAACGCAATCAAACTTCAATCAAATGTTTTTGAAATTGTCAAGTGAATCTATCATAATTGTTTTTTCGGAATGCCACAGCAGAAAGAAATAGAAAAGCAGCGCTAGTACAAGTACCTGCATGTATACTTAGATTGGCATCGTCGACGCTCCCGCATCGCGTCCAGGCTCCAGCGTCCCGCGTTCATGACGCGCAAGTGTGGCCGTAGATTTATATTTATCAATTTAAGGGTAACGAGTTTATGTAGAACGCACTTTAGTATAAACTAGAAATTAGAATATTGATTCACCTAACGGTATGGGCGGGTTTGATAATTTGCCGTGTTGCTGAATAAATTGCGCGACTAGAGAAGCGGGTTAGTTAAGAAAATGGGTCGATTTTGCATTTTACAATTTGCAGTTAGTATTTCTATCACTTATCTGTTATGCATCATAACTATACCTACAGTAAATTAATTACCTATTAAAAAACTTTTAATTCAATAGGTACTTACATAAAAATAAACGTCCCGACCACCACTCACTGATTGACTCGCCAACGTACCTACAGTCCAGACTGTCTATACCCTTGGACCTAAACAGCTGAAATTCACAGAGATTCCCTTAATAATGTAAACAAGGAATAACAATCTTACAACAACAACAATGTTACAACAACAACAATATCGTGATGATCGTAGTGATGGCTAATTTGAATTGAGATTAAAATTTATCTAAACAGCTGCAAAAAGCTGTACAGCAAAGGTTTCAAAAGAATTGCATAAAAATGTCGCCATTAATAAAAACGTGTTATAATTGCTCATAATAAACTCGTATTATTGACCTGAGAACCAGAATGTCGCAAGCCGATTTAATCAATGAACTGTCCGGCTAATCCGTTCGTTATCGCTGACCCACTTACAACAATCGTTGATAGTACACGTGCTAGCCTCAATGGTGCGGACACAAATATTGTTTCAGTATACTATTACGTGATCAAATCAGAAATGAGGAGATCCGTAGAAGAACCAGAGTAACCGACATCCTTAGCTCAGCGGATTGCAAAGCTGAAATGGTAATGCACAGGGCACAAACTTCAAAACCGATAGACATTGGGGTACCAAGGTGGTAGAATGGTGATCCAGTACCGGAAAGCGCAGTGTTGGAACTCCAGTAGGTGCACAGACGGCATCAAAAGAGTCGCAGGGAGTCGACTCATTAGATAATTAAAATCTCTATTGGTAGTTAAAAACCTCTCTAAAAAAACGAAAGATATGTCGATCCACACTAATAAATACAGTACTGATTTCGATGAAATATAACCCGTAAGGTTATTTTTTATCCCGTAAAATCAAAGAATTCTCGCGGGATATAGGCCCATCCGTTTTTTATTGGTACAGAGGTAGCTTGTGTCCCGGAAATTGAGATAGGCAACTTTTTATCCCGAAAAAGCAGAGTTAATAAAATAGTCATAAAACAATTCGAAATCGGTATTCTGATTGTTTTTTACAAACTTGCTTTTTTGTGATTTGCCTACCACCGATTTGCGTTACTTTTTCTTCTATTTTTTCCTTTATCATATTTTATACGATAAAATCATACTTTATCGTACTATGTTCGAACCTAATTTTCCACTTCTTTGCCCCAATATAGCGGGGAGCACAAATATTGTGAAAGTAAATTGGTATATGGGTGCTTTGCGAGATATCTCTTAGCTACGCAAATATACATTGAGTCAGACACCACACTTTATCAGTGTGTTGCTATAACTTAACTTAACCTTTTCTATATTTATGTAATAAAAAATAATAAAAATAAAACTTTCGTATCATCACCAAACTATCCCACGTTTTCTGTTGCATACAGAAAACAGTAGACCATATTGAGCATCGCAGTTTTTTTGTTTTTGCAAATTAAAGATGCTATTTTTCTGATCAGCCAAGTCCATACGTTCATATTTTAGCAAAAACAATGCATGCGCGTAGCTGCACAGGCTACAATACTGGCACGGTGTTTATAATGCGTAAATTTTGAGAGACAATCTCTCAGACATGACAGGTATGTCTCCTTCAGACCATCATGATGGGAAAAATTGAGTGAAACAGAAGCGTCAGTAGCAGAAGAAAGTCGTGGTTTAGAAACATCCGAGAATGGAGCGGGATAGCCAACGTAGCACAACTTTTTCTTTTTGCGAAAGATAGGAAATTTTATGACGAGATGACGGCCAACCTCCAATAGTGGAGAGGCACTAGAAGGAGAAGAAGAAATTTTGAGAGAGTGCTCGTCATAATATTGCTCTATGTGATTACCGTAGTGAGTACGGTTTACATAGTAGACAGATAGTTGACACAGAACATATAATACGGCGAGTTCTTTCTCGAAATGTATTATACGCATCTTTGGGTAGACGACAGCTATGAGCATACTTCAAACCATGCCAGCCCGTTACGAATCCATCCAGTTGTTACAAAATTTACTAATTTTACTCAAAACTACTCCGATTATTCAGTAGTTGACCTAGAAACACCGAGAACCGTTAAAGCTAAGCAAATAAAAGTCACTCATTATAATATCGACCCTTTGTCTTAATGTTGATTTACGAGGCCTAAGCGAAGACCAATGGATGCCGGCAGTTTAAGATTTATACGCCGGAAGCGAAGACTTTTGATCTCCAACGTTTTGCCATTATACTAAGGGGTATCAAATTTGTTTACTTGAAATGAGATATTAATCTAAATTAATTGGTTTATCAGGATTAATGGGCGCTCTCCTACTTAGTAATTTATTTATACACCTAATAAAAAAGAAAGTCAAACGTCTGCCCAGTGCCCACAAACAAAATAAACAATATAATTCAATGATAGCTAGGCAGATTTTAGATACTACACGACCACCGAGAGAATGCAGTTTGGGACGCGTTACAATATGACGTCATAGCCATGAAAAACAGTACAGTTGACAAAAGGGATATTTTTATTTAATAAATAAGTGATCTTATGACATTAAATATTTGTGTATTTAGGTGGATGTCTAGTGAATAATCATATGAATACCTTTGTATTATATTACTGTAATACATCGATTGTATACCTTTAATAAAATGTTTGTATTGATATCAAAGGATTAATGGTGATTTAATGTATGGTTCAAGAACTGGCGCCTAGTAAGCACATACACAATTGTGATTTCTTAAAAATTAAGCACCTATGTTTTTGAAATAAAACTTCCTTTCAGGCTTTATTCGCTTGAATTCCTGAGAGTTTTTATTTGATATTTTTTGACTAATAATTCCATTAGCATAATTTTAGCATTTTTTCAAAGAGTTTTCGCAGATTTTAATCCAGTCGCGGGATCATGAAAATTTGAAGCTGGTCATGTACTGACGTATTATATTTTTACAAAAAGATGTCTGACATCGTTGTGTGCTAACGCTACTCGAGGGTATGCGGTGCGGGGCAGTGGGAGTCGAGGTAACTGCATTCTCTGAGTGGTCGTGTAATAGATAGGTACTTTCTTTGAGGAGAGCGTCAAAGCAAATGACGATGCAGTCTAGAATCTAGATAGATTCTCGTATCGTAGAGCTAATCGGAAAACATTTAGCACTCAGTAGCACAATAATTATCTCTACTTAACTTCTCTAGCAACGTGCGGAACTTTAAATCGTTTGATGCTTTGGCTTTGTCGGTAGGGGTAAGTTTCTAGTTTCACTCAAATCTTTGATATGAATCCTTAGGGGAGAGAGACATTCAATGACTTAAAACCATATTACGAAGTCTTTGAAACTAGCTTTTACCCGCAACTTTGTCCATGTTGACTTAGATTAGGTATCTAGTTTTTGGAATGGAAAATAGTCTTTGCTTCTTTTGGTGTCTAGCGATAAAATAATAATATTAAACATTTGCTTCGTGGAAGATAAATTATCCGCATTTATTACTTACTAAATAAATTATTTTGCTTAGTTATTTTATAAAATAAATAGCAATGAACCAATCTATGACTAATAAATAATAAATCACGCAGACAATAGTAACAAGGTACCTAATTACCGAGAAATAATAGTACGACAATACGGGGCTCTAGTGCCTGCAATAAGTTATGTCATTAATTCAAAACTAAATAGGCAACTATTAGACCAGCTGGACCCGCCTGGGGTGTATGACTCATTGAGCATAAGCATCGATTTTTCTTGCATTCATTCAATGAAAACAGATCTGAAGACATTTTAATCCTCCAAACGCCATTGAAATAATATCGAGCAGAATAAAGTATCAGTTATCTACACAAAAAATGACAGTAAATTTTAATACTAGGTACATACATTTCAGTCTATTTAATTAATGCTCGTTTAATTTATTCTCATTTTATAAAGTAAATATCCATGTATTTAAATATAAATTTGCATTTATAAGAGCCTGCTGTTGAGTGGATTTCTTATTTTCTTTGCGGCAGCTGGTCCAAATTGGACCAAAACAGATGACCTAATCTACTTTGCAATTCCATAAAACACAGATGTCTTGCAAGTGTTACCTACTTAAGTATTTAAATTTAGTATAACAGCTAGAACAACATGTAATAATACACTGTACGAAACATCCATTATTTCGTACTTTTTTCCGGCTTTGCTTAGATACAATATGGCATAATATTGTTGTTAATTTAATATTTGCAAAGAGCAACCGCAGAGTTTCTTGCTGGTTCTTCTTGGTAGGAAAGGCAGTCCGAACTAGTGGTAGATTTTTTTGACGATTCAAAAGCATTTGTTACAGTTTTGAATAAAATAATCTTTGTATTCCATAAATGGGTTTACCTACCTATTCTATAGACTAAATGTGATAAAAACGTCCTTGTGAAATAGTTCAAATAACAGTGAGAACTGAATTTAAATTTTTTGAGAGGCTTAGAAGATAGATGTACCTACGTCACAGACATACAGTAGACACAGAAGGTGGATTAATTTGAAAAGAGGAATACTTAAATGTCTGTTGAAGTGACGATAACATGTTTTGCCGATCAATTTCATTAATAACTCAAGATTTCTATTACTTATTTAACTAGCTTACGCTCGCGACTTCGTCCGCCTGGACTACACCCATTTCAAACCCCTATTTCACCCCCTTAAGCGTTGAATTTCAAAAACCCTTTCTTAGCGGATGCCTACGTCATAATAGCTATCTGCTTGCCAAATTTCAACTCGACCCGTCCAGTAGTTTGAGCTGTGCGTTGATAGATCAGTCAGTCAGTCAGTCAGTCAGTCACCTTCTCCTTTTATATATAAAGACTAGCTTATGCCCGCGACTTCGTCCACGTGGACTACACAAATTTCAAACCCCTATTTCGCTCCCTTAGGGGTTGAATTTTCAAAAATACTTTCTTAGCGAATGCCTACGTCATATTAGCTATCTGCATGCCAAATTTCAGCCTGATCCATCCAGTACTTTGAGCTGTGCGTTGATAGATCAGTCAGTCAGTCACCTTTTCCTTTTATATATTTAGATATAGCAAGCCAACAACATGCGGTGACTAGGAAATAACGTGTGAAAAGAATACAATACAAGAGGTTTTAATAACACGACAGAAAGTAAATCAAAAAAGTTTGAAAAATGCAAACGTACAGGATGGAAGGAAGTTTTTTAATTAAACGGTGCTCGTGCCAGTAATAACATAAACCAAAGGCGGAATGCTAAAAAACAATGTGTAAAGAATTTCAATGAAATCTAGACTGGCCAAAATTAGAATAAAAATCCGACGGTGTTTTGGTGCTTATACTTACGCCATACGGGGAATAAGGATACCCACGGTTTCAAATACGCCTTTATGAGATTCGCATGTAACAATCATTATTAAAAATCTAGCAAATCAATTTTTTCAAAAAAGGGGATTTTTAGTAAAAAGATGGCATAATAGTTTGAAACTCAAGAACTAAAGAATAGGCCTACAGTCTAAAAAAGTACAGATAGTTAGCTAAGTAGGTAAGTATGGCTGAAAATGTGCTGAAAATGGTTTTATTTTTAAAATAACTCCAACTTCTATGAATCATGCAATATTTTAACTTCTAGTTATGTAATTTGTTACAGGTACTTTATTTCTACGACAGTACAGCGCCAAATTGTAACTTCTTAAAGGTATTTACTACATAATAAAAGTATTAGAGACTACAACTAGTTTTTTTTTAAATTAATAATTTAACTGAACAACCTTTTGCAGAATAATCACTGTGAATATAATAATATGGATTGCAAAAATTCAATAATAAAGCTAGTTAGAATAATAAATGACTCAATTTTTGTCTATAGGTATCATCGTAAGTAAGCATGAATGCTAGTAGGTAACATTAATCAAATGCGTACAGTTTCATCCATTATTCATGGCGGCAACACTCGGCTGATTTGTTGTACTGATTGACCCAGAAACGGGCATTAACATCAAGAAAATATAAGTCATTGTCATCAGCATCAAACGAATGTCGGTATGCATATCAACGAAAGTGACTCAAGAAATTAGGTTTTTCGTGTTCATTATCAAAAATAAATGGGTGTAGAGTTCAGTTAGCGTAGGTATAAGTACAAGGCGGTAGGTAAGGGAACGCCTCGCACACCCACACAGCCCCCGCGCTAACGCGGTGCGGACGAGCGCGGGTGACGTGCGGGTGTGGGGGGCGTCCCCCCCGCCTTATACTCCGATTGCCATCTCAACCTATCGCGGACTATAGCAGCAAGCACACGGCTGCAAGACTCACAAGAGCGCAAAAAATAACAATAAGCAACTCGAGTAAGAGAAGAAAATAAATTATGTACTAGAATGCTTTGCTTGCGTCTCCTGCGCATTTTACGCGTCCTTTTTAGGTTTTCGTACCCGAAAGGTGCCAACGGGACTCTATTACTAAGCCTCCGCTCTCCACCCATCTGTTCGTCCGATCGTCTATCCGTCCGTCCTATCTGTTAATTAAAAGTTTTCGCAGCAGTGCGTTTCCCATTGCGTTAGACTTTTCCTAAAGGTCAACAAGCAAGTATTATTTCAAAACTTGGTCCAAGCATCTTGCGGGCCCGGATGTTGACACATTAGTCGTTTTTGCCAATTATCTTCAAGGTAAGGTACTTATAATGTCCCCCACACTTATGAAATTGAGTAATTTCCTTCCCATACTGCATCATCAGCACGATGGCGTAAATCCTGCTAACATTAAAGACAGAGGTGGAGTTACCTACAGTGGAGGTATACAATATACATATATCTACTTTTTCTCCGATTGAAAAAAATCTCTTTAGTTTAAGAATTTGTTAAAAGATTTAAAGAAAGGAGACATCATTATTTAGTTCCTTGATTTATTCCCCTTGTTAGAGAGACTGTGAAATTCAATGCTCTCTTCCCAATCTTCGAGTGCTTATTGCGTCAATAAAATGCTCCGTAAATGCTCCGAGCACTATCCCAGACCGATTCTCCAGTATTCATCCAACAATTTTACTTAAAACGCTTAACATGACTCTTCATACCAATGTATAGAGCCTAAAATTCTTTGCATCGATGTACATTTTAACTAAGTCTTATAGCTATGGTATCCAGCAAACTATTTTAGCCCAAAGTTCCAGGGATTCAAATAGATTTTAATGTCTTGAAAATTTCAAGCAGCGCTTTGGATAAATTTTGTTCTATTCTTGCATATTTAAAATGTTATCAAGCAGGAACAAACTAACTATTTTAGTGAAGGGCAAGAATTTCTTGTTATTGTCTGTATTATTCTATTTGAGCCTTGTAACATTTCAATTTAATGCCATGCAATGTCTATCATCATGATCAACCCATTAGCGGCCTACTACTGGCACGGCGGGGTGATTACGTATCTCGCGACAAGCTTGCGACAGGCGTAAATATCGCGATCATTGCTGTCAAACGTCCGGCTAGAGAGAGACAGCAATAGCCACAAAGCAAAATAAGAAGAAGAGGAAGAGAGACAGCAAATGAACTGTCGGATTGCTACTGCTGTCGCTATTGCAACTTTTTACGTAATCACCCCACGGGTCTCCTCTCAGAATGAGAAGGGTTTAGGCCACGCTGGCCTACTGCGGATTGGTAGACACAATGTCTCTGCTATATCATACTGTCTAGGTACCTGTGAATTGGATCTAATATTGATTCGTACATTCGAACCGTGTGACATCCTTGCACGGACATGGCACGGTGAAGGATAAACTTAGAATCCGTATCTCGTCCACGCGTCATACGTACCTAAATCATCCCTATTAATGATTTTTAACAAAAACTCTAACGCAATCGTAATAGTTAATATTTTTCTGTGTTCATAAGGAAAAAAGAAAATAATATAAAACTTAGTACTAACAATTCAAGTAATTCTAGTACAACCTGGAACAACAAAACCAAAGCAAGTGTAAATACTGAACGCAGACAAGCCCTAGCTAAGCTTTATAGTGACGTAGACAGATTGCAGCAATCAAGCCACCGCGGTAGCAGACTTGATGTAGATACGATTTTCTGCAGTTTCTATTTATCTTACTAAAACCTTAGCCGAGGGCCTTTCATTCAAAATATCAATGAAAACTATGAAAAATAAATTGATTGATATTATGTAGGTATGTAGGAGTTGGCGCACATAGCTCTCTCCATTGCCCCTGACTGACTCTTGAGCTTACTTATGAGGCCCATAGTTAGCGACTATGTCTTGAATCCATATGTCACTATGCCACACACAACACTTTGGTCTTCAAGCACTGAGGAAAGCATACCTATACTGCTGCAAAATACAGGTGTCATTGTGGCCAAGAATATTCCAACAGTGAATAAAAAAATTGCAGTTAGTGGGCACTGCTGACAGAAGTGTAAACTTAAAATTGTTGAGCAAAAAAAAAAATGAAATAACAGAACAGAATTTTGTGTTTTTCAGTTATTAAATCTGTAGCTGAAGGGTTGATGTAATGAAGAACCAGCTACATATAGTGATGTTTATTTTACACTTTACAATTGATATGTTATGTACAATACAGACGGGCTCGCGAGCTTTATATAATACAATGCTAGAAGATGTTGACGTGACGAGCGGATGATAGGGAATGTGGAATCTCGTAACGTGCGTGACCAGGAGGATTCTCTACTGCGTTCCAAATTTGAATATTGTTGTGTGGCAGCTGCGAAGTTTTCCTAATAGCTGCCAGCCAAGTAACGGTAGAGGTTGCACCTCTACATCACCCCCCTACGGAGTGAGAAACAGAAAAAAAAAATTAAGTAAGGCAAGTATTATATACATAAGAATGAAGGAAAGAACCCTAAAACTAGAACATGTAGTGATAAAAATGAGAAGGCAAATAGGATTGAAAGTTGCCTCAATGTTGAGTCTTCTGTAGCAGTATCTGGTAATGGTGTAATACCTCAGGTCATTGTGTACACAGTGACTGGGAGGCAGTACTTAAGACCAGAGAAATAAGCAGTGGACCTGTATGCCTAAGTGACACGGAAAAAAAATAATTAGGTACAATAAATGAAGCGTTCGGAGTGCAAAAAGGTTGATGACGGAGGAGACGCATGATGAGCAAATCTTCTTCACGTCGAACCTTGGCAAACTCGCGTCCACACAGACCTGAAGAGAGGTTCTGAGCGCGATAAACTCAGTGAACCTGGAAAAGTGAAAAGGTCGAAGGACTTACGAACGACTGACATCGTGTCTTAGGCTGCCCAGTGTACTACAGGAACATGTGTGCGGAGGCTATACAGCACTCCACAAAAGCTGCTTCACTTTGAAATAAAAGATGATCCGCAATGCACGGAGGAAGCTTTGCTGAAAACCTTACGAGTTGTGGCATGGTCCGTAGGGGTTTGTTGTGAATGGAACCATGGAACGGAGAGATTAGTCCTCTTCATACGTGTAATACTGTTTCTTTATAAATTGCTGAAATTTAAATTGTTATGACAGGAAAATTTTACAAAATACAATGGCAATTATGACATGACAATATAACTAAATAAAATTGTTCTAAAAAAGTAAAATGTCTATAAAAAATTCCCTTTTTAAAATGAGATGATGAGACGTCACTTATTGTCTATATTGTTCATGGAATGTTAATGTTCTTTTTCACTGAATTTGAAAATTAAAAAAACGTCACTCAAAAATAATTTTCACAAAACAAAATGCAATGTCACAAATATTATTGTTAGAAATTGTTTTTCAGCACAGAAGAAATAATGTCCTTATAAAACCTGGATCCCTCCTCAGGGCGCCTTGGATATGTACTCACAAGGCATGCACGTATGAACCTCGCGTCGGGTTCAGGAGGTTGTGTTGTGGTCAGCGATGTAGGACAGGGTAGGTTGCGTAGCGTGCCGCGTCGAGTTAACTGGATTGCGTCCACGAGGGACACCATCTGTGGCGTCCATGTCGAGTCGCAGTCGTAACTCGTAGCTTTCGCGTTCAGAGGGTGCAGCTAATGTGGCCGCACGTCGTTGCTTGTTGCGTTGAGTTGCTTGCACGCCGGAGATGTACGGGAGCAGTGTGCAGGCTCGACCGTAGACGCAGGTACCCAATGTGGCTGATGTGTTCCTCAATGATGGGTCACCAATTATGTAGCTGAAGGGTTGATGTAATGAAGAACCAGCTACATATAGTGATGTTTATTTTACACTTTACAATTGATATGTTATGTACAATACAGACGGGCTCGCGAGCTTTATATAATACAATGCTAGAAGATGTTGACGTGACGAGCGGATGATAGGGAATGTGGAATCTCGTAACGTGCGTGACCAGGAGGATTCTCTACTGCGTTCCAAATTTGAATATTGTTGTGTGGCAGCTGCGAAGTTTTCCTAATAGCTGCCAGCCAAGTAACGGTAGAGGTTGCACCTCTACAAATCTATTGGCTCTCCGAGCACTATTAATGTTATCATATCGGTGACGCGTTTGAAGTTTGTATACCCATCCTGAAATCGCCTAACGGGTCTAAAACGTTTTCCATTTCACTTCAAAAACTTAGGTACAGTACGTGGCCGAAAGTAATGTACATCGACCTTTAGAAGGAGTCAGGAGATAGCAAATGCGTAGAGCACTGTCTCTGTCGTTGAGACCAATAAAACGTCGTATAGGTATGAGTGACAGAGACAACGCTCTACAAAGCCGAAATGTCATTCTAAAGGCCGATGTACATTACTTTCGGCCGCGTACTGTACATAGTTACTCATTGTACTAACAGAAGTCAATGAGACCCTAACAAACCGAAGGCTTAGGTTACTGTGGGTTGACAGGTTTACAGTATGTTTACTGAGCTCGGAGCTGGGCAAACAAATTGCAGTAATCAAGCCACCACTGCACTGCACTAGGATTATTTATCTTACATTGGAGTTTACTTACTTTCGTTTCGTGTTTCCATTTTGTTTTCCCAGTTCCTTCACTTGACGTGTTTGGATTGTGGAAACTTTGCCTGTCTACTTACTTTGCTATCTTTACATACTATGAAACAAAGTTGCAGTCTGTGTTTGTCTGTGTATTCGCTTATAACATCTTAACTTCTGGGTAGATTTTAATGCCATTTAGCATTGGCTATTTAAGTGACTGTCCAAAAAAGGAGTGTAATGTTTGCAGGGTTAATGTAACTGCTAAATTCCTGAACAGATGCAGATATATGGGGCATCATAAGAATCCTTCATCATCAACCGATAGACGTCCACTACTGGATATAGGTCTCTTGTAGGGACTTCCACAGTCCTAACGCCACGGTCTTGCCGCGCCGCCTGAATCCAGCGGCTCCCTGCGACTCGTCTGTTGTCGTCCGTCCACCTAGTGGGGGGTCTTACATCACCCCAATAAACACAGACTAGGTATATATTTTTTAATATAATATGGCGGCTGTATGATGGTGGTGTTAAAAATTTTGCGTTTTTTTGCACGGCAGACGTGTTTTTATTTTTTTGATTATACCTACTTGTTTATAATTCTCATTAAAATTTAATTATATCGTAAACATTAACATTGAAATGAAAACATTTAAGAGCAAATGAAGTTCTTCACTAATCTTCACCAAGGTAAATTAATTTTAGTAATATTGTACTGACTTTGAAACATTTGCGAAAATTAATGTAAACACGGCGCAAAGGCTATTATATATTAACCGGAGGGATGTTCCTCTTTGATGGTCCCTCTTCACTCTAAGCCGGGTATTAGGTCGCTACGAAGTTCACTTTAGCATAATTACACGGTATATCAGCTTAAAAAATCAATTTGTGCTCGTAACAGCTTTTATTATTCAAATTAGGATGCTTATTTACTTAATACTCAGTGTTATATTTTGCACGTTCGTTTTATGAGAGTTGTTTAATATGATTTGCAAGTTTTTTTTTGGAAATAAACCTGCTGTGTGCGTTCTTTAGGAACCCACGCCGTTATTGTTTTCTACAGACAATCACCATCATCATCTTCATCATCATAATCTTTATGATCAACCCATCGCCGGCTCACTACAGAGCACGGGTCTCCTCTCAGACTGAGAAGGGTTTTGGCCATAGTCTACCACGCTGGCCATGTGCGGATTGGTAGACTTCACACACCTTTGAGAACATTATGGAGAACTCTCAGGCATGCAGGTTTCCTCACGATGTTTTCCTTCACCGTTAAAGCAAGTGATATTTAATTAATTGAAACGCACATAACTTTGAAAAGTTAGCGGTGTGTGCCCGGGATCGAACCCCTGACCTCCGATTAGAAGACGGACGTCCTAACCACCAGGCTATCAAGTACAGGCTACAGACAATGTTTTAATAATAACATTGTATGTAGTTATATGCTAAAATTAAGCATAAACATCATATTAGGTAGTTATCAGCACGTTTCTACAAGACATTTCGAATCTCAACCAATCTTATTGACATCGGGTTAAACAAGATTAATTTTATCATTATTTTGCAAAACAAAATGTACTTCTACTTAAATAGGCTCAGGGTAATCGATGCCTTCCTGCACTGGTAGATATTGAAACCTGTCATTGTAACATACACGTTTCCTGTAGAAAGTGAAAATTTTCTATGTAATAAATGGAAACCACCTGCCAATAATACGTAGGTACATTTATATCTTACGACCTGGGGTACGACGCGATGTTAGACACGAGTCACGACGGTGCCACAGCCTAAAAAGATATTTCGTACAGTCGGTCAACAGGCATCTCGGCGACCGGCTTAAGTCGGCAACTTTAATGAATCTGCACTGCAACTGAAATGTACTTAATAGGTTCTACGACTGCAAAGCCAGCTCGTCTACAAATATCAAGAGCGTTATCTCGTTGTGTTTATGCTATGACGCTACGCAGTAATTGTTACGATAACTTGGCGTGGATGTGACGTTGATGCAATATGCCTTGTCCAAAGCATAGTTCGACAGTTAGGGAACTTGTAACTTCGACGTCACTGATAGGCGTCAAATGTTACCTATATTTGACGCTAGCTAGGCTATGAAACGACTATTTGTCTTTGATTTCACGACACCCATAGCCTAATAATATTTGACATGTCGTCGATTCAGGATCAAACCGAGAGTTCCCTCACTGTAGTTTGCTCTGTCCATAGACCAAATATGGCTATAGTTATTTATAAGGGGCGTGGGCACTGCTACATCTTGGATATGAAATCTATGTATTTGTCTAATCCATGTCAATCCACTAATCCAATATATATATATATATATATATATTTGTCTAATCCATGTCAATCCACCAATCCAATATATATATATATATTGGATGGTGGATTGAAATGGATTAGACAAATACATAGATTTCATATCCAAGATGTAGCAGTGCCCACGCCCCTTATAGATAACTATATCGCGCTTTATACTACTTAAGGGTGTTAGGACTTAGCCTACAGGTCAACTAGTAGAATTTATGCACAACATTAAGTTACATAAAAGGAAAAGCTGACTGTCTGACTAACTAACTGACTGATCTATCAACGCTCAGCTCTAACTACTGGACGGACCCGACTGGGCATGCAGATACTATTATGACGAAGTCCACACTCCACGCGGACGACGTCGCGAGCATAAGCTAGTCGTTTAATATAAATAGATTCAGTTTCATATTGAAGTGTGTAGAGATCACTGAGTATATATATAGTTAAATATAAGGTAGACATAATGCCGGGCGTAATAATCTTAGTTCAATGGAAAAAGTTGCAGTGATTATATTATTATCCAGCAATAATGTTGCAGTAATTTCGCTTACAAACTAGTTAGGCAAGTTTCTAAACTTTAAAATATAATGAACTTTAAAATAAAGCGTATGCACATTGTACTTGTACAATGTATATGCGCAATATTCCATTACCTACCTATGTGCCTTACACTATAATAAAAGTTCAATTACGAATTAAAAGATACCTCTATCTAAGCTATAATTTTCCACATACCTAACTTTAGTGAACACGTAAATTGATTACATTTGCATTTATTAAAAAAAAAAAAAAAAATTTATGACATTCAATAAAATGAAAATTCAATTAGGTATGTAAATTTTTTTTCTGACGTGCAAATTAATATTAAATTATCATGACGTTTTTGCTTCAAATAAAATTTATTAATTATAGGAGCGATCCTATAATGAATGAATGTTAAATAAATTTTAGCCAAAAAGGGCGGAAACACATTACACATTTATACTTTATCAGCCATCACGCTCTTCTAAAACAATTATTTGATTTGACTTTAAACTCTTTACGATTCATTAGGGTTGCTTCGCGTGTTTAAAATATGATTCTGTTTTCATAACGCAATTTATTTTTATTAAAAAAAAGTTATGATAGGTTAGTAATTACGATCTCGGCTTCCTGTAGCTGTTCAGAGCTCCGAAGAAGACCCCAGACGACCTCAAACTTTTTAGAGCTATGTGCGTTTTAAGCAATTGAAAAATTGAAAGTGAAGTCAAACATCGAGAAAAAATCTTCATGCCTGAAAGTTCTCCATAATGTTCTCAAAGATGTGTGAAGTCTACTAATCCGCAATGGGCGAGTGTGATGGACTATGGTCCAAAATCTGTCTCATTCTGAGTGGAGCCTCCTGAGTGTAGATGATGATGATAATAATGATATTATAAGTATGTAATTTATTTTGATTTACCATCCAAATCATTTAGCGCACGTATACAGACAAACATTGCTTATTTGGACCAACAAGTCTAAATAGTTTACAGTTGTAAAGCCCAATGATACATGCGCAGCTAATTTGCGCAATGAAAAGGCATGCTAAAAGCTATTATTCACGACGGAGCACATTAAAACGGATTAACCGCGAAGGTTTGACAGTGATAAGTCACATTCCCCGCGTCCCCAACTTATTTGGTCGGATTTCACGTAAACAGTTTTGGATGAAAATTCGCAATGTTAGGTAAGCCAATTGTTATGGCCCAACTTACATGATAGTTTGTCGGGTGTTGCATGGATTTTATTTTCTCCATTTCTTTTCTATACTAACACTAACTACTTACCTAATAGCGAAAATGTTAAGTACCAAATTGCTTTTGTAATTTTAGAGCACTAGCTCGTATGTTAAATATGTCAAAAATACAAAGCAGCAAACCATTTGGTAAAGAGCCAAAAATTTCACGCCGTGCTTTAAAGTCTCGAACTTTTTTAAGAGTATAGGCATGTTCAGACTCAAATAAAACTTTTTTCTTTCCTATCTCACTAAATGTAAAGCTTATGCTAGACGTAGGTATGTATAATAGTGAAATGGGTGAGATTTGAAATATAAAGTTGGCTGTCCGATTACAGTTCAATCCCTTACTGAATTTGGCTAAATCTTTACCAACTAACTGATCTATCAAAGCACAGCCTAAACCGTTAGGTTTAGAAACTTGAAATAACGACAAAAGGTTCCTTTTATGACGTAGGCACTCATTGTTAAGGATTTAAAAAAACTCCTTGGGGGTAAAATGGGATATCAAAAATCAGAAATTTTTGAAGTTCAGGTTAAAATGAAGAAATAGACCGTAGTACGTTAGTATTTTAGGATTTTTGAAAATTTTAATAATTCTACTCTATGAAATTCGTGGTGGGTCAGATAATGTAATGTACAATTTTAAGAGTGGGACACAATTTTTGCTTTAGAAATTGGAATCTCTATCAATTTAATAATATTTATTTATTTTTCACTAGCTTATACTCGTGACTTCGCATGCACTACACAAATTTCAAACCCCTATTGGGTTGAATTTTCAAAAATCCTTTCTTATCGGATGTCTATCTGCATGCCAAATTACAGCCCGATCCGTCCAGTGTTTTGAGCTGTGCGTTGATAGATCAGTCAGTCAGTCAGCTTTTCCTTTTAATTTATAGATTTTCTTTGTATACGCTTCGAATGAGAATAGGATCTAAATTCAATTAAGTATTCTTCGAAGTGAATTCGAAAAGGTTTCGATGTCGCGAGTGCGTTGTGCAATTGCTCCCTGACTTATATGGAATGTGACATCGTGTCGTTACTTTGTTGATAAGAGAAAAATTTAAAGTCCCTTAAAGGTTAACGAGGTGTCACGATTACGTGGACGCGATTTAAAGTTAAGTTAAAAACAAATAATCACGCCATTTGTACTACTTGGCATTACGAAAGGAACTGAAGGATAATTAAAATCGTATTTAAAATCACCATCTTGTAGGTAAATTATGCTTGTTCTACTTTTAATATTGTATGCAAATGAGGCAATAAGTAGCCAATAACATTCATTGCCCGATTTATGGCGACCGTTTATATTATGACTATTGACATGCGACCCCACGTAGCGTGGGATAAGGTAAGGAAGAAGACATACAAAATTATTTTTTGGTACGTATAGTTTATTGCTTGACTATGATTTATGACCTCATATCATAATAAATTACTAATTTAGCCTAACCTGAGCGTAAATGTAAGTATCCACAGACATACCTTGCTACGGGCAGGGTACATTTTAGACCAATATGTTGGCCCGAAACGCTGATGACTAAAGACCCCACTCATCCTAAAAGGTAGGAAGGTAATAAAGCCACGTAATTACACCGTATCTGGGATACACTCTGTACTGAACCTTTTACACCTGGAAATAATCTACCTTCCGCATTATCTAAAAGCTTCCGGTCGCAGGCACCGGCGCGCGGCGCTAAAAGGGTTAAAATCGTCTCTCACAGGTCACTGCGAACATACGAGTATATTTCCTCATTCGCTCTACAAATACCTACAATATACACAGCAGGGTCTGTAGGGTTCTACCCATCGATATAGATGACAAGATATGGTCAAGCGAATAAAATTTTTCACGGTTTAGGAACCAAATAAATCAGCGCCAACTCCTAGATACTAATGAACGACCCGTTTAAAATCCAGACGTCACTGAGGTTGCATTGGTGCATAAGCACCAATGAGTCGGTGCCATTTTTTTTGTTCAATAACCCTGTCCATACGAAGTAATATATATAAGTCAATGGTTCTACCTTTTAGAAAGAATGTCTCTCATAGAAGTACAGTCATGCACTTTCCCATATTTTATAACAAATCAAAATATTAGTACAATTAAAACCGAATCAAATATTATAATATATTATACCTACCTACCTTTTACATATTATTATGACTTTATTATCTAATATTATCTCCTTTCGTCACCATTAAAATAATAACTTTAATGCACCATCATGATTTTTAAAAATATTAATATTTGATAAAAGAATAATAAGTAATTTATAATTACACATAAAAAACAAAATTTTGCTGCAAGTTTAGTTAGTTATTATGAGTTTCACTTCCGAGAATTCACGATAAAAAGTCAGTCTGTAAAGTTCGTCTGGATTTGCTAACTCTGTGAGATTATATTAACAAGCACAGCAGAGTGTAGACAAACTATTTCTTGTTATCATTTTATCGTCCATTAGAATTTAATATAGGCGGCAGTCAGTTCCATCGATGCGGTTTTACACAATAATGATAGAAATATATTTGCAACGTCCTACTACTATCGCCTAAGTGATCACTTCTTTTCAGCTTTTGATAATATTTAGCAGATCCGTTGTGACCAATCAGGTGAACGTGAAAGCTAGATGTTGCAAGAGAGGCTGAGTTTCTTACTGGTTCTTTACGGTAGGAAAAGCATTCCGAGATGCATTTGACGATTCAATAGTACACTACTTACTTGTAAAAGTTTAAATGAATAAAAACTCTGGGTCCCTCTCTTTCTTGCTATGTGCATCGTATTTCACATCGCTGAGTGTCGTGACCCCTGTCCATTAATGTTAGGAGTTGTCTTGGAATAAAAATGCGGTGGATTCCCAGATCCTTCTGCAATTCGCATACAACTCGTCGATAACGAAACGCGGGGTTCAGTAGCGTGTTGCGAATCTGTTTCCACCTTAAACGTCACAGTAGACTTTGTTGGTAATATAATTTCCTTCGCTAAGAAACCGTAATTTCTCCGAGGATGAAGGCAATGGATTTACTGGGGAATGTCGGGATTAAAGGAAGAGGAATTATTTTATCAAGACTCAAGAATCTCTTGAATATTACCCCAATAAGCGGATTATGAATATGAAACTTTGTTACGGTATAAAGGATAGTAAGAGTATTTCTGAATGGAGTATTAGTAAATACGAAAGCTTATTATTTACGCTGAAATAGCTTTTAAATAAATTGACTTTTGTAGTGGAATACCGATAATCTACTGTTGTAATGGATTATTCGATTATTCGAATTAAGTACTATCGACGATATTATATTTAGTTCTAGCTATAAAATATACCACAATAAATAAATAAAATACTTATTGCTTCAACTGTGTAGGCATGGTTTAGGCTCGTTTGATGTTAGACAAGGAAATATAATTATTACATGAGCGATAATTAATTAGCGTGCAATAATTATTTACTTGATATAAATATACTGCTATAAATTCTTTAGCCATTTATATCAAATTTGTTAAAAAAAAACCCGAAAACCGAACAGAACTTTACTAAAAAGCTTCCATAATAATTTTCCATTAGTGATCAAAACAGACTCTTATGAAAATTAAATGGACTCAGCAAGTCCACAGAGATTTAATACCTCCTTATAAATCTTCGTCGAATTTAATTTTCCCGAGCATATTGTTGGGACGCTGAAGTGTCTGGAAACTAAAGCGGTGTGTCATCGTTAGACGGTAAAATTTAAATTTTCTCTACTATGTCACTTTCGTGCTTACACGTAGATCGCAAAAATGCCGCAAAACTCGCTTGCGCCTCAAGCAAGCGTAAGAGCCGTAAGAGCCGCTAGAACCTCAAGTTGATCACCTTTTTTGATTGAATCAGAAAAGTATTTAGAATGTTTACAGTAATAATAAATATTTTTTGTCACATCAGCACCGGTTCTGAAAGCTGATTCTACTGACAGCAAGTAACTCAACATTAGCTGTAGTTCTGGTGTAACATATTATAGTACCAATTCAGATCAATACATTTCTACCATTAAAAATTAAACACTTCATACTTATAGGGACAAAAGCTATACTTATCTACACCATGTGAATATGATCAGTGTTGGAAATAATCCACAGATCCCTGTCGCCGCTCACTACAAGTGACTTTGTATACAAGTGGCCGTTATCGCCTCACCACTCGAGTGCTCTCTAACTTGTGAAGACTGCACATTTACACTACTCGACCTATTTCATGGTCTCAAGCTGTTTCGAGGTTTAAAGTTTACCATTACATGAGTTGTACCTTGTCAGTTGTCAAGATACCACCAATATATTCCAATTGGCAACTATTCAGACTATTCGAAAGTACTTGTAAAAGTTTATTCGAATAAAAAAGATTTTTAATTTATTTTATTTTATCTATCAATATGTAAAGGCAAAATGCAAGCTTTGCATCTTGCACCTTAACGAGAGCAGCAATACGTAAATTTATTCTAGGGACCAATTCTATGTTCATTGAACATTGTTATATCAATATTCATTCAAAGGCATTCCGAACCAATGGTAGATGCATCCGACTATTCGAAAGTACTTGTAAAAGTTTATTCGAATAAAAAAGATTTTTATTTTATTTTATTTTTAGTCCGCGACAGGTCGAGATAGCAATCGGAGAGGGGACGCCCCGCACACCCCACACAGCTTCCGCGCTAATCCTGTGCGGGTGAGCGCGGGGGACATGCAAGTGTGCGGGGTTCCCCCCGCCTCATACCCCGATTGCCATCTCGACCTCTATGCGATTAAACCTAGCTCTGTTTAACTAAACAACACTCCTGAATTCGTATTGTAAGTAAAGTTACAATACGAATACTAAACTAACGGAATAGCTTAATATTTGCAAAACGCAAGTAGGCCGTCTCTAAGTAATACCTAATTTACACATTTCATCTGACAGTCGAGCTCTTCCCGTCTAAACTGGTACCTACCTAATTGAATGCGAGATACATTAACATAAGCGTGGGCCATGTTAATGGGTAAAATACAGTTAGAAAGTTATGCATTGAGACAATAACATGCGGGAATCTTGTGAGGCTATTAAAATGATGTATGGGGTTGGTTCTGATAAATAAACCGAAGCGTCACTGGCGCTGGTCAGGGTGTAGACGGTTGCAAATCAACCCATTGCATTGAGCTGGAAATACACATTATTTAATACAATTCTTTATTTGCATAATGTGATCATAATGATTGACATGTACCATTTGTTTGTAATGTACCTGTCGTATACCTACTATAGGGAGTATGCTAATTAACTAATTAATCGTTTATTCAAATTATATACAAAAGTCATAATTATTATTGAGATTACAGAAAACTACAGGCAATCAACTCGATAAGTATGTTAGAACGTAGGTAATTGTTTTCCTTTTCGTATCAATTAAGTTTCCATTTTTGTTTTAATTCCACAACTATAGGTACCTACGTTAGATTTACTTTTCGTACAGTAGAAAAATTCTTATCATATTTTTAAATATCTCTGACGCTACAAAATATGCTTTCGACTTACTGCTTACCTTATCATTTTCTTTATGTTTATTTTAACAGCTACAATATACTGCATTTTTTATTCAGATACAAGTTAGCCCTTGACTGCAATTTCACCTGGTGGTAAGTGACGATGCAGTCTAAGGTGGGAGCGGGCTAACCTGGAAGGAGTATGGCAGTTTTTATTAAACCCACCACCTTTAATTTCTACACGGCATCGTACCGGAACGCTAAATTGCTTGGCGGCACGGCTTTGCCGGTAAGGTGGTAACTAGCCACGGCCGAGGCCTCCCACCAGACTAGACCAGAAATTTAGAAATTATAAAATTCCAAATCCCTGACAGGAATCGAACCCGGGACCTCCCACTAATAAGACCACAGCGCTTACCACTGCGCCAGCGAGGTCGTCAAAAATGCATGCAGTAATCGAGAAGGCAGTTCTTTTTTTTAAATTACATATTATTTATTAGATGTTTGTCGAAACGATCTTTCTTAATATCGGGGTTTAAACGCCATGCAAAATGAAAATTGAGTGTAGTTTTTCACCAGCACAAATTTTAGTACAAAATTTTATTTCTCGTTTCAACAGTATAGTCAAAGTAATTTTCAGTCATCATTCCATTCACATGCATGGACCATACACACATACATAACATAAAACAAAAACGCTCCTACGAATGCACCCCCAAAGCTTAGCACTTTCATCGGAAACGCATTAGATACTCGAATTCAAGTGAAAGCATTTTGTATGATTCACTGATGCAGTAGGCGTGAAGGTGATGTGTACATACACCTTATTTCTATTTACATAGAGACTGTAATCGTGAATGTATGTATGTGGGTGTACCCTATATTGCACTCTCTTCATTCTTTGTGACAGATGCAATGGTATTCACGCGCCAATGCTTGGCAGTTTTCGCCAATACAAAGGTATTACAAATAAAACGAAGCCCCTTTGGTCGAAACACCTGTTTACTCGAAGCGTAGTTGCTTCATCCATTCCCGGATTTTGTATAAAGATAAAAGCTGGGTCTTTTTGTGAAACTTCGGAAAATACTTTTTGTAATATTGGAGTTGGAGATGTTTTTCCGTGTTGTCCTAAGATGTGTAATGTTTGTGTGTACCTTATGTTTTCGTAGTAAAACATTTGGTAAAGTAATGTATTTAGGTAAGTACTTTAATTTTTTACTAGGTGATTCCTGCGACGTCATCTGTATGGATTTAAGTTTAAAAATTCCGTGGAAACTCTTTGATTTTCAGGGATATAAATTAGCCTATGACCAGCTCGAAGATCAAACTACTTAGGTATTCTGATAAATAGATAATGCCCGCAATTTGGTCCACGTAGATTTAGGTTTCTAAAAATTCCAAGGGAACTCTTTGATTTCCGACTTTTGATTTTTCAAAAGTACCCTATTTTCTTCGGGATACAACCTGTCTCTGTAGCAAGTGCCTACCACGCGTAAAAATCAGTTAAAAGGATGGCTCGTGAAAAGGCTGAACAACACTTTCGCATTTATTATATTAGTATTCAAGTATGGATTAACATGGTACATATTGATCACATAGAGCAGTATAGGATATTAGTCAAAGCCAGTTGATGTTGATGACTTTTGTAACACTAAATATAGAGCTAAACCCACCTCGCTATTCCAGCGTAGGTTTGTGTGTAGGAAGCAGGATGTAATAACCTATAATAATGATTTAAATAAACATTAGATTTACGAAAAGCCTAACATCATAAACTTTTACCTATATATTCTGTATAACAAAGACAAAAATTTTAATTAGAAAATTTACCACCCTTTTCAAAAGAGCAGGCAAAAAGTTGTTTGTTAACAACAAACGAAAAAAACATGTTACCAAAGAGAAGTTCATATACGAAGTTATCCTGAAGCTATTCAGGAAAAAAGTATCCCTTTGTGTGTCAAAACAAGAGAGGGTTCGGAGAAAGAAAAACAACAGCGGCAGCATCGGGGATGCCGATGACTAATGCAGAAACAAACAGTGAAATAATTAACTAAAAGAATTCGAGGAGTATTGGAAAGCAAAGCAATTTTGTTACAAGCTATTTACGAGAAGCGTTTACATTTTTTTACTTTTTGTAGCTTGCTAGTAAAAAATTCAAAACCACCAATAATTAGTCTCATTACACAGCCAAATACGGATTGCCACAATTTTTAGAGGTTTTAGATATAGATTAGGGAACTAACGGTAGCGAAACTATTTCATGTAGGTACTTATACGCTTTTATATCTTCAGTATGGCGGCGTTGGTATACCGCGTGTGAATCCATCTATCTGCTGGATGAAGTGGGTAAATAAATTGTCAAAATAAACGTATTTTTCGTGTAATCATACGTTGGCTTTGATAAACCCAATCATCTCTATTATCATCAGCCCTCATAAAAATTTGCACATAATTTTTTGGATCCAGTAGCTACGAATACCTAGTAGATAAAGGATTGATCAGATATTCGGTTCCGTTTATTTAAAACTAGCTGATGCCAGCGACTTAGTTTGCGTTGAATTAGGTTATTTAAAAATCCCGTGTTGATTTTCCGGGATAAAAAGTGGCCCATGTCACTCTCCAGGCCTTTATCTAAGTATATCCATGCAAAAAATCACGTCAATCCGTTGCACCGTTGCGACGTGATTAAAGGACAAACCAATAATCAATAAACCAATAAATCAAACAAACCAACAAACAAACACACTTTCGCATTTATAATAACTTTAATAAGGGTACCTACTGATAATAAGGGTAGGTAATGATAGTGTGACATGGCCTTCCAAAAATATCACATTATTGAAAATCAATAAAACCCTGTACCAAATAAAGCGTAGGTAGTTGAATCGGTGAAGGACGGTCAAATTAATTACTAATTTCACTCGTACAAGCCACCTGGGGCCAGCGTCGCATTGACACTCCAATTGATGACCCATCACTTCGACTAATAACAATATGATATCATATCATTAATTGAAATGTATTAAAATACATCAATATACATAAAATACATCAATATCATAATACCCTACCTACATTTATGTAAAGATAAAGCAAAGTAAACTATTATTATGTAGTAAGTATAATTTTTAATTTGATAGGCTTATATGCCAAGTGTGTCTGGCAGGGTGTTGCCATGATACTTAGTGTCTGGCAATGCATGACGTGATTTCTAATACTATTCTGAAGAAAATATAAAATAAAGACGTAAGATTTTCACACCTTTATTACCTGTTATCTCCCAAAGCCACCATGATCCAAACAGACACCCAAACGTAGATGAATTATATTGATAAATTAATTAGAATAATTCATCTAAGCGTCCAAACAAACGTTCCTCCCAGTGTTGGGGACAATAGGTACGCAGAGATATTTTCAGCTGTTATAAAATAACGAAGGTCTGGCACTCGCTCGCTCTTAGTCCAATTGTGTAACTAGCAGTGGCGTGCAGGCCATAGAGGCATAAGCACACTGCTAACCCCAGTTGTAATAGCTCAATGCATATTTTTCATTATGACCTGCCAGTAAACAGGTTCCTACCTAACTAATGCCTACCCTGGCTTCAAACACTGTGCACGCCACTGGTAACTATGTATACAACCGAGTTACGTAAGGGCGGCTACCTGGAGCGGGGGTTGAAGGTAGAAGTCCTTTTTGGTTGTGAAAATGATTTTATTAGGACATTCGTGTCGACGTTAGGACACGAAGGCCTTTACTTGACTATATCTTATCTAAATTACACATACTACTTATGCTAGATTAATGCTACCTTAAAACTAACTCTATCGATTTTATATCGATTTCCCCTCTACCGTTCTGTGGTCGGTTAGCACCAGAGATCACGTACAGAGGTGTGATGAGATGGCATATTTCCACACGTAGCTGGGCTGCTAGACGACATGTTAGCTCCCCCGGCGATGCCTGGGTTTTATATAGATAGGTAAGGATAGCTGTATCCGTAACAACCGTTATACAACACTTTAGTAAGGGAGCTATTTAAATCACTATAATACAAGACTAATATGGTACACAAATCACTTAGCGCATAGCAACCAAAACAAATTACTGTTTTCATCCCACCTGGGACAAACTAGGCGTCGAATTATGACGTTTTAGTAATTAATGACGGAGCTCATCACCCGGCGTCATTTCCGTGTGATGAATAATTAATGCGGGCACAGCGACGCGTGTGCTAGACGTGCTCTATTTGTTGCATGTTTGGGGTAGGGAGGGTTGAAACAACTTTGCGGGCGATGAAAATTTTTCACATAACTTGCCTCTTGTTAAATGATTTGAATTAATATTTTACAATACTTAGTCCGCGACAGGTTGAAATCGCAATCGGGAAGGCAACGCAACGCCCCGCACTCAGACGGGCGTGGTTGACGTGCGGGTCTGAGGGGCGTACCCCCGCCTCATACCGGGATCGCCATCTCGATCTGTCGCGTACTATACTTACGTTAAAAATTCTATTTTTTTTACTAGATTTGATTTTGCTGATTTCTCTGGAATAATTCGATCGGTGTACATTATATTGATCTCCTCTCCAAGTCCAAGTGCCACATACTAAAAAATCATACTCCAGTTACCTTTACCTAGCTTGCAAATAAAAACCATTAGTAGGTACGACTATAACAAGTTCCTTCTTGTAAAGTTGGAAACGAAAATATAATCAACACGTCATGTTTAGTGAGTAGGTATATATGTTTATATGTTTACTGCCCCTACTCTTTTGTCGTTAAATGAACCCACTAACCACTTCACTTAATCAATCTCAGTTTTAATGAAACAACATCAACCCTTAAAGGATTGATATTGTGGATGGTCACCCGATATACTTGTTACGGTGTGTCAGAGGCCACAGGACATCAAAACAAATTGAGTGTCATCATAGTGTCAGAAAGGACAGCGTTTTCGATCCTAAGCTAACAGGATTGTTGGACTTTCCTCCTTAATTATTACAATTCATACATGTACTTACAATTATTATGTCAACTGGGATAGTGGTTACTATAATAGAATATAATCTTTGCACTTCGTTTTTCTAATTTACTTCTATCATAAACATCATGAGGAAACCTGCCCGCCTGAGAGTTCTCCATGTTCTCAAAGGTGTGTGAAGTCTGCCAATCCGCTTTGGGCCAGCGTGGCAGACTACGGCCTAATCCCTTCTCACCCTGAAAGGAGACCCGGCTCAGTAGTGGGACCGGTAATGGGTTGATCATGATGATTATTTATACAGGTATAATAATTCCGGATAATAGTCATTAATAAGTAACCGGAAAATATGCTCAATACAGCCTGTGCCTCCACAATCTCGCGGTCGCGCCCCGGTAAAGGTTTTTAATTAATACGCTAGCGGCTATTCCGGGGGAATAAATCTTGGTTAATGCCCCATTGGTCTGGCCAGTGGTACCCCAGTCCCCATGTGCCGTGGGTGCCCCGTTGGTACACACGTATTCAGACACGTATAGTCCGCGACAGATTGAGATGGCAGTCGGGGTATGAGGCGGGGGGATGCCCTGCACACCCGTATGTCACTCGCGCTCGCCTGCACCGGGTTAGCGCAGGGGCTGTGCGGGTGTGCGGGGCGTCCCCTTCCCGATTGCCATCTCGACCTGTCGCATACTATAAATCGATTGTGTAATGGCTGTGTAACGGTGCCAACGGACGCCAATTGCAGGAAATGTTCAGCACATGTGGTGGTAACTGCGATATATTGACATCAGCCGCCGCAGGCTCCTTGCCTGTATCGCTTATTGATTGCTAGATTGTTGTTTTATTTGTTAATACCTGCTGATAGGGAATGACGTTATTTTGTGGAAAATCTTAATCACATTGCTTGGTTGTCGTTATTTAGAAATCTATTTATGATACTAAACCCTTGCATTCTCCGGAAAGAGATTTTTTTCTAATCAGAGTGCCAACCTTCAAAGTAAAGTGAGGCCAAAGCGCTACCTCTTTTTGAGTTTACTCCCTATTTTGTATACCAATTATCATTAGGTATACCAATTCAACCGTAAATAATGCTGACCTACTGCTTTTTAGAGAGATGTTCAATACATCAACCAGGTTATCGTTGAAGACTTAATAATTTTATCAAGTTATCTCACAATAATCTGATTAGTCGTAAATACACTGCTTGGCTCCGTTCCGCTTCAATGAAAATGTGCTCTAATTTGTTAAAAACTCGACTGCACTCCACATGTTCACTCCAAGTGACAATTGATAAACAAGCTATCTTTTATTGTTACAGAAATGCAACGTTCCTGGAACCTCATATCCAGGGGGTGAGACGTCGGAACAGCCGGAGTTCTGATTCCGATCGCGATGAGCGATCAACTGAGGATGACGAACGATGTCTCATTCGAAGCTCTCCAAGAACAAGGTTACCCCCTCCGCCTCCCCCGCCGCCAGACGATGAACATCCGCCGATGAAGCCTCGAGAATTCTTCGAAAGACTGCAAAGCCAAGCTATGAGAGAGGCCCAAGACAGAAAACAAAAGAGGGAACTTAAAGAATCTAATCACCTGTTTCGGCCTTTGGATGCTGATGGCAGTCTAGGTGACAGCCTTAGTCAGGTACGTGGTCCCATAATATTATTATCTACTAACTGATGCCCGCGACTTCATCCGCGTGGAATCATGTTTTTAAAAATCCCGTGGGAACTCTTTGATTTCATGGGATAAAAAGTAGTCTATGTCACTCTCAAGGGACATAGGCCTTCCCAATAGCGCGTCACCACACACGATCCTCTGCCTTCCTCATCCACCCACTTCCCGCTACCTTCTTAAGTTCGTCAGTCCAGCGGGTTGGAGGTCGTCCTATACTGCGCGTGCCGATACGCGATCTCCACTCCAGAACACGTCTGCCCCAGCGGCCATTGGTTCTGCGGCAAACGTGGCCTGCCCACTGCCACTTCAGCTGGCTAATTCGTTGAGCTATGTCAGTCACTTTGGTTCTCCGACGGATTTCCTCGTTACGGATTTTGTCCCTCAGAGAGACACCCAACATAGCCTGCTCCATATTGTTACTCACATTTGGCGAAATACAAAATACAAAAACAAACGAGGCAGAAAGCGTTCCCTGTACAAAAGTTTAAACTAGAATTTGAGAACTTTATTCCCGTAGAGCTAGACTAATGAAGCGTGCCGTGGTGTTTAGTTTCAGTTTCGCAAAACTTTTTCAACTTTATAGTTGCTGTCTCTACCTGAATTTGTATACTAAATTTTTCTACAGCTGTATTCAGTACCCTTATTATAAATGCGAAAGTGTGTTTGTTTGTTGGTTTGTCTTACAATCACGTCGCAACGGTGCAACGGAGTGACGTGATTTTTTGTATATAATATAGATAAATACCTGAGGCTACTTTTTATCATGGAAAATCAAAGATTTCCTACGGGATTTTTAAAAACCTTATTCCAAGCGGGCGAAGCCATGGGCATCAGCTAGTACAAAATAAAATGCACTCTATATTCAACAATTTAATGTGGGAATACATTAAGCCGTCTGTTTGTGTGTACATTCAAACGGGAGTATTCTTCGTGAAACAAGTCCGTTGTCAGAATATTCGCTTACCTTCAATTTAGCTTCCATTACTACGAGTATGTGAATACGAGAATAATGTTACCATGAGCGTAACATCTTTCATTCAATGCTCGGAGAGTTATTAGATTTGCAAATGCATTTTGCATTTTGAATTGAACTGACTCGTTACGTAGTTGCTCCATATGAGCTATTCACTTAAAATTAAATCTAAATATTATATAAAAGGAAAAGGTGACTGACTGGTTTATCAACGCACAGCTAAAACTACTTGACGGATCCGCTAAGAAAGGATTTTTGAAAATTCAATCCTTAAGGGGGTGAAATAGGGGTTTGAAATTTGTGTAGTCCACGCGGACGAAGTCACACATCACACTTACTGCAATGATATTGCCAGCATTTGGAATCCATAGAATAACAGGATACTTGCACGTCATAACGTCCGCATTTCAGTTGATACAGTGACAATATTTACGCACAAACGTGCCAGCTGCACTCACCACTCAGCACTTAGGGCTCCGACAAAAGCACTCGAGGTGTTACTCCAGTCAATTGTGGGTAGCTTTGTGCATACTTCAGTGTACTAAACCCTTCCGACCATTGTTGGAATACCAAAGTTATGTTTTTATACAGCGAAGTGTCGGTCGGCTAATAACGTCTTGAGAGTAAAATTGTATCTTAAAAGAGTTTAAGGTTATAATAGTAGCAATTAGTAAGCGTCGAGATGAGGATCGCTCGTAACAAACTTACACTTGAAACTGTATTATACTTTAAACTTGAAGTTTTTAAGAATATTTTTAACCGAATTCAAAAAGAGGTGATTCTGGATAGAGGTTTATTAACTGTCTACATTGGCTCAGATCTACCATTAGATAACATTTATTATTAAAAAATCAAATCCTGAAGGTATTAAAAAGTATCTTAAAAGTTAAATATTTCTGTCGCAAAACGTGCAGTCCATATCTGAAGTTGCAGCATGACTGTCTGCGCAGGTAGACTAAGGATTGACAAGCCCGGCTAAAATTTGTTTTTCATATGCTTGGTCATAAGCCATTCACAAGGTTCAGATTAGAATACCTACTTGTTTTGCGTGTACTAAGTATATTACGTTGCATTTCTTGTACTGCAAAGGGTACGTGTTCCTTAATATTTAAGGTGCCCTGAATAATAGTATTTGGCCGTATAGCCTTATTTGTTGTTCTTTCCTTGGCATTTAGCTAAACTTACATAAATAATTTACGTATTTTATTATTGTTTTAATTTGCATCGATATAATTCCATTTAGGAACGGGAAAGGCTATGGGAGGGTACAATATTCATTACGCAACACTTACTGGAGCATTGGAGTGACAATTAACCCCCAGATTAGTGTCTGTGCCCCCGAGTTAACGACCCTTTGTGGCTCATAAAGGACACTCCGATGCAATGCTTCGAATTGCTTGAAGCAATTTCCACGTTTAAACTGTCTACTGTACCTACGCTTAGTACGAGATTTTATGTCTCACCAACGTTGATAGTATTCGAGTGTCGAAACTCTTCCGCGTTATATTTCTTCGTAAAACGGTGTAAGTAAATAAAATTATGAATATACAGACAAACATAGTCTATTTTATACAATTATACGGAAATGTGTCTGTCTGTCTGTCTGATATTTTTAAGGTTTGGCACCTCAAAAGGAAAAAAGGACTGGATAAACTCTATCTTAACTGCCTTTGACGTTATTGTGTTTCGACTCTCGAATTCTAGCAACGTTTGGTGAGACGTAAAATCTTATACTAAGCGTACTGAAGATCTACCTACCTACCTACTAGCCATTTTCTAAGGATTTATATTCGACTTAACTTATATTAATCGTCTATTAATGTCGGCCACAACTGGCCAGCTCCCTCGTAGTACAGAAATATACCATAGATCTTAGCCCACCACATTACCCCAGTGGTGGTTCTCAGATGACTTTTGGCTTTATCTATTCTATAGACTTATAATATTAGATGTTATTTATGACTTAGTCTAAAATTCCTCAGTGTTTGAAGATTAATTAAGTTTTTGTGCCAGTTGCAGTGATGACTGATGACATAATATGGATCTAAGATATTGTCACTAACTACGGGCCTAAGAAAGCTCAAAGTCACTCAGCGGGCCATAGACAGAACTATACTTGGAGTTTAATGTAGGCATAGGTTTGTGCTTAGCTACAATCTTATTAAACAGTAGGAATTGATGCAGCCTAAGGTAGAGCGCACCTGCCTAGAAGGTGCCTATTCATTCTTCTTTTAAAGGTACCAATATCATTTCATAGCATGATAAGCAGAAAACTCTAAACAGGCCAGCTTACAATACAGTTATCTGCCTACTAGATAAAGGCAAAGATATAGGCATAGCTGACACCTCTTTTTTTGAAACAAAAACTTTTCGGACGGCAAAAGTTAAAAGCGTATAATTTCCACCATTGTCAACAGCCAGCGATTATCGGTCTGCCCGTCATTTCCGTATTCACTGTCGCACCCCTGACTAGGGTAGCAACTCGGTCACATAACAAATTGAAAAATTAATTTTAAACAGAAAAATAATTTGAAAAAACATATTTTGTGTAACAAGCGAAAAAAAATTACGATCTTTAAAAAGGTAAAAGGTAGGATCACTAACTATCTGACCTGTCCCGGCTTCACTCTGATAGAAATTCGAAAAATCCTTATAGTGGACGTCTACTTTACAGAAAAAAAAACTTTACATACCTACTGTTTTTGTTTTTGCACTAATGTGTAGTAAACAAGGTGTTAATGGAGTCATATTATGTGCATCTTGGGGTCATTTTTCACATGGCATATCAAAGACACACACAACCTATTAGATTCTGTGTCTTTTTTGACCCTGTCTGTTCATGCTCATAAGCTTGAGTGCAGTCTTTTATGCCCATATACAAGAGGATAATTGATATTGCCATATGCAAATGCACGCCTTTATTTCTTCACAAGTCAATCAGCCGATTGGTTGTTAGTGCGACCCTGCCCCTAGCCTGTCCGACTGCGGTCCTGCTCATGGGCCCCAGGACCTGCCACCCGGGCTCCCTTGGGCGGCAAGTAGGGGCTGAAACACTGTCAAAATATCATTTGTCAAGCATTCCTTCAATCCTTCAAAATCCATTTTCCCAATTGGCCAAAATTTATCAATGGAATATGGAAACCCTACGCCTGGCTGACTTACGTTCAAAAAACAACTCGGTAATTTGCATCCGCTGCAGTGAAGTCGATTCAGTAGTTCCGGCAGGCGCTGCGGCTCCGTAATTGCGATGAATAGACCCGCAGAATATTCTAACTCAGTGAAGTTCAAGTTCAAAATTTCTTATATAAATGAAATATTTTCCCAATTCGTTTCCATTTCATCGCGATAAAAAGTTAAAGTCCAGAGCAAACAGACGTAAAAACGACTCAAATAAATGTCTTTAAAAACTATAGGCTAAGCGTGTACTACATTATAATAAATTAATATAAAATGTACTTGCTGTAGTATTTACGATTAATGAAATTCAATGATAGAAACTTATTCATTTAGAAAATGACATCCACAACTACATTATAATTAGATACAAGCTTGAAATTTATTTTAGTTACCAAAAACTGAACGAGTTCATAAAAATACGAATAGCCACTATAAGACTTTTCAAAAGATAATACATATTATCTTTAGGAAATAGACCTTTCAATTAAATTATACGAAAACTAGCTTATCCTCGCGACTTCGTCCGCGTGCACTACACCAAACCTCTATTTTTACCCTCTTCGAAATTGAATTTTCAAAAATCCTTTCTTAGCGGATGCCTACGTTTTAATAGTTATGTGCATGCTCATCTCGATCTGTCCAGTGCTGTGAGCTGTGCGTTGATAGATTATTCAGTCAGTCAGTCAGCTTTTCCTTTATATATATAGGTATATAGATGCTATTGTGAACTGAAGGTAGAGCCGTAGAGAGGTAGGTAGATATGATTCATAAATAATTATGAGCAGTTCAGCGTACCTTTTGCTCGCCGTACTCATTCAAAACGTATTTGGTGTCATTAGTCATTATCAAGTCGTTACTATTCAGTTCAAAGTTACTAATGATCTATAAACAGGCAATTGGTACCGGTTTCCGCTCGTGTTTATACCTATTATGGTACCTTTGAAGTTCAAGTAAGTACTTAAAGTAGTCTAGTGGTTAATTAAATAAGGTACTCAATTCTCCTATGACTTGAAGAAAAATGCCAATTCGCAATAAATTGTAATAACTACGAATTTAAAGCATTTTAACGTTTCAATACTTTATTATGTTTTCGGCCCAAAAAGCTCTCACATTGTTAAAAAATTTAAATGAAAAAGC
This sequence comes from Maniola hyperantus, assembly GCF_902806685.2. Taxonomy (NCBI): domain Eukaryota; kingdom Metazoa; phylum Arthropoda; class Insecta; order Lepidoptera; family Nymphalidae; genus Maniola; species Maniola hyperantus. Next base: position 4,970,528 of record NC_048551.1, on the reverse strand, counting down.
TGACGCGCTCAGCTCAAACTATTATGACGTAGATCTCCGCAAAGAAAGGATTTTTGAAAATTCAACCCCAAAAGAGTAAAAAAGGGATTTGAAATTTGTGTGGTCCACGCGGACGCAGTCGCGAGCATAAGCTAGTTTTAAATATTTGACTTTAAAAAATCTAAGGTAAGTCGTTTTCGAGTGTAAAAGTAGCAATTGACTTACTGACATATCAACGTACAGCTGATATCGCGCTGGGTCTAGAATCGAGCAAGTTTTAGGAAAGATTTTTAGGATCTGTCGCGTTCTCGAGAGAGAACCCTAGTGAAGCCGATAGGGTCAGCTACTAAGTGGCTACTAATAACTAAATCTGAATACCGAAGAGATTAATTAAAATAAATCTTTTCTAAGGACCTTCTTATCGACTCGATTTTTCCTTTAATCTTTTGTACATCACAACAAAAACAAGAAAGCGTAAAGCCGGAAGTAAATTAACGGTTATAAAAAGCAACTTAATTAAAGCCCAATTAAAAGCTAAGCTCATAAAGCTGACATTTGTTTGACTCGGCGAGGCGACTTATTGATTTTAACCGCCCGTGTGACTCATCTCGTTGCACCCCCTGCATCCCACCCTGCACCCCCTGGACCACAAACGCTGTTTGCTCTCTTTGATTGAACTTGAAGAAAACTAAAGAGTCGCAGAAAGTTTGTTTGTTGAACTGTAACTCTTTTATTCGAGCCCACTGCGTTTTGCATCCGTGTTTAGATTGGATTTTTTCGCGACGTCTGCATTCGATCCCTCGTTAAAAGTTTGTCGCTTCGAAATACTCGGTTTCAATACGACCGGGATTTATTTTTATAGATGTAATGGATACCTCATTAATTTTTTAAAGCCTATATTCGAAGTGAAATGAGAACTCGTTGGATTCAATAAATCTGTAGGACCAGCTCTCCATTTTATGTAAACTTAAGTAATATAATATTATGTTTCATTGTAGGTTGCCTTTTTCAGTTTTTTGCGATAATACGTATAAATATTTTGATCTAAGTAACTTTATTGAAACTTACAGTCAACTATAGGTCGTTAGGTAGGTACTTATTTAAAATTGCATCTGCTAGCACTCGAAGAAAACTAAAAATAAATCGTACCTGCGATAGAGCAGTCTTATCGCTAAATAGCGATCTCCAGAAAACTATATCAGAAGAAATACACAGTTTTAAAGTAAGTGGTGCTACATAATTTTAATTTACAAGGTTATTTTCCCGAGAGATAGCAAGAGCGTCTAGAACTAGCAATATAAATTCTTCATAGACATAACTGTAACTGATTGTAACAGTGTAACTACTTTGATTTAGTTTCATACCTTCAAACAACGGTAGAGCATTAGCCATTAACCTAATTAAGAGTGCCCTATTCTAAAACTCCGTCGCAGGTGGTTCGCCTTGACTCCTTAAGCGTCGGGCCCATTTGCAGTATTTGAGCACGTGTGACCACTTTGCACTTGACAAAATGAACTGTTATGCGACAGTGAGCGTCAAGAGTCGAGGTATATTTTTATGAGTTCCTAACACAGCTGTGTCTTGAGAGATTGGGATGGGCTTCTGAGTGGATTTGAAAGGGAAGATTGTCGTTGTATTAGCTTTAAAGAGGTAAAAGTTTGTACAGGGTAAATGGTATTGAGTATGAGTTTATTGTAATGACGCACAAAGAGCTTAAACTTATTGATTAAAATAGATTATCGTAAGGGAATCAAAAGGCCTGTCATAATCTGGTAAGCTGCATTGCGCTCAAAATATATTAGTGCGTCGGTCGTTCACCAAAATCCGTTAAAACACAAAGGCGCGATTAATACAAAACAATTTGCGGCTTTTAAGCACCTATATTACCCGAAAACGCAACAATCTGGCTGAAAATTAATTTAACAATCGGTCGCCGTAATGGGTTTCGCGATGTCGCCATGAATCATGCAACAATGGTCGCGAGTCGCGACGATACCCGTCGGCGGCGAGGTGTTAACACAAAAGCACCTACCAGTTACTACCACGTCCCTGAGTTATGTTCCTGAGGCTGCAATGTGAAAGTGGATTTATTAGGAAAGTTGGATTCCAATTAAATTTATACGGTCTTAAACGACGCTTCTGCGGTTTACTGTTTCGTGTAAAATTAATTTTGTGGTATTGTTTGCGTTTGTGTTATAATGGGGTTTATTCGCTATCTAATATATTACAGTACTGGGCAGGAAATTTTGTAGGTACATCGACTTTTGGAAAGAGAAAATGGTTTCGTAGAGCCGTGTCTCTGTCGTTGAGACCGACAAAACGTCACATAGGTATGAGTGACAGTGACATTACTCTACGAAAATCTCTTTCTAAAGGTCGATGTACAATATTTTCTGGTTGTTTGCTTCTTTATTTGTTGTAATTGAACTGCTACAAATATAAGGCGTGAGTAACGTGTATATTGTTTAATTTCATAAAAGAATACTGCTTGAATAGACTTCATTTTATGTATAAAGATGTATATTCTAATACATACCTACCTACTCCAAAACGTAAACTATAAGTCCTGCAACATTTTATTGTAGTTTTATGCACTACAGTTAAAAAAAGAAATTGAAAGAAGTAAAAGTATCTGATATCTGATGAATTTATGTAGGTAAATTATGTAGGTACCTAAGTAATGAAAAAGTCATCCATATAATCATTAACGCTTCATTATAATAACGGTTGTATAATGTTATATGAATCACATGATCTGATAACACAATGTTAAATAAGCACACGGCATTTAACCATTTAGTTAATCTGTAAATTCGAGTATGCGACAGACGGGCGGGAAATTAATTTCGCAATCGATGGCGGTAATGGTTGTCGCGTTGTCGCCATGAATCATACAACAATGGTCGCGACGACACATGTCGGCTGGCGAGGTGTTGACATCCATATACCACATCCAATTTACACTATTGTTTGGATTTGCAGGATTTATTAGAAAAAATTGGATACCAATTATTTATATTATATTTTATGGTATTCTTGTTGCAACAATGCATTGTAGCCATTAGTGAACGAGCATCAACTGATCAGAGGTGATTGCGATCGTGACATTGTAGCTGTCATTTTACCATAATCGAGCACCTGCAGTCAGCTTTTCACTGTGCTAGTATCGGGTGCGGACTGTGGAGTATCGTTTATTTGGCACAGACCATTAATTTATAGGCCAGTTACACCGGCTGATACGAATTTTGTTTATTTGCCTCCCCAACCTGCAGGGCGTTCGGTCTTGGTTTATTTATTTTTGGTTAAGGTGGTTTGATACATCAGCTGCGTGATTGCGGGAGAATGACAGCTACAATGTCACGATCGCAATCACCTCTGATTGGTTGACGCTCGCTCACTATTGGCTACAATGCATTGTTGCAACAAGAATTGCACAAATTCAGGCAATCACAACAATTGAGATTGTAATAATGATTGATGCAGGTTTCCCGCAATCGAGGTACTGGCCGCGAAAATTCAAATTTTAGGTAGTTTTTGAAAATAGTAGACTAATCATACATCGAAGGCTTATGGTAATGAGTTTTGCGGGCATAACATTTATGCATCTACATGTTTTTCCATAAAAACTTTTGTTAAAAATACTCATTTACTTCATATTTGTTCCTGAAAGATAATTTTCTGAATTTTCCCAGATTTGCACTTAACCTGTAACTTCTAAAATATGAGAGTGATAAAACTAAAAAATATAATATGATGTACATTACCATGCAAACTTCCACCGAAAATTGGTTTGAACGAGATCTAGTAAGTAGTTTTTGATTTATCGTTGCAAAATGTCGATAAAATACGATTGTACTACGGAACCCTCAGTGCGCGAGTCTGATTCGCACTTGACCGGTTTTTTATATAGCTTGTTCGTTGAAAGTTTGCTATTATCGCAATTCAGCTCACTTGAGTTGAATACCGCTAGTTTTTGCAGTTCCAGCTTTTGAAAGCTCCAACGTAGAACGACTAAGTAAAAAAACATTTTAAAAAGCAAAAATATTCCATATTCCTAAAACGTTAAGACTCTCTGTATATTTATAAACTGGATTTGGATATTCAAATGCATTTTCAACTGCCTTAATTTTTATCGTCTGGGCTTTGAAGCAATTCTGAAAATGTTTTGAAAAGAAGTTGAGCAAAGCTAATCACATCGAACGTTATGAAACTAGCAGACTCACCCCGGCTTTGCACGGGTAAGCTTAGAAACGTATAGTAAAGTAAGACGAGTACAGGGACTTGAAAGATGATCCCACACCGGAATGTACCTAGTGTTGCTAAGCCTCCCACTAGGTGGTGGACGGGTGACATGAAACGAGTCATAGGGGTCACAAATGGCACATGACTGTGGAATATGGAAATCTCTATAATAAAATCTAGGTTCTGGTTTGGATGCCTATCGGCTTACGGTAGAAATCTAAATATATAGGAAAAGGTGACTGACTGACTGACTGATCTATCAACGCACAGCTCAGACTACTGGACGGATCGAGCTGAAATTTGGCATGCAGATAGCTATTATGATGTAGGCATCTGCTAAGAAAGGATTTTTGGAAATTCTACCCCTAAGGAGGTGAAATAGGGGTTTAAAATTTGTGTAGTCCACGCGGACGAAGTCGCGAGTTTAAAAATAACAATAATCAATCTATCTGTATTCTGTCGATAAGTTTATACCCACAACGTTCTATTTGTCAAAAAAATTATTGCGTAACTTATCGACAGATTAGGTAGTATTACAGATAGGGTTGATTATTAATTTTGGCTGCAAGTTGAACACGTAAGTTTAGAAGTTACAATGTTTTGTTAATTACTCTCTGTTCCATTAAAATCGCTTCATTTCCCCACCACACAACGCGTTCCGTTCATTACCACTGCAACTAATTGTAACAAATGTTGGTGATTTAAATTTTAAACTACGTCGTGCTTAATATGCAATATTGTGCACGCGGTTTTGTCTCAATTAGCAGCGGTGACAGCCCTAAACGATGAACAATTGTATATTCAAGTCTATAATTTTGTTACCTATGCCAAAACTGAGGTCACCTACGCGGCATAAAGTAATGTACATCGACCTTTAGAAGAAGATAGCAGATAAATAATTGTAGAGCACTGTCTCTGTTGTTGAGACCGACAAAATGTCATATTGGTATGAGTTACAGAGACAACGCTCTACAAAGCCAAAATGTCAGTCTAAAGGCCGATGTACATTACTTTCGGCCGCGTACTGTAGCTTTGGTGACAAATACTTACTTGTACGAGTAAATATAGTACGCGACAGGTCGATATGACAATTTAGGGTGGGAACGTGGGTACTATTTCTATTTGTATCTGATAATAATTATTTGGGTCTTATTCTAATTTTTGCATTAAATAAAATCACACGGTTAATTCCTAACACATATATAATTTTATACAAAGGAACATTAAAAATATAAAGGCAATAAATACCTACATTAACAATGATTTTTAAATACATCTGCTTGAAAAAAAATACTTACTCATTTATTATTAAGTACATTAACATGGAAAAAGTTTTTTTTTTTTTTTTTTTTTTTTTTTTTTTTTTATGGAACACAAACAGCTTTTACATTTTTACTTAGCTACTTATTTCTAGTTTGTACATATGCCTATTAAGTGTTCACTCATTTACATTATATCTATTTAATTTTGTGCGGGAGTTAGTTAGGTTAGTAATTACATTAAATTAAATTATAATAAGTTAGTTTGTTATGAAGTGGTTACAAATAAAGTATATAATTCTAATCGTGCTAAACCTACATATAATTATTTAAACTTTTTTATTTCAGCTAAAAATTTACCAAATTTGTGTTGAAAATGATCTAATTGTACATATTTCTTATTGTATATATCGCATGTCCTCACTAAAAATCTATTATGGCCATAGTTCGTGTTAATATGTGGAAGACTAAAGGTTTTTACATTCCGTCTGGACAATCGCGGTACAGAGTACGTTATTTTACTTAGTAAATAAGGGGAGTCAATAAGACCATTTACAATTTTATACAAGAAGATTTGATCCTTGTGTTCCCTCCTGAGCTCTAAAGAGATTAATTCAGTGATACTAAAGGAATTAAATCTCTTACTTAAACATTTTAAAAATTTACGTTGAATGGATTCTAGCATATTGACATAAACAGCGTACTGTGGATTCCACGCAGTAGAAGCATGTTCTAAATGAGATCTTACAAATGAATTAAAAAGCAAGACGAGGGTATTTGGATTTTTGAAATCAACTGACTGACGGAGAATAAATCCTAACATCTTATACGCTCTATTTCTAATTTTAGTTAAATGTGAATCAAATAATAGTCGACTATCCAGCTGAACCCCTAGGTCTCGCACCTCATTGACTCTGCGTACCAGTTTTTCAAATAAGTAATAATTATGGTAAATCCAATTCTTTTTCCTTGTAAAGGTAATAGTGCAACATTTATCTACATTCATCTCTAAACCATTATTTGTACAATATTGACTAATCCGATCTAAATCTTCCTGCAGGTCTTGGCAGTCTTTTACCGTTCTAATAACTTTAAAAATTTTGGTGTCGTCAGCATATAATAGTATATTACAATGTTTAACATATTTTACGACGTCATTTATAAAGATATTAAAGAGCAATGGCCCAAGGTGCGAGCCCTGAGGTACACCGGAAGTGATGGGGACAAATGTAGTTGTGAAACCCTTAATAGCAACCGCCTGGGTTCGCTCCCTTAAATACGATGTGAGCCATCTCAAGAGGTCACCGTGTATACCAATCGCTACTAGCTTCATTATTAATATCTCGTGTGAAATTTTATCAAATGCTTTAGAGTAATCGGTATACACGGCGTCAACCTGAAAACCTTTGTCCATTGAATCCAAAGTCACGTCAAGTAATTCGCAAAGATTAGTTTCTGTAGACCTTTTGTTTATAAACCCATGTTGTGATGGTGTTAAAAGTGGCCGTACTGCAGGGAATAGTGAATCGTAAATAATCTTTTCGAAAAGTTTAGGAATAACTGATAGCTTGGAAATACCCCGGTAATTACGTATGTTGTGTTTATCTCCATTTTTGTGGATAGGTACAACAATTGAACGTTTCCACGTTTTTGGTAAAACACCAGAGCTCAGTGACAATCGGAACAAAAGAGTTAAAGGAATGGCTAATTGCTTGCTACATCTTTTAAGAAGTATGGGATGCAAGCCGTCGGGGCCACTGCCTTTAGTCGTATTTAAAGCTGACAAGTATTTTTCAACCGTTTTATAATTAAAATCTACATGTCCAATGAGAGCTTGTGGAGGTACAAGTACGTCAATGTTCAACGTTGAGTATGATGGTTTTTGAAAAACTGATTCAAAAAACTTATTGAATAGATCAGCTATTCGTTGCCCTTCTTGGGCAATCTCATCGTCCAGGTACAAGCTATCCGGTATGCTATTAATGTTTTGTTTCGACTGTACAAACGACCAAAAGCATTTAGAATTAGCAGTTAATATATTAGCTTCAGCGCGCGCAATATACGCACTATAACAAGACGCCTCTAGGTTTTTAAACTCACGCCGTAAATCTGAAAACAAAATATAATCGCATTGTCTGCCATATATCTTCCATTTTTTATGTATTCTTAGTTTTTTATGAACCAGTTTTATCAAAGGGCGTGAGTACCAGATAGGATATCTAGAACTATTTATAACGAGTCTAGAGGGGATAAATTTATCAATTATTGAGTTAACTATCATGTAAAATTCAGTCACCGCTGCGTCCACATTTTTACCGCTGAAGCATTCGACCCAATCGATTTTTGCTAGTTCAACATTAATGGTACTATAATCGGCAGTATGATATCGACGCACAAGACGGGGAGGAGGTCGTAAACTAGGCTGCAAATAGTTCACGTTGATATTTACATTGAAAGCTGGATGATGATTATCTTCAGGGAGGGATAAAGGCTCCGACCTTGATACTGAGCAGGGGGAGCTGGATATGACTAAGTCTAAATATCTATTATTCATGTTACTTATGCAGTTAAATTGCGACCATCCGGTGAAGGACAAAAATGAAGAAAGCTGTGTTGTCAATTGGTCAATATTTGGATTCAAAATGACAAAATTATGTAAATCGTCAGGATTAGGTTCCCATACAGCATTTCTGATATTAAAGTCACCCACCACCAAATATACATCATTTGGATTTTCAATGTGTAAATCTGATAAATATTCGAAGAATTGCATCTGAGACCATACCTGATGTGCATTTTGTGGGAAGTAACAACAAAATAAACGAAGATTTTTTGTAGTTGAGCCACGACATAATGATATATTTATTTGCGTAATCTCTGCATCTGCAAATATTGGTAACGGCCGAATATTTGAAATGTTAGTAGTAAGAGTACGGTGTACCGCAATTAGTGTACCGCCTCCCATCTTCATTCCTAAGCGTTCATAGTCTCGATCAGTACGGTACACGTTATAGCGCGAGTCAAATAATTCACCGTCATTAATTCCCGGCAACAGCCAAGTTTCGCTCAAACATATAACGTCATAGTCATGTTGCAAAATAGCTTTAAAGAATCCAGTAGTTTTTGTCCGTAACCCACGGACATTCTGATAGTAAACACTAATTAACAGGGCTGCAATTTAGGTCTTATATTAATTGTTAATATTACGTAAGCTTCATTTGATATTATAAAGCTATGACTCAACACACGACCATTAGTGACTTTGTAATTTATTCTTAAAAATATCGGTTCGGATAATATGTACCCCATAACACTTGCTATTAAGGATTTAATTCCATTGTAACAATATATTTTAACGTCGTTTTTTATTTTTATAGTGATAATTATATAATAATTTGACGAGACTAAAACCAATCTTACAGATAAATCCTTATTACAATTAATAACTTCATGAAATAACGACCTTAAAAATATATTTATGCTTAGTGACTTCAAGTTACAATCATTTTTCGAAACAAATACATCATAAACATAAAGTACACAATATATGATCAGTTCGGTTAAGTTGTTATACATTGCTCTGCAAGAAACGTCACCGAGTGAGTAGGCTCTCACTAAGTACGCAATAAACAGTGCGCTTTGACGTAAATATCCATTACCCCGTTTCTCGCAATACTGGTCTGCAAACAAAAGGAAGCTAAACGAATGTTCAGGTGTCGCAAACATTTTCCGGTTTCTATGATGCTTTATAAAAAGTAAGTTTAATACATAGTTAGATGTCAGTAGATTTAATGAGTGGATAAACGTAACTAACCTTAGTTGATCAAAGAAATATTTCTTAAAGGCTTCTATTATAATTGTGATAATAATATGCACTATATGACTTCTATGAAAGTACAAAAACATGTAGTTATTACTTAAACTATTTTTTTTAGAGATTCTTCCGAGGTTATGTGTATGATTTTTGATTTCTCGTTTTGACGAACCATGACCGTACAGTTGCGCACCCAGCAATAATCATACTTTTTTTCTTTTGCCAAGGCTTTGGCTTTCTGCAAAAGCATTTTGTTATAGCTCGATAAGTGATCATTTATATAGATACGAGCCTGATTACCGGGGAATCCTACATCTGATGCTTTCAAGTCCTTCAAACGGCGCAAACAAGACAAAAAATCGTCTTTTTTATACCTTGATAATAATTTCAGTATAATAGGCTTCGGATATGAAGTGTCTACGTCATTTCTAATAGCAATGCGAGTGACGAAGTCAATGTCTCTTGATGTGTCTAATGAGTAACCGCTCATATCGGCCAAGTCTTTTATAACTTTAATAAGATCCTCGTCCTTTCTGGACGGAATACCGTTAATTTGTATATTAGATCGACGAACCCATTGATCATTCTTCAGATTAGACTCCATCATACTGGCGACCTTCGATTTAAGTTCGTCCACTTCTGACTGTAGATCGCTCATTTGGGATAATTTTAATTCAGCATCGGACATACGATTCTCTAAATCTTCTACCTTGGCGGAGAGACTATTTTTTAGCTCCGAAATGTCTGTTTTCAAACTACATAAATCATTTTTTATTATTTGTATTGAAGACATTTGCATCTGTAGTTGTGAGATTTGCAATGATATATTATGAAGTAAAGCATTTTGCGATAAATCCGAAGGTTGACAATCCCCGATCGGAGACGATAATATGGTGTGGGTAGGAGTCGGTGTGTCACAGTTTTGAGGGTCGGCGGAGATTTCCTGCATCTCGGAGTTTGCGGAGCTGCTGGATTCCTCCGTCGCATCCACTGAGCTTTTGACGGGAGTGTCGTCATGCCTTCCATCCTTAACAGGGCACGCTGGACAATTCCAGCTAGACTTATGTTTTAGTCGGTTGTACTGTGCCGTGGCCATATTTAAACATTTCACGTGATAATTTTTATTGCATTTGGCACAGATTAGGCCTGAACCGTCCTTGTACAGCTTCGAGCATCCTTCACACGTCTTCATCATTACCGAGAACAGGTTCTTGCTACCTGGTTCACTAAACGTACTCCACAATTCGTAAAAAAAAAAAACAAGTAGGTTTTACAACTTAAAGCCGATAGGCACGGTATATACGATATGTACCTACACGGCACTTCGGCACGAGCTATTCGATATTGTAACTCACTGTACGCACGACTATCACGCACCAGCTCCCGCGCGCGAAGTTACCACAAACGTACAATAACGGAGGGGTACTTGAAATAAAAAGCGGTATGTATGCGCTTTTAGCACACATTTTCCCATTGTTATCCTTATCTTTACCATGGTAATAAGAGGGCGATGCCCGCCCAAAGGGTAGAAATAACCTTAGGCATAAACAAAAAAACATATGAAACGAGAGCGTATGATTATTATGTGAAATTGCTTGCCTTCCGCCATTGTGGAGGATGCGCGTCGAACCTTTTACCGAGGAATCGGATAATAATAGGGTACCCAAGCATACGAAAGTTCTAGGGAGTCCATTACTTTAAAAAAAAAATTTAACTGTGAAAATTGGTAGTGTCGATTTTAGTACAGTACAGTTTAAAAAGTTCGTTATGTTATGTTGATGAAATGTTACGTTTGCTGAACTTTTAGCATATTTCAATAAAATCATTAGAAATTTTCATTAAATCGTAAAAAATTAAAACATTTTCAGATTTTCTTAAATATTAAGAATAATATACCTTATCATCCATACTAATATTATAAATGCGAAAGTGTGTCTGTCTGTCTGCTAGCCTTTTACGGCCCATCCGTTCAACTGATTTTGACGAAATTTGGTACAGCGATAGCTTGCACCCCGGGGAAGGACATTCACTTTTTATCCCGGAAAATCAAAGACTTCCCACGAGATTTTTAAAAATCTAAATCCACGCGGGCGAATTCGCGGGCATCATCTAGTCATTTTTATAAGGGTGCAAGTTATTTAAACGTATTAAATAAATACAACATCAAATAAAATTGTCAAGTAAACTGTAAAACACATAAATATAAATGCAAAGTAGCCATAAAAGCTTTACAAAAAAATAAAAAAATATCCTGGAAAATTGGCATCTAATTATGGTAATCGCAATATAAAAATATTTCCAAGCTCCTGAACAAAGAGCTTTTTTGAAGCGAATGCGTCGAAAATATGTCGTAGAATACCGTCTCGATATAAAAGCTACTCATGGAAAGCGGTCGGTTTCAATGGGTATTGAATTTATGGTAATGCTCTTACCATTAGGTTCCTAATTTTAACCAACCTTTGAAGACATGTTCAACAGTTCAACACGTATTTTTTAAGCAATCAGCGTCTAGTAGCGTGGCGTACCTACTTAATTATTTTACATAACTATGTACCTAGATGATGCGAGCGACTTCGTCCACGGATTTAGGTTTCTAAAAATCCCATGGGAACTCTTTGATTTTTCGGATGGACCTTTTTAGATTTCATCATCATCATCATGATCAACCCATCGCCGGCTCACTACAGAGCACGGGTCTCCTCTTAGAGTGAGAAGGGTTTTGGCCATAGTCTACCACGCTGGCCAAGTGCCGATTGGCAGACTTCACACACCTATGCGAACATTATGGAGAACTCTCAGGCATGCATTCCTCACGATGTTTTCCTTCACCGTTAAAGCAAGTGATATTTTAATTACTTAAAAACGCACATAACTCCGAAAAGTTAGAGGTGCGTGCCCGGGATCGAACCCCCGACCTCCGATTGGAAGGCGGACGTCCTAACCACTAGGCTACCACAGCTCTTTGTAGATTTATCCTTTTGAAAAAATATAAACTATAAGAAAAACATTCCTTAGTAGGTAGGTACTACCCAAAGGGCATATAAAACAAGGAGATGAGCAGGTAAGTTACCGCGATGGTTTATTTGAGTAGATTAAAGTGAAGTAAGTAAGAAGTACTAGACTTACCTAATTAGCGCATTTTGCGAACTCTAATGTTGAATTTAACAGCGAAGACCAAATATCTAGTTAAAAAGTGCCGATGTTACAAACTTGCTCCATTTTAAACGCAGACTACAATGAGTTTTCTTGTCCCAAACAAATATTCTAAGTTATTAGTACCCATAAAGTTATTCCGAAGCTAACGGATAGTTTAATCTAGCCTCTGCGGCGGCCATATATTACAGATGTAATCAAAAGAAAATGTAGGAAGTCTGCGAAGTAGGACCTAATTCCCGGCTTACGACACTATCTGGTCGCCACTCGCCAGGAGCTTGGCAAAACGCCCAAATTGCTATTTAGAGCATCTTATAGTATTCTATATTTAAAACAAATTAAACTGTATTATAAACACGGAAATGACTTTTCAAAAATCATGTCAACTTTTTTTTATCACATCATATTTGAATCGCACAATATTCTTAAAATATACCTAGGTAGTTTGTCTTTTAATTATGAATGATATAGTTCACCGCAGTCCACATTACGCTGCTATACCTAGATGTTCCCATTTGTTTGTCTATTTTGTAAAAGCAATTAGCTAAATGTACTTGGGAACAAAGGCATATTTGAAAATAAAGGTAGATAGGTAGGTGTATTATTATGTTGCTTCTTTTCCGGGCATATCAAGGATGTAGACAGTGTCTGTATACAACAATGTACTTTATAACTGATTTCGATGCGTCGTCACGCAGAGCTGCCTCAATATGAGTAGGTACCTATACAAGCTGTCGTTGTTAAATCATTTCTGAACCTTTAGGATTATAGTTAAAATTTAGATAATCCATACTAATATTATAAATGCGAAAGTGTCTGTCTATCTGCTAGATTTTCACGGCGCAACAGTTTAAGCAACTTTGACGAAATTTGGTACAGAGTTAGCTAACATCCCAGGGAAAGAGATAGACTACTACTTTTTATCCCTGAAAATCAAAGAGTTCCCAGACTACTTTCTAGCGACAAATGGATTTTTAAAAAGTTAAATCAACACGGACGCAGTCGTGGGCATTATCTAGTAGGTACATAATGTCAATAACTTTCTTGGAATTTCAAGGTCGTTATGCATAGTCGTGACACAGATTTACGATATTATATTATAAAACTGTAGTTTTATGATTCCCATTCGGTGTCGAGACCCTGGGTCCGTGGGGTCCTAGCGCTATAAGACTTTTTAAGGAAATAGCAAAAAGGTTAGTCGACATCACAGGAGACCGAAGAGCTGGCAGCTACCTCGGACAAAGAATTAGCCTAGCTATTCAAAGGGGGAACGCTGCCAGTATCTTCGGAACCTTGCCTAAAGGGACTCCTTTTAATAATATATTTTAGTTATAATATTATATTTTTTAAAGTTTTAGTTTTAATTTAAATTATTAATTAATTAACTTTTAATTTGTATCTTTTTAAACTGTAGTCATGTCGTGAAATGTGGTTACTCATAAAAATAGTATAATTTGTCAGTGATAAGCATGACTTTTTTCTCATCTAACAAATAATAAAACAATCTAAGCCTTGAAAAACTATTAGAAGTGGTACCCAGCCATGCCCCTAATAGACCTCTACAATACCTATCTTACTAAAACTCTTTACTATCCTAAAAAAATATTTTGAGCTACACAAACTTACTACTAAGAACAGAAAATACTATAGAGACCTACTAAACATTTTAAAGAACGAAAAATAAACCAATGTATTTTTTTAACCTTTCCAGAGTCGAGAGAGCCTATCATCAGACGGCGAAGGTGCCAAAGGTGATTGCTCATCCGTGGGATCCTCAGGATCGGAATCGGAGGAACAGCCACCATGCGACATTGGCGTACTGGAACGACTGATTCGGACGCATCCCGTGTGGTTCCTACCTGGAATACAGAGAGCTGGAGCATTCCATTTATTACAAGGAAAGGAGGAAGGGGTATGTTTATCCTGTGGAATTGGTACTTACCTATAACTTATATCATATGACTTTGCAATGCTTATGATTTGTATGTGAAAGATTGTAGCTTCTTTATACTCATGGTATTGGTATATGGATGCGGAAGAATTTTTAGAACAGTTGTCTGTGCAAAAGTCTGTTTGTCATTTTTTGTTAGTATGTTTGGTATCCCCTTAAGCCAAAGGTTTAAGTTCAATTTTTCAGCAGTGTTAAAACATTTCATCAAAATAATGGTATGGAAATTTGAAATGCTTTAGCAATTAGAATTGATGTTTTTACGATATCTGACAGAATTATTTTCATGCCCTCTTATGAAATTTCCGATTTTGTACACTTATAGTATTCTTTAAGTAATTGAACAGCTATAAATTGTTAATGCGCGTGGTAGCCATTTTAGTGATGTCAACACTAGACTGAAGTTTCGAGCTGATGGTATATTTTTACTTAAATATAGTTTAGAACTAACTATCCGTATTGGATATTTGATCTGTCTGTAATCTGGAGATAAGTTACTTAACAACGTTGTTATTTGTCTAAAAATTGAATGATGTTTTTAAGTTATCTACCGATTACAGATAGATTGAATATTGGTAACGGACGTAAAAGAACTCCGATAACACAGAAGAGGATTATCTAAGAGTAACCGACAAAATCAATTTTGCAGAACTTTGTGGTGCGCCAATCGAGCCAGCCCGATACGATGGCGATCAGCGTCCGGCTGCCGGCGGATAAAGGGCCGTACATCGAGCACTATCTGATACAAGCGTCGAGCGGACGCATCGGGCTAGAGACGTCGCACAACCGCTTTGATAACATACCTGAGTTGATTGCACACTATTCTCAATGCTGGTACGTACGGGGCTAGGATAAAGACACTGATTTTATTTAACGTTCACTTTAATTAAGTAATCGATTATATCTTGATGCCTTTCACATACTTAATTGACTATCTAAAAATTGTCACTTTTACGGAGCTTTCCACAACTGACATTCAAATTGAAAATTTTATCGCAAAAAAATATGAGTTCGTTAAAAATCAGCTGAAATAAAAACTGCAGTCGCACAGTACAAACTCTCAAAGTAAAGAAATATGAAGATCAAATGAAGCCTGACCTAATGATACAAAAATCGTTGGATAAAGCTAGAAACTCATGGGTAGGTAATTTTGAAATCTAAAGTTCAAAAAAGTAGTTAATCTAAAATTGATCGTGTTACAGTGACGAGTTACCAGTGCAGCTTCAGTTACCGAAGCCTCTACGTGAAGCAAAAAGTCGTCACCAACTCAGCTCGCTTGCTCTACTCGGCCAAGAGTTCTGGGGCTACCCGATGGCAAACCCGAAGAACAACCCGAACAATTTACTCTCACCGTGCCAACTGGCCAATGGAGCTACTCCTATGGCCGTAACGCCGTCTGACACTGGATCTAGTCTTAGCAGTTTTAATGCCAGTAAGTACCTACGTTTTTTTGTACTTTGGTTTATATATAGGATCTCTTATTAGCTAACATTCCTGACTTACCGACACTTGAGACGTATGTACCTACCCACTCCATATAATGAGGAAAATTTTGAATATGCATTTATTTTTATAAATGCAACCCTGATGTTTTAAAACACCAATCACAATCTGAAAAAAATCTAAGTACTATCTGAAGCATTCTTTAGATTTGTTCTCAGGACTCAATTTTGCAGTGACTTAAAATAAACAATAATGAGCGGACAAAAATATACTAGGTCAGAAAAGTACAACCTAAATAAACCTATTATTTGTAAGACATTTTTTTCTATTTTAGGTACAACGGCGATTTCACGAGAACACATCCTAAGTCCGGACAAGGATCAGAATGTTGTTCTCAAAATGTCCCCTGTCGATACATCAGGCTCCCCACCAAATCAAAGTCAGAGCCTCAGCACATTCAAAGGTAGAACTGGACCATCGCCGCCAGCGAAACCAACCGCATCATTTGTTAGAGCACCTCGACCTACCCCACCGAATACTCTAAACTTGATGTCAAGTACTGTAAGTACCACTGTAGAAAACCTCGTATTACAGCTTGTAAGCTTATGACGTAGAATCGTGGTATGATTGCAAAAGGTCCATTACAGGCCAGTTGAACTCTATTAACAATTCATAGATTTAGCAAACAAAATTATTCCTAGAAATATAATGGTATGTCTCAATATTGTGGTCATAGCACGATACTATGTATTGTACAGATAAATCAAATAATGTTATTTATTAATTCGATATTAACAAATGCCTATACCTGTTTTCAGGCGCATATAACACATCCACACACATTTCCAACTTGTAACAATCCACACTCACCAACCCATTCTAATAATATTAAAACAACTCCACCTCCCCCACCACCAAGATGGGCAAAACCACCGTTCTCTAAAATATCTTTATCTCCCCAATCCGAAGCCCTTTGTTTTAGTCCCATTAACAAAGCTACAAATGGAAACATTACCGTAACGACAACGGTAACATTCAGCGTTAACAACACACAAATACACAATCATCAAATCAATGAAAGCATACAAAGTGACCGGTTACAACTAACGCTTGCGTCTAACGCCATCAATAATAACAATTCCGAGCCTGGGTTCAGCATAATGGATGCATCGAAAACAGATTCTAATGGAGATTTGCAGGTGAGCTGATCTTTAATAATAAGGCATGGCGCGTGTTTGGCAATTAGCATGTTTTTGTTGTAGAAAATAGTTAATTGGCCTATTGCTGGAGATATATCAATTGTTAACTAATGAGCAATTTGTAAAATTGACTCGTATTCTTACTAAAAAAATGTTCCTGTTCCTGTGTAGAATATGATGCACCGTCTGACACCAGAAGGAGAGTGTATTAGTACAATGACAGCTAGCTTACATGGGAGTTTCAAAAGACAAATTGCTGAACACAATGGCGTTGACGTGGGATCACCTTTAGAACCTCAGTCTCAGACGAACACGTCAGATTCAGTCGACCCAATAGCAAACTCTTTAACTAAGTCAAGCAACGCTTTCGCTTCTAACCAATTAGTATCTCCAAATGGGACGAACTCTGTTACCAGTGGCATATTCTCACCAACAAGTCAAATAAACTCACCAGTGTCTAATGATACTATTTCGTCTAAAAGTGGAGTCTTTTCACCTATCAGTCAAACTAACAAAAGTGAGGTATTTTCTCCTATATCTCGAAGTTCACCTCTTTCTAATAAAAATGTCTTTTCTCCCACTTCTAATCATTCTATTGTGTCTCCAATGACTTGTAAAGACAGGGATAAAGTATTATCACCTAATACTAATACAACAAGTACAACACCTTCTGGTCGATCAAGGAGGAGTAAGCACTCGCTACGGAAGGAATCCAAACATTACCAGGTAAGTTAATTGATAATAAGATTTATTTACACAACTTTATTTAGTTTTGTATGCTGTACATTTAGCCAAGTCAACGCTATGGATTGGCATTTTGATACACAAATGCATGAACATAAAGTAATAATTACTGTATTATAAAGCCATATCATTATTTTCTGTGCTGCAAAAATCATATTAACCGCATGACATCAAATACTTAAATATTATCTATTGGCTATGGAAAATAGTATGAAAGTTATTAGTAACAAAAAACTGATTAAATAAATAATCCTATTGATTTTCTTTTAGGAATCAGATATCCTTGAATCACCAGGTGTATATTATAGAAGTTCCTTGGTGGATAAAGTAAGCGACTATGAAGACATATGGGGACCAGAAAGTAATAATTGCTCAACGTTTAAACCACTTAAGTCTGAGAATGACAATAATGTTAATAATGGTATGATGAAGAATAAAAGGCCAGATCTACTTCCAGATACACTGCGTAAGTAAAAATTAAAAAATCTAAGTAATAATAAAACAATTCATTCTTTTATATAATTTATTTTATTTTATTTAGGTACTAGCTTATGCTCGCGACTTCGTCCGCGTGGACTACACAAATTTCAAACCCCTATTTCACCCCCTTAGGGGTAGAATTTTCAAAAATCCTTTCTTAGCGGATGCCTACATCATAATAGGTATCTGCATGCCAATTTCAGCCCGATCCGTCCAGTAGTTTGAGCTGTGCGTTGATAGATCAGTCAGTCAGTCAGTCAGTCAGTCAGTCAGTTAGTCACCTTTTCTTTTTATATATTTAGATATTAATCCAATTTTAATAATTTATCCTCGTTTATTGTTTAATAGCTAAATTGAACGCAGCAAGGAGCACACAATCTATCTTAGAAAAAGAAAATATGATAATACTCAACTCAACTGAAAGTCTGAATGAAAAGAAAAATCTCTCCGACAATTCTCTAAAGAAAAGTTTTAACGGCTCCAGTGAAATTATAGCAACGACAAACAGTAAAGGTGAAATTGTGCCAAAAAGGCCAGACAAACTTAATATTGCTATGAATATGAATAAGAAATTGACTGAAGAAATAGAAGCTGCTTTAAAGTTAAGAGAGACCCATAATAATATTGAAAGTATGGAAACTGTTAAATTAGAAGATGACTGCACCAAAGGTGAAGACTCTGAAAAGGAGCACGCTGGCAGTCCTTTTTATGCCGATCCAGTCGATGCGTTAAAAGAAGTAAGTACTACAAAGCATGGCAATTGGTACAAACAAGAAAATTCAAGCTCTTTTGATAGAGTTTTCCTCTTTGACGTCGTAACACTCTTGGCAGAGCGGACGTGGTCATAATGAAGCAAGGTCTTTGACATTAGACTCCTCATGAGCATTCGCCACTTCTCTTACCCCACATCAAATTTAATTTGATCGTTCCATCGCTTGGACAACCTTCCTTAATTGGTGGATGGTGGTCGAGGTGGAGGAGTCAGATAGATTATTACTATAAGCTTGTAACAGCAAATTTTTTAACTAATACTTGATTAATTTGTTCTCAGGCCGCTCTACCACCTGTACAACGACGAAAACTCTTAAGAACTGGTGTGATGAATCTCTCACAACGATATTCAGAACCACCAACTCAGAATCATCCTTACTATCCACTTCGGGATATGCACAGTATTGAAGAACTATCGCGTAAGTTCAAAAAAATTCTTACATCATACTTTCATCCCTGCAATAGCAGACGAAATAGTTCTTGCATTTCACGAGCGCGCGTGACTCGTGATTGTGTTTATGTAGTACATTTAAGTAAAGTAAAAGTGTGCATTTGCGAGCGCTGGTCGCGACTGATTGGTCCAACAAAGACACACACTTACGCTCGTGAATTGCAAGAGCTTTACCATATTATAGTAAAAATGGAAAAGTAAATTATAATTTTTATTTTATAGCGTCATCCCCGAACACGTCAACATCAGTCGACAACCTGGTGTCACTAAGAGGCAAGCCAAAAATGAAACCAGTAGAACCACCAAGAGTTGCAGCGAAACCACCGACTGGTAAAAACGAGCAGACCTGGGCTGTGGACTCTAGTTGGCAGTTCATAAGTAATAAGGATTAATAACTTTTCAATTAATTCTTTTTCAAGCATAATTAACACCAACCAAGATCAAACCAAGCCAGATAATGTATACGTATATCAGCTAAACTAAGGTGAAATTGGTTACAATGCCAGTTGAAATTGAAAACAAAGTATAAACTTAATAATTACTAGATAACGCCCTCGACTTCGTTCACGTGGATTTAGGTTTATTAAAAATCCCGTGGGAGCTCTTTGATTTTCCGGGATAAAAAGTAGCCTATGTTCTTCCCGGGGATGTATGCTAACTCTGTCCCAAATTTCACCAAAATCAGTTAAACTGTTAACAGTAAAAAGCTAGCAGACAGACAGACACACTTTCGCATTTATAATATTAGTATGGATTACTATGGAAGAGAAAAATAGTGATCTAGTGTCCCTTAATAAAATGTGTATTTTTTACAGACAAAAATGACGATTGCCCAAACGGTGAAAACGGCACATTCCCTTCACTCGCAGAGCAAGAAAGTCGACTGAGCGGCGTCGACGATAGTTTGCACCATTTCACTGTTCATCAGGTTGTTGCACAAAGGTATCACCAGAAAACACTAATCTCGTTATAGAATAGGATAGAAAAGTTTAGATGATAAAAGTTGAATTGTCACGTGAATCAAACACTGGTTCAGAATGCCCTTCCTACCGAGATAAACTAACATGAAATTAATTTTAAGTTGAATAATCGATAAGAGCTATAGGTAACAATCCGGGTATCTTTAAAACAAGAGTGTATACTGTATAGGCACCTTCTAGGCAAACGCGTCCCATCTTAGACCACATCATCACTTCCCATCAGGTGTGATCGTGGTCAAGCGTGCGCCTATAATCAATAAAAAAAAAGGTTGGATACACTTTTGTCCTTATTCCTGTGATGGTCGCCAGAAGATGTTAACTGACTTGTTACGTTCACTTGTATTTGGATATATTGAAATTTTGACTCTGTTAATTAGCACATTAGCACCATAGTCGATCGTATTGGGTAGTCCGGAGACAAGATTGCCCTTGCAGTATTGCCACTATATAAAAAATTAAAACTGGAAAAATATTTTTTTCTTCTTTTCATGGTTGGGTTAACAGATGGACACTCAACTAGGTAATCACTTTTCAGGTTTCCAGATTTGCGCCTTAATGCTGAACCTGTGGCGCTTCCAGAAGAAACACGTTCTCCACCACGAGCGTCATGTTACGACAATGTACATGATCTCAGACCACTATCTGAACAGGTATGAAACATTGATTACTCTGATGAAGTAGCTTTTTTATCGCTATTCGATCGTAGTCAAGAAACAATCTTGACTACGATCTCACTTGAATGAGGATGTGGGTAATCTGAGATGAAAACACTGAGACGTTTAGGGTGACACCATAACGATAACTACCCGCATCCAAAGCCCTAACCAGACCAGGCTTGAGACAATCCATACTAATATTATAAATGCGAAAGTGTGTCTGTCTGTCTGTCTGTCTGCTAGCTTTACACGGCTCAACGGTTCAACCGATTTTGACGAAATTTGGTACAGAGATAGCTTGCATCCCGGGAAAGGACATAGGCTACTCTTTATCCCGGAAAATTGAAGAGTTCCCACAGAATTTTTAAAAACCCAAATCCACGCAGACGAAGTCGCGTCATCTAGTTTTATATATTTAGATTGAAAAAAATAATTATGTTTTAGGCTAGCGATGATGGCACAGTATTCTCGGAACCGTGGGACAGCACACAATGGGATGGACTCATACCACCCTCGAACAACCAGCCTTGTTATGAAACCGTAAGTCATTTCACTCCATACCATCTCCATAAATAGACTCCTCTATTCTTCTTTACCTGGCATTTTCCCGAAACATTAGCGAGGGTCTACTTAGTTCTAATACGAATTGATAAGCGTTATATTTTACAAGAAGCAGCCGAAGTTTTGTAGTTAGGGGAATCAAGCTTAATTATTTCGACTTAGAAAACAGTATTATTATTATTATCACAACATTAAAAACGCTTTCTTCAAGTCTTGTTATGCCAAGCCAAGTCAAATTTACAAAAATCAAAATTCTTTATTTGCATTTCTTTAAATAATATACTTAGTGTGTCTGTAATACATCACAATAAATTCCTATAAGTACATTTTAATAAACAGGATGAACCCTGCGAATGGGAATCTCCTATACCACGGCGAGGAAACGGGACAATGCGGGCGAAAAGCTTCAGGGATAGACTTGATCCTTTACTAGGTGAGATTAGAGTTTTTATCTAAGTATAAGTACGCGACAGGTCGAGATGCCAATTGGAGTATGAGTTGAGGGGACTCCCCGCACACCTACACAGCGCCCGCGCTCATCTACACTGGGTTAGCGTGGGGGTTGTGCGGGTGTGCGGAGCGTTCCCACCCCAATTGCCATCTCGACCTGTCGCGTACTAAACCTATAATAGGTAGTTGGTAGACACAATATACCTGAACTAAATCAAATTCTTTGAAAACTATGACGAGATGCGTTTGCCTAAAAGATATTCGTATCTTCTTATTTAAATAAATCCAAATTATAAGACAAAAAACACAGTTCTTGGAATCCAAGTAAGAACACAGGTATTCAAAATATGTGATAGCAATTATCAGAAAATAAACAATTTACGCGAGGAAGACAAAAACAAACGACAAATTAGAGAAAATCCGTTACGGTGGCAAAAAGGAGAAAGAATGAAATTGAATAGATAGATTGTATATGTACTTACGAGTAGAAACATTAAGAGTTAATTACTGATAAGATAGCGTTATGTAAGGTGATAAAAAGAAGCATTGTCATTGAATTATAATTGAACAAACCATCTTACACACATGAATTGCATTAGTTCTAAGACAAATTAAACATTTGTTTCTATCAAATATTTATTAGATTGGTAGGTAGGTACGTATCACAGAGTATGCCATGTGTATGCTTTGAATACATAATAGACAATATTATTGTACAATAACGTTAGTACTAAAATAACATTATCATACTACGCCACATTTAATACGTTAATAGACAATGACCAGTTAATAAGGAATCTGTGATCTGTCTATCTGTCTAGGAACGTTGACCCAAATGATAACTCATAACCTAGTGTAAGGCAGATTTATTACACCGATACTGGTGAAAGCATGAGTACATACAATAAAATACCTGTTTCTATAAAATTAATATTAACGACGATACAATCGCGAGTGGATCGCACATATTCGTGCTCTGGTTGCATACCAGATAAAGATTAATGACTCATTACGCACATTTACTGAAATCAATTATAAACTCAGTACGCGAACAATGAGGCCGCAGCGCACATCTCTTATCAGTAACTACATTAGCTCAGTAAATACAATTAATTATGGTTAAAGGCTAAAGGTCTGCGCGTGCCGTGTTTCTACTCACTACTCGATCGAGCTTGCAGTCGCTCGTGTTCGCTTCTCGACTAACATTGTTTGAATGAGAAATCATCGCTTTAAATCTTTCGTGCAAGCGGGACGAAACCGCAAAGTGATCGGACATGAGGTGGTTCAAAAGGTTGTTCCTAGGAAAGTGCGTGAAACAGACTGAGCCCAAATCAAGCAGGTCTTCAAAAAAGACGAAGTTTGATTCTGTGAAAGTTGAAAAGTTCGATGCTGTGAAAATAGAGCAGGCAAAGGTGTCCCAAATCGTGGAAGTGTCTGAACCGGGCGCGGAGGAAGTATTCGCATTGACGACGATCAAAAATTTTTACTGTGACTCCTTGAACGAATACGTTTTTCAAAGCGAGTGGGTGTTCGTGACTCGTGAAAAATTAATGGAACCAAGGTTCCAACAGCATTTGGCTAAAACGGAAGCGTTAAGTAATTTATGTAAAAAAATGGCAGAGAAAAGTGACAAGAATCAGACAGAGGTTGTTGCTAAACCACCAGCCTGTCATTGCAATGATCTAAATAACACTGCAAGGAAAGATGATGAGATGAAACCCCCTGTTCTTAACCCTTTTCGTCGAGCCTTGAATGCCATTAGCAATTTTTGGAAACGAGTGTGCAATAGTATTAGGGAGTGTTTGTGCAAAAAGAAAGATGAACCTATTGTTGATCTTGAGGATCAAGATTTCGATATCACAAATTCCTATTTGTGTAGGTAATGATTCTTTTATACTATTGTTTTGATGGTAGTAGTAACCAAACGATATATAGACCTGAAGCGATATAAATCTTCTTCAGTTCTTTAATATAATAATATACCTACTTGATAGTTGACACTTGCGTATTTAGTAATGACTTAGCATACCAAAACTAGTTTATTGAGTTATTTTTATAACTAATAGTCGTCTTTCGACGCAGACAGTAAGAAGTCATACAGCTAGCACTGTCTTCTTTATCTAGTTGACTAGCCAGTGCTTCTTTGTCTAGTTGATTGTAGTTCTTCTCCGCGTCGGAAAGTAGGTGCGTGAGAACTGCCCCTATATGAGATATATCTATAACACTAACGGAAGCGCTGGATCCTAATGACATAACACTGTCGCTTGCTAAAATATTCTTTATATTTGTAAATGCGTTTTTGCAATTTATATCCAAGTCTTACGTCAAGATCTTTTTAATGCTACTATTTTGTCGAAGCAGCAGCGGGCCGCGTGCGCGCTTTACGCGGTGGAAGAACTTCACGCGGCGCCGGCGCAGCATTGCGAGCTTACGCCTTGCATCTAGCACAGGACAAGAGCACAACCTTCGCGCAAAACGTTGACAATTTTATAGCCTGCACGCTAGATTCTAAGGAAACTTGTCCTCAGGTAAGTCTTTAAAAGTTATAAAATATATAGATGATTCCGGCTGTTCTTACCACGTGAGTAAAACCAGGATCATCTTTAATAGTTAGTTAAAATACCTATCCGCACTATTAATTGCTGGGCATAGGTCTCTTGTAGCGACTTCTTCATGCCACAGCCTTGCGCCGCCCGAATCCAGCGGCTACCTGTGACTCGTTTGATGATGATGTACAAAAAGTTCTAACCAGAAGGAAGGGTAAAATGAAAAAACTTTACTTAGGTAACTTGGAAACCGTGGGTGCCCTTTAATTCACTAAAACGCTTCAAAAAGTGTCAAAGCTTCTATCAGTCCTCTTTCTGTAACATTGTATTGAAGTGAAATAAAAGCAGAAGTAGTATAATCTTAACAAAAATAATGTAAGTAAACAAACATGGGGAACAAAAAGTTCTAACCAAAGGAAGAGTTAAATAAAAAAAACCGTCCAAGTGCGAGTCAGGCTCGCGTGACGAGGGTTCCGTACTACAGTCGTATTTTTTCGACATTTTGCACGATAATTAAAAAACTATGATGCATAAAAATAAATAAAAATCTTTTTTAGGATGCACAGGTGAAGACCTTACATATGATACCTACCCCACTTGATATAGTTATCTTACTTCCAAAATTGAAAATACTAATTATTAGTTCACGACCACAATTTAATTTTTTTTTTGTGTGATGTAACTACAAATTCACGGTTTTCAGAGTTTTCCCCGAATGTCTGCTAACCTACTTACCTGCCAAATTTCATCAATCTAGGTCAACGGGAAGTACCCTGTTAGGTTTCTTGACAGACCGACAGACATACAGACAGACAACAAAATGACCCTATAAGGGTTCCGTTTTTCCTTTTGAGGTACGGAACTCTAAAAAACTAGGTTAAGAAGGTTAGAGCATTTTATGTAACTTTAAAAGTAGGTCACATTATTATATTATTGCTAAATAATACTAAATGATGCACTATTACTTATCTATAATATTGTTATTTACAATAATAAAGATAATGCATCGTGCACATGCTAAAACTGGTTCCTACTAGATACTTAAATAACAAAATGCAAGCTTGGTTTTTGTTTTGTTCCATGCGGATGATACCACGACCTGACCACGTCATTAGCACGTGTTCCCAATAATTATGATGAGATCAATTTGCTTCAATTGGTTATCTTAATAGCCCTAATCAAAGGGTAAATATACATTCACGTGCGTAACATCAACACCTTCATAACTATTTTCTTTTTCGCTTGGCGGCACGGCTTTGCCAGTAGAGTGGTAACTAGCCACGGCCGAAGCCTCCCACCAGACCAAACCAGACCAGAAATTTTGAAATTATAAAATTCCAAACCCCTGTCAGGAATCGAACCCGGGACCTCCCACTATTAAGACCACAGCGCTCACAACTGCGCCAGGGAGGTTGTCAAAATTTGAAATTGTATACTTAATCTTAATACTAGCTTTTGTCCATGATATCGCTCGCAAGTTTTCAGCAAAATCAAAATATTATGCCAATCTACTAGCAACAGAACTTGCAGAATTATTGATATTTCCATGTCAATGGCATACACTTCTGCAAGAAAATTTGCCACTTGGAAACTTGGCCCACTAAACAGTCTCCTGTTTTGCGTTATAGTTGCGTATTTTAAAATACTTACACATATGTGCTCTACTACTACTAGATACAAAAATATATATTTTTTTATTCAATTAAACTTTTACAAGTATTTTTGAATCGTCATATGCATCTACCAATGCTAGCTGACATCGTCACATTACTTGTAGGTCGTACGACCCTACATAACGTACGTACTACTTACTACCTACGTACGACGTACTTAAGGTCGTACGACGCGGGCGCACATCAGTCCGTCCTCCTACGCTGGTGTCGGTCGCGTACGTCAGGCAACGTTACGTATGCGACTAACATCAGCGTAGCGTAGGAGGAATTATGGTCTAAGATTCAATAATTGGATGGATTTAGGTCAAAGTTGTAGCAGTAGGTAGATATGTATCTTTCGAACTGTGAAAGTTTCACCACAATTAGTTCAGTAATTTCTGCATGATGTGTGCACAATTAGAAATGTAAACGCAGACATTTTAGAATAGCAAAGATACCTACTATCAACATTGGTATAATTTTAATTGAAACGAAGAATAGTATCCTGAAGTACTTAGTCATTATACTTATCTCAAGAGGTATTTTATACATGTGAGTGGTCCTTGATTTTACTATAAATATAATAACGTTCCATTAGCTTACACTTGGGCTTTTTGTTGTAAAAGTATAGGTCGAGATAGCATTCGGGGAGGGAACGGCCTGCACACCCGCACTGACCCCGCGCTAACCTGGTGCGTAATCCCCACGCCTCATACCCCGTTTGCCATCTCAACCTGTCGCGGACTATACTTCAATCGTCAACAGACCTCAAATATCTAGTGACACAATATGATTAGTTACGGACAACAGTTACTACACGACGGGTCCATTTGTACGACAGGTGGTTAAAATAAAGTTACCATTAAAACTAGTTATGTCAACACTCAACATTAATGGTACCTACCTAGATAATCCTGTTTTGTTATTGTGTACCTAACCGAACCATTAATGATAAATGCTCATTTTCGCGCCATTCACGCAATCGTTGACCGTATTTGATGATGATGTTGAATTCCGCTTAATTATCAATTTTGACACAATAATAGGTAAATAACTAAAATATTCATTAAACTATAATATAATTTTACGTCTGAGCAAAATCATTTTCATAATTACCTAGTTCTAATTATAGGTAAGTAGAGATTGGAGGGTTTATAAATATTGCCGTTGCAACTTTTTGTTGTTATTTTAGAGACCCTTATACCTAATATTATTACAAAGCCTTACAATAAATTAGTTGGTATGTCATATCCTACCGTAAAATTGATTATTACGGGATACTACCGTACTAATGCTGACTGTTGGTGAATCCCTATATAAATGTAGGCACATAGGTCATAGGTCATAGGTAGATTATGTCATACCGGAAACTTGTATGCACTGATAATGCGCTGTGCTAGTTATAATAAACGTGTTAGGTACAGTAATGAACTTTATATTGTTTATCTAAAAATAATAATTGTTTTGTATCAATAAATAGAATATTTTAACATCCGTTTCGATAGGAATATTCAATTGGTTGCTCTCATTACAGGTCATGATGAGAAACATGAGACAGTTCATGTCGGGAATGAAGAACTACCTTGTGAAACACGGCGAGAGGGAGTTTGAAAAGGAAGTAGAGAAAGAGAGACTCAAGGTAATAAAAATATAGACATATCGAAATCATTATAATCTTCCATAAATAATATCGGAATACGCAAATAATATAATCGCAAGAGGTATGTACATAAGTAATAGAGACGGTAGACAGGGAAGTCTGAAAAGCTCTTCACATAGAAACTGCCCGTCTAAAATAACGTTTCATAGAAATCATATCGCAGTGAATTCCTTTATGAGAAATATTGAAAAATACGAAAGGAATTTTAAAATTCTTAAAGAAATATAAATACAAATTTTAAAATTGTAATATAAATAGGTATGTAATAACTGTAGGCAACCAACCTTTTAATGTTACGTAGTATTAATCAATAATCAAGAAGAACATCAATCCGATTATTATAACCAAAGTACTTTTCAAAAAATAAGCAAGCGGAAAGTAAACCATAACAAAGAGGAAAATAATCACTACAGAAGGCGCAAGGAACACAAAAAAGATAAAAGTCATAGTTAAAGAACAATGTTTTATTGTTGCAGCTAAAACCTACGGAATTCCTGAACATAGACGCGATATTGGAAGGTGTCATGCATAGGCTGGTGGTAAGGCCACTACGCTCAAAGCTCTATACGTTACTGGCTTCATGGCATTCAGGTGACGTTCGACAGCTGCACGCGGCGATTGAACGAGCACAACATGCTACACCTTTACAACTAGGAATTAAGGTGGGTTCTATTTTAAGATTTCAAACTTAACTTAAATTAATCATGGATAAACAATAACATTTTGTTCAAGATGTGAGGCACCATTTTCTTTAAAATATAACATGACTAAAACTAATTTAACTAATTTATCTCCTCCAACTAGCGTAGCTAAAGCTTTTGCTGGGAGTAGGTACCTACTTACTGTCCATAGTGTAACCTAAGTTATAAGATGGTGATTTTTCGTATTTCAGTCCATTCCCCGTCGTTATCACGTGTTCATTGATATTTTTAGGGTTCCGTACCTCAAAAGGAAAAATGGGACCCTTATAGGATCACTTTGTTGTCTGTCTGTCTGTCTGTCGGTCTGTCAAGAAACCTACAGAGTACTTACCGTTGACCTAGAATCATGAAATTTGGCAGGTAGGTAGGTCTTATAGCAGACATTCAGGGAAAAATCTGAAAACCGTTACGTGAACAAACAAAATTAATGGTGGTTATGAACTAATAATTAGTATATTCAATTTTCGAAATAAGATAACCATATCAAGTGGGGTATCATTATGAAAGGTCTTCGTCTGTGCATTCTAAAACATTACTTATTAACATTATTTATTTATATTATTATTATTATTATTATTTATTTATTATTTAATTAGAACGGCCATAAAGCCAATTACACTAATTAAAATACGAGTACAAACTAACATAAACATACTTACAAAAATTAACAACTTAAAATTATAAATTTTAAAAAGCAAAATTATAAATTTTCACAAAAGTGCAAGATCTGACCCATGAGGTCAGCCCATTTGTCAGCAAATATGTCACAGCGAGGGGACTCCTTCAGCAGTGCGTTGAGCGCAGCCAAAGTGCGCGGTATGGGTGACCTGGAACGCGCTACCGTGCGACTAAACGGACTTACGAAAAATTTGGAGCGGTGGCGGAGATAGCTGTAATTAGAGGGTGCATAAACGCAGCAGAGCTTGTTGTGTAGTTCAGAGTAGTCAATCACACCCCTAAGAATCTTGCAAATTGTACCAATTTGGTCGCAGTCTCTTCGGGTTTTGAGCGAGTGGAAACCCAAGTGCCCTTGGAGACATTTTGTGGGATACATAAATGGGGAAGTACCCGTGCAATTTTTTATATAAATACCTTAGAAAGGCTTTTTGAACCTTTTCAAGTAGCAAGGTGTACGTGCTTTCATATGGATTCCAAATACAAGCGCTGGTTTCTAGCTTGGCACGAACCAAAGCGTCAAATAGCAGTTTTATCGTGTAACAATTTTGAAAATCTCGAGTATTACGCAAAACAAACCCCAACCGCTGGAATGATTCGGAGGCGAGTGTAGAAATATGGTCATGGAATGTCAGTTTATGGTCAAATATTACTCCCAGGTCTTTTACATTAGTTTGTCTGGGCAATTGAACTCCGCTCATTTTATACGGGAAGAAAACTGGACACCTTCCGCGTCCAAAAGTCATGACCGAACATTTATTGGGTATTATTATTTATTTTTTATTTATTTATTATATGCATCATAGTTTTTGAATTATAGTGCAAAATGTCGAAAAAATACGACTCTAGTACGGAACCTCGTTGCGCGAGCCTGACTCGCACTTGGCCGGTTTTAATTATGCCTACATATAAATGTTTAATTATACATTTGTACTTTTTTAAGGAATCAACAAAAGTACCATCATCGGCGGTATTAGCTGTGATCTCAAAACATTTCCTCAAGATGCAGGAGGCAGATTCTCCGTTGGACAAGCTTGAAAATCTTCTCGCTGCTATATCAGTTATGTTCAATGCGGTAAGTAGCTTTATCATTTTAACAAGTATTAATTATTACAGAGATGCTTGTGTTTGAAGGCAGATACTTAATTCCTCATAAAAACTTTTCTTATTTTACTTTCTATTTCCATAGATTCGCGGCGAACGTACTCTAGGGGCCGATGATCTTCTCCCAGTGCTGGCGTGGACAGTGGCCAGGTGTCGACTGGTGTGTGCGGAGTTAGAGGCAGAATTAATGGCGGGGCTGCTACCAGCGGCCTTGCTGGCTGGCGAAGGAGGGTATTACTTGACGGCGCTCTTCTCTGCTGTTGCAGTGCTGAAGAGATTAGCTCCGGACCCTGGACCTGATAGTTCTACACCTGTAAGTTGTGTTTATTTGATTATTTTGCTGCTCAAAACCTCTTTCAAATCTTTGCTCGTTTAT
The DNA here is from genome assembly GCF_902806685.2 of Maniola hyperantus. NCBI lineage: Eukaryota > Metazoa > Arthropoda > Insecta > Lepidoptera > Nymphalidae > Maniola > Maniola hyperantus. The sequence goes on along the minus strand of NC_048551.1, from coordinate 4,939,684 downwards.
GTATGGCAAGTATACTGGGAGCGCGCACAGGTTTTTTTTTTAATCTTTTACGGGTTGTGCTGAGAAAAAATGTATTGAACGTGGCGGAACGCAGCAGACAATTGCTAACTCATATATTTTATCATCGTATCGAATCAGCTAGACCTATGAAATTTGTTTTAAAAAGTGTAAAAAAATTACAATATCCACAATCCACATAAGTACAGGCCATCATTGTAATTTCCACAATTATTTGAAATGCCACGTTTCGCTTACCGTACTGCCGTATTGCCTTTGAATAGTAAGCTGATTCCCTGTTCCGTGTCTCAGACCATTCAAAAAATAACTTAAAGAAACTCCCAAAAGCGCTGAATGGCGTTTACATTTTTCATCAGTGGATAATTTTTTTTATCAGTGGCGACGTGGTTCAGCGGAATCCAACCGCGAAGGTTGCGGGGTGGCAGTCGTCCGAGTAGCGTTACCGGACGAGTGTCGCGGCTCCATACGCCGGGTCGCGCTGCCGTGCCGGCCCGGCGCCCGCGCGAGAGACCTCTGCAGAGCGCTCGCACATGCTGCGGCCATCACCAACCCTCAAGACTACGCGCTCTTTGCACTTCATGATGGACAAGGTACCACAAATTAGGTTATACTAGATGATACCCACGACTTCGTCCGCGTGGGTTTAGGTTTTTAAAATCCTGTGGGAAATCTTCATTTTTTCGGGACAAAAAGTAGCCTATGTCCTTCCCCGGGATGCAAGCTATCTCTGTACCAAATTTCGTCAAAATTGGTTGAACAGATGAGCCGTGAAAAGCTAGCGGACAGACAGACAAGCAGACAGACAGACAGACACACTTTCGCATTTATACTATTAGTATGGATGTATATTATATATTTATGTTATAGCCCGTTTAATATCCTAGTTATCGTTTAGTATCAATACACGTACTTACTTGCCGTGCGACGTAAAATTCTACAAGACAACGCAGAACACATCGTGGAAATTCACATGGAAATTGCTTGAGATGCAACATTGTTGCACCATGTATTATGGAAGGACCCATAAGCCTACCTTTTAACTGAGATGGTTCCATTTAGCTGTACGGCTCGGCCCACGGGATGGATGACGCATACTCTCCCACATCGCTTAGCTACTTCAGAAACGGTCTCAGTTAAAAGGTAGGCTTATAGGTCCTTCCATAATACATGCGGTGTTTGATATTGCAACAGTAGGCCTATAATACTATTCAAGATCTCTTCAATCTATTTCAATGTCTCCAATCATCATCATCATCGTTTTTATATAAATTAAAATGATTTTTTTACAGAGACGATGCTGAACGAAAACGACTGTCCACAAGAAGTGATGTCAGAAAAAAGTGGTCAGAATTTCATACTTGCGTACAAGAGGATAGATGCCAAAATTGCGTGGCCTCAACAGGCTCTGTTATCTTACCCTTAATGGACTTAAAAATCTCGTGTTATTGAATGAACGATTTTAAGATTGAATGCGTTTTACAAAATAATGTTTGTACGTAGATACGATCCTTACAAGCTCATCATAATAATCAACAAATTATAATGGACTCAAAATAGCTATATTTTTGTCATCTAAACAATAAAGTGATATTTTCTACGATATTGCCCATTGTGTATGGTACCGTTATATTAGTTTGTATAAGTACATTGCGACTAGGCAGTATTTTTGAAGCCTTGCTATTTGCTAATAACGATTGCTAAGAACGTTCGACGTTATAACAAAACGCCGAACGACTACGTACATTATGCAAATAAATATCGTTAATTTTACCCCTCTATAAGTGCATTTGTAGTATAAGTTGATTTCACTCACACCAAGTAAAGTAAGCATACTCCAGCTTAAGAGTGAGTGAGACCAACTTATACTAGGCATATTTTGTACTCGTATGTATGAGAAGTGGGATGCACGCAAGTTAATGCTAAGTAGTTGTTCGACGCTTTCAAAACTTTGGACTAATATGGTGTTACATAAATATTATGAAGCTAATGAATTGTCACTGAATCTCAACCGAAAAGTATATTGAATACAATATTTTAATTAAACTTAGATTTTCAACGTTTATTGTAATTATAATAATTGGATGCTTCTTGACACTTAGCTTTACGCCAAATTAGTCCATTTTGCGTAGGCACCAATATATCTTTCTAATATTATAGCTTTTTTACCCCATTAGACTAGTACACTTTATATAATATTTCGACTGAATATTTCTGATTCTCTTAAATATCTTTTGTACATTTGTATGGCGTGTGTTACAATTCGATTGTGTGGTGTACTTTAGTGTTAATATTAAGTTGTTTTATTTGATAATTTAACTTAAGCCGACGCTACCTTATGAAGGTATTTTATTCGGGTGTATGTATGTAGGTTCCTAAATTACGAAGTGTACCCTGAAAAGAAACAAAAACTCACCAAATTGTTGTTTTTAGTTTAAAATTTTAAAGTTTTTCTAGTTCTAACTTTCATTTAAAGTATCTATTGTAACTTTTATATTATAACACTAACTTGTTTATTGAACTGTGATGTAATTTGTATTAGTAATGTAAGGTTTGTATTAATTTTGTATATTCGTAGAGGATTTTCTTAATATAATTTATTTATATGTAGCCATAAGGAAATGTACGACTTCGGTGTCTATTGGACTGATGAATAAATTTTAGCAATGTTGAAGAATACTTCACAATTGAAAGTTACAAGAATTGACAGTAAAATTAGTAACTTTTGACACATTCGTAGCCAATAGATGCGAAATAGAATCTACATCCTACTATTCTAAATCCTACTATCTAAATTCTACTATTATCTTATCTAATGGAAGATTCAATGGGTATTGAATTAATCATTAATTCCAATTTATTGCTCCCAGTGAGTAAATTCACACCACTAATAAAAAGTTAAAGAGAACTTGAGTGGTGTCTAATGCCTGTTTATGATTCGAACTTTTAAAAAATTACCTTTTTAATAGTAATAGCAACCGCTAATATTTATTCATCATTATTTATTAAAACACATTCAGATACCGCGGTATACCAATTTTACTATTTTAGCAATTCTTAAAAATGTATAATTACTTAGTATACTTAAATCCACTGGCATGAACCCGCTAAATCTAGTATACTTTTAGTCAAAGTATTGTTGGCATCCATACAAAAATAAAACCAGATTTAGCGATTCAGCAAATTGGCCTAAAATATTATGCATATTTACTTATCAAGCTTACCGAATTAATTAATATTCCCGATTTCTCAAACTGGTAGTAGCTACAATATGCCGATTTTAGACCACCGGAAGTCCGGTTCAAGAATTAACCTTATGCCACTTGGAATTAAGTCGGAAATTGGATTGTCAAATGTCGAAAATGCTTAGTTTTGCTTTAGTCACATCGCGGGACGTCACAGCCGAAACCAAGCATTTTCAACACTTGCGGATTTAATTTTCAATTTAATTCCAAGTGCCATAAGTTTCATCCTTAGACCAGACTTCTGGTAGTCTAGAATCTGCATATTGTAACTACACCTGCTTTATAAACAAATATAAATTATCTAATTACATTAAGTCGCATTCACGCTAGATTTAGTTCTCGTAATTATAAGAAAGCTTTTTTAACTATGTATTTAACTATTGTAATAGACCATTTGATATTTACTTCAGTGAATTTCTATATTTCATGTTATAAATTAGCTTAACACTTATTGATGTTACCGATGAAATACGTAATAAAGTAATCACGCATTACAATAAATAATAATTAATTATTTATTCTGATTCTACCTAATTAAAATATAGTTTAAGTACCACCTACTACGTAATTAAATATTTATGCAACATTTGTATGATTCGTAAAATCTTTATGAAACTTAATCCGCGGATCTGAATGTGTTAAATTGATAAGCTCAAAAGGTATTACTCCAAACTATTTATCGGAAAAAACTTGTATCTCTTATAATGATAAACTTTATTTGCAAGATGGCCGCGTCTGCTACGGCCTTCCGCGGCAGGTTGTGGTTACCGGCGCATGCCATTTAAAATGTTTTTTTTTAATTTTTTTTTGTTAAATCTGCGACAAGTATCTATAGACCTATACATATTATGTAGTTTTAGTTTTTTTTAAAGCTAACTAATTTATTTAAAAAAAAATGAAATTTTTGTGATAAAGTTTTATGAGTATTTTATGAGGTTATCTCTTAAAGTTCGCTTTCCTAAGAAACATTTTTATGTTACAATTTTTTAAATATTGCAAATAAAAGTAGACAGGTGAATATTTTGTCAATAAATAATTCGGCGTTATACCGTATGTACCGGCGTAGTACCGTACAGTTTCGTATTTATTGCAGTCTTGTATTTTAAAGTTAGCTAACACGTATATTGTGTTTTGATAACAATTTCAGTCATTTGTGAGAAATAAAAAAGAATTTTTACCAAACTTATATTTGAAGTATTTTTTCCCTCTTAAAAATCACCCTGGATAGTGATTTTTTTTACTAATTGCTTTAAGATTTTTTTAATTCGATTTCGACAAGTTAGACCTTGACTACGATCTGTTCTGAATTCTGATAGGAAGTAATGATGCAGTAACGGGGTAGCTTGGAGAGGTGTATTTATCAGTTTTAATTAAACCCATATTATACAGGTTGTAACCAGAACACTAGCAAAAAAAAGACAAGTTGGTGATGATTACTGATCGGATACCACAAAAAAACACGAAAATATAAATAAACCAGTATTGTTTAAAGATTGCAATGTATTGCAAATAAAACACCTGACTGGCGCTTAAGATCAACTAAAGTTGCATATATAGGTACCGTGGGGTCAATTCCGTGTCGTAGATGGGGCATTAACCCCGAGTTTGCACGCTATACATTGCGGGTTCAAAAATACTAAAACTACAATTATTGCCTACTAGCTGATGCCCGCGACTTCGTACGCGTGGATTTAAGTTTTTAAAAATCCTGTGGGAACTCTTAATTTTCCGGGATAAAAAGTAACCTATGTCCTTCCCCGGATTGCAAGGTACCTATGTACCAAATTTCGTCAAAATCGGTTGAACGGTTGAGCCGTGAAAAGCTAGTTCCATCCTGTAGGTGTACCTGCTCCTAATCGGTTTTATTACTGGTACTTAGTGCTGGAACGCTAAATCGCTTGGCGGCATGTTTTTGCCGGTACGTTGGTAACTGGTCATACGATTATGATCGCATCTGGGGAATTTGTTTGCTCAATATCAGCTATATAGGTAGTTTACAACTAAGTAATAATAATTTTTCGTTACCAGAGCAACAACCGCTAGGTAAAACAACTAGGTACATACTACAGGGTATAGATTTATAAAATCCCAACTATTAAAAATATTCTTTTTATAAAAATATGCAAGCGAACAACCCAAGCAAATTACAGCGAACGTTTTGGGATCCAGTACACTTGAAGTACCCAGTTAGAAAGTTTCCTGAGACCGGCATTTCAAGTGAAGCTATAGGAAGATATTGGAAAAGTCCACCCGATGTGTTACATGAAGTGGTAAGTAGCTAATATTTTTTTTTTTTTTTTAAGAATATTAGCCATGTTAAATGACTAATATTCCCCTTTCCTCTCCAATTAAGCATCAGGCTTGTGCTAGGAGTAGGTACGACAATAGTGCAACGGGCGGGGTTTGAACCGTCGACCTTTCGGTTTTCAGTCCACTCCTATACCGGTTGAGCTATTGAGGCTCTTCCTCTTCTTCTAATTGACGACCTCCCAGATGGTAAGTGGTGTTCTCTGCGTGTCTGACCTACGTACCTACTACAGAAGGAGATTACTAGGAGCGCAGAGGTTATGCCTGATTCTAAGTTATTACTCTAGTCATCCAGTCCAGTCAGTTAGGCTCTACTATAAACTAATACGAGAGGCATACTTTGTTAGTTTGTAGGTACCTACGTAGGGGTTGATCTCGGGGCCTGATCTAATTCTGAAAAATCCTTTAACTGATACGTAGATAGTAAAAATTATACAGGGTGTAACCAGAACGCTAGCAAAACTTAATGTTGTTGTTAAATAAGTACTACTTTTAAACACGATCCAACACCAATAATCATTTGCCTCATTTTTTTAGTTTTAGTGTTTTGGTATTTTTCAAACCCGCAATGCAAAACTTGAGTCAATGCCCCGCCTACGACGTTGGCCTAACATACATTGACTCCGCGAGGCCTACTTACGCAACGTTCGTTGACCTCTAGCGTCAGTCAGATGGTTTATTTGCAATATTTCATGAACTTTTACAAAATATTATATTATAATATTTAAGAATTTTTTTCGCGTTTTATATCAGTAATCATCAGTAGGTACTATTACCAGTCTTCGTTTTTGCCAGGCAGCGTTCTAGTTACATCCCGTATTATAACGTTTCGTAGATTATAACGTTAGACGAAGCCACAAGTTTTAAAAAGCTAGTAAATTACCTCTTTAATTAAGTAAGTAAGTAATTGTTATGTAATTAGGAAAGCTAGCTAATAAATAATTTAATTTTTAAATGTAAACTTTTGAATGCAGAATATACCGATAGAAGAAGCGCTAAGCTACTATAGAGACTACAATGTTACCAACGCTCTATCGCGGTCGCAAACAGCAGTGGACTGTGGATACGAAATTCCTGAAGCAGAAAGAATTAACAAGCATACGCCATGCTATGAAAATCTTTACATCTATCCACCCAGCAGAAAGGTAAACATACGATAGGTATTTTAGCGTTGAAACTATCGTGAGCGATTTCCATTATACATATAAAATTATAATGTAAATTTTATTTTATTTTATTGTAATTTTTAAATGTGTTTATGGGTTTATGCCTGACAATAAAAAACTAAACTAAAATGGTGGAAGGTGCACGTTGCGTCCCACATTTTAGCGCCCATCTCCGTTCCCAGGGAGCCAGTGTCAATCCACCAGGTCATCATAATCGTCATCTCATCTTTCTCTCTCTCTCTCATCCCGACTAATCCCTGCCGGCTCGATGAGCGCAGGAATGTCTATTGTGGCAAGATCCCTTTTGATAGTATCGTTAAGAGAGCCATGCCTCAATAGCCTACCAGAGCTCCTTTGGCATGAATCCGTGGATTCCAAATTTATCAACTTCTTTTCCACACGGACATCTGTGCTGATGGCAGAATGTTGTTAATGTAGCTTGCAGATCGGACTCCTGCCTTAACCGCGCATGGCACTACTGAAATGAAAAGTTCCTACACTGTGCCCACCGTTGCATCGAGATTGGTTACTGATAAGAATCAATTCAAACACCCTGCCTCTTTACCACAAGTACCAGTAAGTATGAAATTCATGGAATCATAACCTTGAGTAATCCTCTAAAACAGAGACATCTGTATGGTGTAACGTGCAGCAAGCGATATGCACCGCCCACCCTCTAGTGAGAGGCTTGTATTTCCTGCTGGAAAAAAATGGAAAACATGGTCGCAGCGAACAACTCTACAATATCGTAGGTAGATAGATTATGCAATTATTGTGCACCTAGAAACATTGTTTACTTAATTTTAATTTTACAGCCAGCACTAGAGCCATTTATTGAAGAGCTAGAACCCCTAGATACGACCCACGATGGTTTTGAAAAACATTCAGATCCGTACTTAACAACAAGCAGGCTGCACCATCGGCCGTTCACTGCTGATCAATTGGCAAGAACCTCAAACTCGAAGGATGTTGTAACTTATTATACTTATGCAAATATAGCTTGGGTGAGATTATATTTTATTTTCATGTGATAGACATGTTACGTTCATATTACATAGAAGTCCAGGTTAGCCTGCTTCCATCTAGACTGTATCATCAGTCATCACTTACCATAAATTGGCTAAATTGTATCAGAATTTAAAAAAAGTCTTGTTCGATGATGACTGATGAGTAAGACCGAAGATAAAAACGCATAAGAATAGAAGAGATAGCGTTTCACAAAATTCAATGTGAAACAAGTGTCCTAGTTTTAAGTCTTCACTTTAGATACGTAAAATATTATCTAAGTACTTCTTTTTTACACAAACATCATTGATATTATCAATTTGTCTTTGAATACGTACAATCTTACCTGGTGGCAAGTGATCGATGATGCAGTCTAAGATAGCTGCGGGACGCGGGTTAACCTGGAAGGAGTATGGCAGTTTGTTTAAAGTCATACCCCTTATCAGTTTCCTATATAATATAGGGGACGTAGAATCATTTTACGGAACATCCTACCTACCTAGTGGTAGGTAGGATGTTCCGTAAAATTAGGTAGGTAGGACGTTCCGTAAAATGATTAGTTCAGAATGCCCTTCTCACCAAGAAGAATCAGTAAGATGTCTCTTATAGAAGGGCATTCGGCGGTTGCTCTTTTGAAAGATTCGACTTAAGTAGGTACAAAATAATGTCATGTATAAAAGTAGGTATGGGGAATGATTAGGAATGAATTGCAATTTTGTATGAAGAAGCGTAACACCGACGAGGCTGGGATGACTTGGACACGGCAATGTCTAATGTGACCTCATACAAATTCCCAATCTGGTGCCACGGATGCGGCACGGCTCGGGCCTGGCACGGTCTAGCGTAACAGTTAAGAGTACCTACCTAATTACCCAATGAATAATAATTTGTGATAGGTAACACTGAAACAATGTAAGATTTGATACACATTTTATTGTATTGTTTAATCGTAAGTGCAGATTGTAAAATAGCAGATGATAGATATGATTGACAGTGATTGAGAGTATAACTCAATCACTGTCAATCATAAATCCAATACCTTACCCTAAAATATAAAAGTTTACTGCAATCTGAACAATGTAACTTACAGGTGAGATCACCAAAGCCGAATTGCCAAGATTATCGTCTACCGCTAAGCAAAGCAAAATCTGTTTATGATAGAGAAAAGTTCAAACAAGGTTTTCGCGAAATTAGAACCCATAATAAACTTAATTGGGTGCCAAGGTACGTGAGGCGATATTTATTTTTATTTTATTATTTTATTCATATACAATTACCTAGTTAGCCTTTGACTGCAATCTCACCTGGTGGTATGTGAGGATACAGTCTAAGATGGAAGCGGGATAACCTGGAAGGAGTATGGAAATTTTTATTAAACCCTTACCCCTTTGGTTTCTACACGGCGTTGTACCTACTTGAATGCTAAATCGCTTGGCGGCACGTCTTTTACCGATATTCGTATCGTAAACCTTTTACAAAAACGAATACGAATCGAATAAGAATGATTGTTCAAACGCCCCTTAATATACCACCTTTCGGCTATAATTTTCTTTTAAAAGAGGTTAAACCGGGTGCTTATTTGTTGTCTTTATTAGATATCAGGGACCGTGCAGCATTTCGACGATATTTCGCAACTCAGTCATACAGAAATAATTCAATAATATATTATAAGTAGGTAGGTATACTGTTCTATTTAACTTCTCTAGCAAAAAAAAAACAAATATATTTCAAAAACACACCTCTTAACTCTTACACCCTTTTCGGTTTTCAAGGGTTACTCTGTAGTCTGTACTCACATAATATAATATCAACCTAGCAGTAGCCTGCGACTTCGTCCTCGCAAAATTTCTGGTTTTTCATGAGATTAGAAATTGCAGCGCCTTTTGCAGCGGGAAGCTGCAAAAAGCCTCACGTCCATTTTCTTTTCAGAACCTTTCGTACTGAAGTAAGAGACAATTACGTGGAACAAACATTTTGGCCCGAGGCACAAATACATAACTTCGACGAGGAAGTTAGATCACAATACCAACGTGCGATCGCAAGCCTACAAACAAACGTAAAACAAGAGGATTCTACCATACAACACTTGTACACAACTGAAAATACTCATTTTGGGTCAAGAAAACCAATATGTTCTGTACTTGATCAGTTTGTAGAAAAAAATAAGAGATTATTTGGTAAAAGCACGAGCTTTGGTTAAGGTTAATAAGCTAAATATTCGTATAAGCAACTAGCTGACCCGCTCCGGCTTCGCTCGGGTGGAATTTAGAAAATCGAGGTGGGGGTTGAATTTTCAAAAATCTAGAAATTCTTTATTTGTTTCCGAAAACCCAAATACCAATTTTCATGCAAATAACTTGAAAAATGACGGACTTTCATACAAACTTTCAGCCCCTATTTAACCTTAATAGTAGAATTTCCAAAAATCGTGAAGTACGTACTTTTTTATTTTTAACCGAAAGCTTAAATACCAATTTTCATCGATGTAACTTCAAAATGACGGACTTTCATACAAACTTCCATCCCCCATTTAACCCACTTAGGGGTGGAATTTCAAAAAAATCTTTCTTAGTGGATACCTACTCTTTACAAATAACACACCCTCTAAATTTCATGTCTCTAGGTCCAGCGGTTTAGTCTGTGCGTTGATATATATATGTCAGTCAGTCAGTCAGGACTTTGAATTTTATATATTTAGATAATATACCAATTAAGGATATTTAATTTGTGGTAATAAATCATACATTTTGTGTCTGGTACTGATCAGCGTATCTTTAAGTTCTTTGACCTTAACCAAAAGGAAGAGAGTCATCAGTGATGACTCATCACTCATCATCAAACATCTAGTCAGTAGTCGTACAAGGTCGAGTGAAGGAGTTTAAGGACGCAAGTTTATGAGATCGTTCCCCAACAAGATGGATTCTTCTTCGAGTGTGCTGTAAAGCCACCAATAGAAGCCGCTAACACGAAATCGCAAGAGCATTGAAGTATAAGTTATATTTCGATGCGCAAGAGTCACAAGCTAATCCACAAGCTGTTGAGAATGAACAAAACAAAAAAACAGTGCTAAGTATCAATTGATTTTAAAATCAATAAATGAACTTCAGAGATAACTTGAAATAAATATTTTGAATAAATTTTGAAATAAATATTTTGTGTTAAGCCTTTTACATTACCATTACCACGGTTAAAACTCAGTCATAATATAATTAATGTAAACCATAACTAATCCCCAGAGAGCATAAAAAATTGTCATTTTACAATCAATCAATCAATCAATATTGAAGTGATTGATTGATAGCTTTCACATGCCAAGTGAAGTCAAGAGCCATGTAGAAAATAAACAAAAAATATTAAAGCAAATAAAATGCATTCAAAAATTAAATGGAAATAGTATACTTTTTGATAATAATATGCTTGATAGGTTATGTAATGTATTTACTTCAGCCATACTGGATCTCCATTCTATCTTTTGCGATCGTTTATGCACTGTACACACAAATTACCATGATTTATCTCCATGTATATGAATTATTCGCAGCCTTTTATTCATAGAAGTAAGCACTTTTCCTCAAAGAGAAACATAATATGGAAATCGGTAAAGACATAAATACCTATATAGAGAATTCTCATAATCATCATAGCGTGCCTTCGTAGTTTGACGGTCACCATACGAAAGCTTCTCTCCCTTATGCCGCCCCTTTTAACTTTGGGTAACTAAACTCTCTCCACCCTCTTTACCTATAGTCCAACCATTGGCGTCTTCGATGATCTGGCAATTGTTCGAACACTAAGTAATCATAGGAATGAGAATTGGGCTCCTCTCTGTAAATATGCAGAGAAAGGGAGCGTCCTTCGCAGTTCACATAATGGTGGTCACGAGTTCTCTCTTTTTGTGGACCAATTCCATTGAACATTAGTGTAACATAGAAGATTACGATTTTCCAAATAGGTAAGTATCATACCGGAAAAATCTACCGTAAAGTATTTCAAAAATACGAATGCAAGCTCAGTGATCCAAAGAAGATTTCATCTTCCAATAAAGCTGCCATTCATCTTTTCTACGACACTATATAGAATAGTCTTTCGAGGGCTTGCAGGTCATTCCATCCTTCAAACAGGACCTATACCTACGCACCATGGCATGCTGCGTTCTACTCAGCACAATCCTCTGGACCATCCTAAGTGTCCGAACAAGCGAGGCCACAATAAATAGGTACTTATATATTTTTGAATTATTCCATACTAATATTACAAATGCTAAAATGTCTGTCTATCTGTCCGTGTAACCGATGTTAACGAAATTTGGTACAGGGACATAATTTTATCCTGAACGATCAAAGAGTTTCCACGATGATTTTTAAAAACCTATGTCCACGCGGACGAAGTCGCGGGCATCATTAAATTTATTAACAATTAATATTTTAAACCTTCTGCCACTGTAAAAGGACCTAATACTAAGTAGGTAAGTATCATACCTTAATAATATCAAGTTATCATTGATAAGGCTAGTCGCACTCGCCTACTTTTACTTTAAGCATGATTAAATATAATGTAGTATGTAAACAGAGTACCTACTGCAAGTTGCGCATGTGTAAGAGCGACCAAAGTATTTGGACTATTCACACGTGTTTATATACAATAATGAAAATAATAAATAATAAATAAGTACGCTATGAAGTGATCACACATAACAAGCTCGAAATAATTGTAACAGTGGTGCTGTATTGGATTTTAATAAGCCGAACTAAAATAAAAAATTATAGTGACTTTAAAAAATGGTGCATTTAAAGTTCCAATTTTTTTTATTCTTGCTAATTACTGTGAAACAACTTAGCAACGCTATGCCACAAAAGGTAAGTTAAACGAATGAATTCACACGCCGCCTTATCTATGAATTTATTAATTAAATTCAAAGATAAGTTTTATAATACTTACTTAATATATTTTCTTTGCAAGTCATTACCTAATTCTGTCCTAACTTATTATCATTTCATTTAATAACTTAATTATGAACATTAATTATTTTCACTTGAGTTTATATTTTCTTGTTAAATTTCCTTTGATGTAGGTAACAAACTTTTGTGAGCCTTAAACTTTACTTTTTAACTCCTTTTTAACCGACTTCAAAAAAAGGAGGAGGTTCCCAATTCGTCGGAATCTTTTTTTTTAGTTTTATGCGTTACGATAAATAATTATTACGATGATTCCTTAAATTCCATTTTCCACGCAATCAACTTCCTAATTCAGTAGTCTCTTTTCACGCAATGAACAAAATTTAATACCTAGGTACATTAACTTTCGTCGCAATTTTCTCGATCTGTTTTTTTCTTGGATTCACACCTTGTCTAGTTTGATAATGAAATCTTATTGATGAATATCTTTTTAAACAATCCAATCACAGTCATTACCCGCACGGTTGCTACAACTAATTACCGTGACGATGCCTCTCTCATGAAAATGTATTGAGCGTATTGTTATAATGATTGCTATGAAGGTTGTCAGTTCTGACACAGCGATTTCATATTTCATTTTTGGTTATCCTCTCCAAATATTAACGAAGCATAAAAATCGTAGGTAAATACCTATACTATGCGACACACCCGCACGTCTAACACGCTATCCCGCACTGGGGAACCACGGGGGCTGTGCAGGTGTGCGGGGCGTCCCAGAACAGTTATTTCTAAGCACAGCCTATTTAGAGACTTGAATACTAGGGTGTGAGAATAACACATCGATGGGTATAACTTGTTCTTGTAGGTACCTACATAATAGTTCAATAGTTCTAGATAGATTCCTGAGAGTTGAGACTCCTCTCTTACCATCAGGGAGTTCGAGTGCAAAACCTTATTTTGCTCATAATACTTACGCGGTACGCGACAGAAAATATTGTACATTGACATTTAGAAAGAGGTAGCGGTTTTGTAGAGCGTTGTCGCTGTCGTTGAGACCAACAAAACGTCACATGAGTATTCGTGACAGAAACAACCCTCTACAGAGTCTAGAAAACCTAAACCTCATTCTAAAGGTCGAGTACAATATTCCTTGCCGGCTACTGTACTAATATTGTTACTACTCACTTGAATGTCGAAATAAGTCGTGTGGTCCCGCAGGCGAGGCTCGAGGCCAGCGTATGTGGAACAGTAAAAGTTGTCCTGTCTCAAGATAATGATTTCATATTTGTAGGTCATCCTACACGTGTTTTCGCTAGTAATTCGCCGTGACTTTGTCAATAAAAATGTACTTATGAGTTACCAATTCTTTTGGCAACTGGTTGACCATGACTGCTGAACCAAGCCGTTTTCAAGAGCACGTTTTCGCACAGGGTCAGGAAAATGACGTCATTTGACGTATATTTCTTCTCGAAACTTCAGTCTCGTGCTGACGTCACTAAAATGGCGGTCAGGCGCATTAGCAATTTGCGGGGCTTATAGTAGGTTAAGTTATTCTTGTAATTATTTCTCCTTAATACAGTTACTGCTAACGGTGTACTATGAAAGCAAATGCCCCGACAGCAAATCGTTCATATTGAAGCAGTTGAAGCCAACGATGCAGCAGCTCCATGAATTCATAAGATTAAAATTCGTGCCTTTTGGAAAATCGAGGGTAAGTCGTAAGCGAACTATGTTAATGGCTCCAATAAGCCCGGTCTCATTAGATTTTAACTGTAAGCCTCAACGGTTGTCCTTCAATCACGTCGCAACGGGGCAACGGATCGACGGATCGACGGGATTTTTTGCATGGCTATATTTTATGAGAGTGAGATAGGCTATTTTTTATAACGGATTTTTATAATTTGTCGTCAACATTCCATCTTCGCGTACGAAACGCTTTGCGTCATCACTCCTTATACGCATGGCTAGGGTCTGGAATACTCTTCCTAGATCAGTGTTTCCTGTCAATTATAATCCGGGTATCTTTAAAACAAGAGTGAATAGGCACCTTCTAGGCAAACGCGTCCCATCTTAGGCCACATCATCACTTCCCATCAGGTGTGATCGTGTTCAAGCGTGCGCCTATAACGAATTTAAAAAAATGTAATGTTCTCATTTTGAGCAGCTACTCTGAAGCCTTTTTTTATCAAACATTTTAGAGTATAAACTACGGTGACGGAGGATTCGAATGTCAACACGGCCCAGCAGAATGTCTTGGCAACGTAGTCCAAGATTGCAGTCTACATTTTCTAAACCGAAAGTGCGACAGAGAAAAATTGGCATATGTGGCGTGCGAAATGGACACTGAAGCCGGAGCACAGGGAAGATTTGACGTAAGTTGTCCAATATTGGGAAAAATCTTTGAAAATTTTCATACTTACTTCCTTACTCTACACACTAAAGTCGCTGGCAGACCAATACATCAGCTAGGGCCGCGGGCTTATTTTGAAACAATGCTGGCGTCCGAGTAGAGTCCGTGCGTGTCCTGCTTAGAATCCTGGTCGGTAGGACGATGAAGAGGCTACCTAGTATTCTTCTTGAATGAGCAATGAACTGCAACGTTTTCTCTGTTATGAGGATTTCGTAGGTTCAATGGTACTGCCACCATTCATTAATGGATCAGAAGCTTCGTTGGTAAATTCTTTTGACTTTTAAAAGTTTTATTTGAATTCAAAGTTCCATTTCTGCCGCTGTCTCGAGGCGTCACTAATAACGACTCGAAAGTCCAACATAAGGAAAAGAATTCATATTTTAATTTTTTTTTTATGTTGCAGTGCGTTGAAAAAGCAAACTTATCTACAGCAGAAGTAGAACATTGCGTGCTATCGGGTCAAGGCACAGTGTTGCAGCTCGAGTCGGAGTACTGCACCAGCTTGGTGAATCCGAAGTTTGTGCCCACAGTTACCGTTAATGGCGTAAGTACAAGTATTTTTAATTTTGGTATACTTACCTACATTAATAATATTGTTGTTTCATAGAAAGTTGTACTTGGTGTTTGTTTGTGCTATCCTTCCAATCCAGTCTAGTTATATCGATTTTGTATGGTGTGAGAGGTTTGGCAAATCAATGTGTCTCCAGCCATGATGTTTATTCACTCTAATGTCACGTCTAACATTTTCCACTATTAGATTACTTTATTCCAACTTCCAACACCAAAATGAACTAACTATTTGGTAAATAATTTTATTAAAAAAATTCTATTGACAGGGTTTCATTGCTCTAATAGATTTTGCGGAAATTACAAAAAACTACGGCCGGCGAGACATTGAGTAGGGAAGGGGGAAAGACGGCATCCTAAGGTTGTGGACTTTTGAAGAAAAAATAAAGAGATTTAGACAAGAGCATAAGAAAAACTACGTTTTATTTTATTTCGAGGTTTTGCTATTCGTACTTTTATAAACTCCCGTTCCTCGGGTGCCACTCTGTGGTAGATACAGCTGATAAGTATGGTCATCGAGAAAATACTTAAAGCCTGCTCTGTAACTTTCCAGATGTTTGACCAAAAATTCCAGGACAAGGCGCAAAATGATTTATTTGGCACTTGCTGCTCACTGATCCCAGAAGCGGCGCCGTGTGCTCGGTACTACAACTACCTCGCGTTACATCACCTTCTGTACGAACCAATTTATGTGCAATGAAATAAATTTATCGAAATATGGAGGCTGTAGTATTTAATTATTTAAAGTAGATACTTACACATATTTTGTACTGTACCAATGTTATATGTAGTACGCGGCCGAAAGTAATGTACATCGGCCTTTAGAATGTCATTTCGGCTTTGTAGAACGTTGTTTCTGTCACTCATACCTATTTGACATTTTGTCGGTCTCAACAACAGAGACAAATTTGCTATCTCCGGCGTATAGAAACCGATATGAGATATGGAGTTAATAAAACTGCCACATCCCTTCCAAGTTAGCCCCTTACCACCTTAGACTGTATCATTACTTACCACTACTCGAACACTAATCGAATTAAAAATAAATAAATAAAAAGTTTCGTAGTTGATTTAATACAAAACTTGTCAAGAATAATAATAACAAACATCCTTTTAATTTTAGCCTTTATTAAATTAAAATTGCACATTTTCTTATTTCTATATCATGATAAATCACGATGGCAAGTTATCCACTATCCATTTGTGGTAGTGAGCGATCTTGGTATACACGCTGGGGACCCCTTCAGTCCCGCAGTTCTCTGATCCAAACGATACTATACCGATCTGCAAGAAAACGGTCAAGTTAGTGAAGTTAATGTCATGTTAGTCCCGCAAATTGCTATTACGCTGGAACCACGGCTGGAACCATGTCTCATTAACATCGATATGACGTCATTTTGACGTCACCCGAAATAAAAATATACTATCAGCTTGAAACTTGTCTAGTGCTGAAGTCACTAAAATGGCGGCCACGCGCATTAGCAATTTGCGGGACTATACAAAACCATACTAGTCACAAATCGAGTATAATGCTGCTGCCAAAACACCTAAGTAAAAATGTACCTAGGCAAGTAACAACGATTGCAACGAATGCTTTTAAAACTGGGTACCTGCAGTACGCAATCTTTTGAAATTAAGAAATTACACCGAAGACTCAGAGCAAGTAAAAAAAGTTTCATTTCAAAAATTAAAATTTTTAACGCCTTCGAACTGTGTGCTTTATGGTAGCTTATAACGAGAATAAACTAATGAATTATAAATACTTTTAAAATGCAAAAAACTGTTCAGTAGGTTTTGACAAAAACACATCACATCTTACCCCTAAACACATACTGTCTACATTCCGTCTTGGGTAAAAAGAAATACCAAATTTTTGGGACCAAAATGATAAAACATCACTGATTCAAATTCTATGCTTAATGATTATGTACCTAAACAAATGATTGTATTTAAGTACCTGCGTGTACTGTCCATCTCTTTGAAGTGTTAGAGGAGCTCCACCGAAACCAGAACAGGCATCCTTCCCTTCTTCACCACCTGCACACAGCTGGCCCTCGTGAATAGGGACCGACTCCCCGAAAATGCGTTCACAGGTCTCCAGAGATACCAGCGGAAGTTCCAATTGTTGCTGTCGCCCAACCTAGGGATGATTGTATTTCTGACAAAACTACTATAAATCATATAAATTTATAGAAATATAGATTTACTTATAGAATTTTATCAGAACCTACGCCATCATCGAACGTTTAGTTCGTAACTAATTGAAAAAATAACTGTGAGACGACTTTCTGGAACTCTTTAGAAAACTACCGATATGAGACAAGGTTTGTCCGTGGATGAAAAAAATAAAACTCAAAAAACTTCCCCTCTTAAGTACGTTTGCCTACCGTAATGCACTTTGCATGGTAAGTTTCGGGCTGCTTGCTATTTTTTTAAAGAATATTAGCCAATGATGACTAATATTCCCCTTTCCCTTCCATCTGGGGGGAGGGGAGGTCGAGGGAGACGTCCCGCACACCCACACGTCACCCACGCTCGCCCGCGCTGGCGCTCGGTTAGCGCGGGGCCCGTGCGTGTGGGTCGTTCCCACCACGATTGCCCTCTCGACCTATCGCGTACCTATTATAGGTAGGTAAGTAAGTGGTATATATTCGAAAGTACCAAGTTATTTTGTCCCGATAGTTTCCCCCAGCCAACCAGCGAAGCGCGTTCGTTGATCACAATTTCCGGCTTATCGTTCAAACAGATCGGCGCGGCTGTCACTGAAATAAAGGCAACCACTATTAGTGACAAGATCTGACGTGATCATGAGTAATAAACTAACCTTGGCCAAGGACAGTGCGCAACACGATCCATCGCAAATTACAGGTAGATACATTGAATAAGTAGATAAATTAAATTATAAATAGCTGTCTGGGCTAAAAAAGTTAATGGACTAAACATAACAACTGAAATTTAGTAGAATGACTACCTATACGTACATACGTAGTAGGTACTAGTACGCGATAGGTCGAGATGGCAATCAGGGAGGGAACGGCCCACAAACCCGCATAGCCCGCGCGTTATCCCGGTGCGGGCGAGTGCGGGTGACGTGCAGGTGTGCGGGGCGTCCCCCCGCCGACCGACTACCCCGATTGCCATCTCATCCTGTGGCGCACACAGGATGAGGATGAGAATAGGTAGGTACTTTTCTGTAATCTGTGGTAGATAGGTAGGTACTTACCTACTTTTAAAATATTTCAACTTATAAAATTGAAATTAACTTATCTTATTTCAGTTTTAAAATAATTTTGTTACATAGTCTAAGATCACGATGACGCGGACGGCTAAAAAGTTACTTATAAACTGTGTAGGTAGGTACAGCCGATCCTCCGAAACTTACTAATCTTGATTCTTGAATCCCTAATTTTGAATCAAGTTTAACTTAAGTTTGTAGTATCAAGTCCCATAAAGTGTATTGAAGATGTATAGTCAGCGACAGGTCGAGATGGCAATCGGGGTATGAGGCGGGGGAATACTCCGCACACCCGCACGTCACGTGCGCTCGCCCGCGGTGGGTTAGCGCGGGGGCTGTGGGGGTCTGCGCGGCGTTCCCTCTCCGAATGCCATTTCGACCTGTCGCGTCTTTATACCTTGCAAAGTTTATTGACTCATTTCATTCACCTGTAATATTCAGTTAAAGAAAACAAAGTAGGTATAGGTAGGTATATTTTCTATTGTACTGAAAGGCAAGGTAAGTGAACTGAAACCTCGTCAGAAACATCATCATCATCATCATCGTCAACTGATAGACCCATTGCCAGTCGATTACTCCGGTTTTCCTACGGATAGGATTTCCTTATTTCTGATTTGATCATGTAGAGAAACTGCAAGCATGCTCCTAGCACTCTCAATCGACCGCTGAGTTATACGCTGAGTTTTCTTATGTGGTGCATAGAAACTATCAGAAACGTTGCCTTTATATTTACCAGAATATTTGATATCGTCCTTTAGCATGATCATGGCGATGTCATGTCTAAATATCTTCTGCTCATATCCTGGATGGACGGAGACACTTTCCACCTTGATCGCCTGGGTGGCGGGCGCGCAGAAGAAATCGTTGCAATCCGGACTGCGGCTTATATCCCATTCTCCGATAACAACCGTTGATCTTATTGACAAAGGAGCGTAATTTATTTAATCGTCATCACTACATCTGCTTCTTTTAATTTCACGCGCTTTTTATTAAACGAATTGTACAATAGAATGGAATAGAATAGAATAGATTATGTATATATTTTTTAGAATAGAATATATTATTTTTATTCAAGTAGACTTATTACAAGTGCTTCTGAATCGTTAGCTAAGTAGTTTAATTTACCACTGGTTCGGAATGCCGTTCCTACCGAGAAGAACCAGCAAGAAACTCGGCGGTTGCTCAATATGTATAGGTATTAGGTAACCTCCTCTTTGTAAGAGACGTTTCAAAATCAGATTAGATCTTATCCTAATTAAACTTCCTATTTTAACCCATTTTTAGAAGTTAGTCAACGAGCTTAGTTCAACCACTGAGTAGGGCAATTCTATTTTATCTATGGATCCGCCTTAGAAAGCAAAGTAAACTGTTTAAGTAGTTTAGAAATTCAAGCGGCGCGCGGTAAAAACAATGGCGGCAACCAAAGCTGAAAATAATCGCTGCGGTACCTAATCCTTGAATTTTAAGTTTCTTAACTTCAACTATTTCGTTGGGAACTTAAAATTCAAGGATTTAAAAAAAATGGAAAATTTCTGTTTTTAACGAATTAAGTAGGTACACGTAGTTTTGCACAGGTTTAAAACTATGAAGATCATTATATTCATGTACCTACGATGAAAATTTTTATCAGTTTATAAAATCAAAACTTACAACTTGTATCCTTCCGGTTTAGCCAAAGCACAATGAGCTGCCGTCAATACAACTCGTTTGGCTATGATTGACCCGCTGCAGGCAAAGCGCACATTACCGCTCTCTTTATCTGAAAATTATAAGAATATTTTAATTCACGAAAAAAGTAAGTTAAAACTAAGTACCTGTTAAATATTCTGGAGTTAAGTATTATTTTGAGGGTTGAGTAGCGTAATTTAACCTTTAAATATTACGTAAGTATTTGAGTCCTACTCAAGCTAAATAAAGTTAATGATACCTACTTAGTTTTGTTTTTGTTATTTATTTATACGTAGGTATCTATTATTATTGGACTAAAATCTGATACTTCCATAAAATAAGAAATCAGAAATGATTAATTTAATAGAGTTAAACTACAATTTAGCCACCTCGTTGCAGGCTGGCTGGTAAGTAAGTTTAAGCCCGATTTTCACTCAAAAAGTTTTCTTTCCTCTTAACGTTTTACTTTAGGTAGGTACTACAGAAAAATGCCCAATGAATTATTAAGCAACAAAGGCAGACTGACGAATCGCAGGAAGCCGCTAGATTCAGGCGGCGCAAGCCCGTGGCGTATGGAAGTCCCCAGAGACCTATGTCAAGCAGTGGATGTCTATGAGTTGATGATGATGATGATGAATACAGTGGGATTAGATTGCTTCCATATACCTACTTAGATATTGGTATAGCTTACTTGTAAATCCTATTCGAGCTACCCAAGGATGAGCGCCGATGCCTTTGTAGTCGATACCCTGGACCATGCTTTTGCCACACGAGTCCGTTCCCGGTGGGTACACCCGTCCGCATTCACACGACGGACAACACACATAGTCTTCATTGTTGGAGCTGCCGCAAGTGAGGGAATTT
The DNA here is from genome assembly GCF_902806685.2 of Maniola hyperantus. Lineage (NCBI taxonomy): Eukaryota > Metazoa > Arthropoda > Insecta > Lepidoptera > Nymphalidae > Maniola > Maniola hyperantus. The sequence goes on along the minus strand of NC_048551.1, from coordinate 4,918,307 downwards.
AGGCGGTGGAAATACCTACGAAGACAAAAAAATGAAATGTTCACAAATACAGTGCGATAAGGCTCTCTTGGCACTTGAATGACATTGACAGGGGGGCGCTGTTGGAGAACAAATGCTTAAAATATTCAAATAAGAACAAAGGGGACACGTCATGACGTTAACATTAGTTCCGATTTTCGCCACGCGCCAAGATAGGCTTGTCGCACTGTAAACAGTAGGGTAACTATTTTTGTAAAAAAATCAGCCATACCTACACAGAAACAGATTATTTTCGATTTTATTATTCCACTACAAGTGAGTTCTTGTCCGCGATCTCACCTACCTATTGTAAGTGATGATACTGATAATTAGCAGGCTAAATTAGACGGGGTATGGCAGTTTCATTAAACCCATACCTACCTCATATCGGTTTCTGCGCGGCATCATAGCTACTGTTAACGCTTAATCGCTTGGCGGCGGCGGCGGCAAGGTTTTGCTGTAAAGTGATAGTGTGAAGTGGAAAATGACCAGAGCCACCAAACAAAAATACTAAATACTTAGTAAAAATGTACCTGTCAGATGAAAAGCAAGCAAAATCCATTAAGTCTTCTAGTAATGGGCATTCACTTATGGGCACACAGGACATATTGGCTGGACATCGGCTCTGAAATATAAGAATTACTACTGCATCATCATCATTCTTCATATCAGTCTGTGGACGCCCAGTGTTGCCTAATAAGTGTCACCACATCCTAGCTTTCCTTATTCAGCCACTTCCCGCCAATCTTTTTTTACCCAATAGGTAAAACGGAGCCCTATTAATGTCACTACAGCTGCCTGTCTCTCCGTGTATCACGGGTCTCTAGCTCGTAGTCTAAATGATTAAAAACTTGAAATTTTGGTATTTGGTGTAGACTGTAGAACGTTGACCCAAAACCAAATATTGAATTCGAAATGAAATGAAATTATTTTCAGGGATGCTGCCATACATAAAAAAAGGAGCCGAAAAATTATTATTAATTATTGATCTAAAAAAATGTTCTACTTATAAAGATAAAATGATACTTACATGAAAAGTCATATTTTCAGCCCTTGGACCCATATCCACACTTATAGACACAGCTGAAACATGAACAGTTTAAATCAATAACGGCGCATAGGTAATTTGATGTCCGAAAGAATAGGTTTTGTAAAAATAGCAAATGATAAAACATCAATATTGCATGAACGATTATACCTACGAGTAATTTTAAATAACCATGAAATGGTGTACAATAGAAATTATCGTAACTGCATCAAGGTTACATTATGTTCAATTTTATTTCTCAGTAGCATAACAACAAGGAATTATCTACTACTCTCTAAAGAATAACGGAAGCATAATAAGTAGGCCCATATTCGTCCACAGATCGTGAAAAAAAGCAAAGAAGTATCTAAGTACTAAGTACGCTAGCAACAAAGACTAATAGAAGCAATATTTTGACATACTTTTTAGATAATTTGTATACTTAATTGTATATATGATTGTGTAATCATATATCATCAATAATCCGCAACTATTCACTTACAACATATAAGCGAATAAAAATGCGGATTATTATAAGTTATAACCTTCTAATTGTAAGTGCATTACAATGCACTTACAATTTTTTTTTTATATAATGAAATCTTCACCTACATATAGACCATTTTCCTACGAAGATTCAGTCTTAAATAGGCACCTCTAAACTCAACTGTGAGTCTGTTATTTAAATAAAGAGAATACTTATAAAAACTAATTAAATATAAAAATTAGCTAGTTACTTAAGCCCCTATGAGCTTAAGTCAAGTTAAACCAACACTACTACAAAATTACCGTTATTTAAAAAAACAATACATGGTTCCATGGTTTGAATCAGAGACCAATATAAACTGTAAAGATCGAATCTACGAACGGTCTACGAATGCTTCTTTAGGTGACTTACTTCCAAATTGGGCGTCAACTGACAGTCTTAATATTAGCACACCAAACAATGCGTGAAATACAGTCATTTTCACTTTTTATAAATCACTATTCACCATAATTCACCATAAAAAGTTACTTAAAAATGTCAAACTTTGGGAGCTTGCGCCCTAAATTTTTTTCAATGACTTTTGCATATTAATGTTAGAAAAAAATATTTTTTATTGTTTGCATGTCTGTCATTATAGATCCACACCATGATCAAAACAGAAATAACATGCTACGAAGCCTCCGTTTCGACCGATGTGCTTCAGGGATGCCCAACAATTTTATCATCTACGACGACGCGTACCTAAATATGACCAACCAATAAACGTCCCTCCATTGTGCGTTAAATAACGTCTCTACACTGTAACTGATTTTATAAGAACCTATCCTCTTCTAGGATTTCATCGTCATGATTAGCTCATCGCCAGCCCACTACTGAACACAAGTTTCCTCTCAGAATTAAAAGGGTTTAGGCCATAAAAATACCTATCTGAAATTATGGCGTACCATAGTCCGCGTGGTGCAGTGCTGATCGGCAGATCAATCTAATGACTTCTAGGGTATCAAAACCTAATTAAAGAGGATTAGGTACCCTTTTTGTGTCTTAAAAGATACATATCGGAGTCTTGTCGTAATCCAAAGTCCCAAGCAAAGTTGTCGATTTCGTGGATATTTTTGGTCTTCGGACACAAGTCCATGTCCAGTAGACAATATGCATAATGCTGATGAAACAAAAGCTGTGTGTATGTATTTGCAAAGCAGCAAGCAAAAGGCAGACTTATGGCTAAAAGCTTTGCAAAATGTTGGAAAAATGCGATACAAATGGTTGTTTATCCCTGATAGCCAGTGATTCACTGCTATGCACGTTTGCTTCAACTTAATAAGCGAGTATTACCAACTATTTATTAACGTCATGCACATCAATTTAAACACGATCAATTTTATGCGATTTAACTATCATAGGTTGAGCAAACTAGGTAAAAGCAAACTCTAATAATCAAGTCTGCGACTTTACATGGGCTCTTATGGGCTCTTAGCTCTATCTTGTCTTTCTTACACAGCCTTACAACCTAGTGGGCGTGAACCGTAAGTTACTTTTGAAAACGCAATAAAATTTTAACAATTCCCAATACAAGCGCCTAAGATAATATGATTACCTGTTTCATAATATCATAAATGCGAAAGTGTGTCTGTCTGTCTATCTGCTAGCTTTTCACGGCCCAACAGTTTAACCGATTTCGATGAAATTTAGTACAGAGTTATCTTACATCCCTATGTCCTTCATAGGCTATTTTTATACCGGAAAATTAAAGAGTTCCCACGGGATTTTTAAAAACCTAAATCCACGCGGACGAATTCACGGGTATCACCTAGTAGAATAATAAGCTTGTATGAATAAACTGTAAATATTTTTCCTGAATATGGAGGGAATCCTTTCATTAGGTAGAACTATTTATTTAAAAATAATATGAATGATAAGTCTTAATGCTAGAAACAAGGGACTCATATTCATAAGAACATCGCAAACGTCTTGATCGTCGTAAATGTACTAAACGAGATCCTAATTTTCAATCTAATAGTTACAATAGAGAACATTGCTGCTTCTAGTTTCGTTCGCACTAGGCGCTAATAGTATAACAACGTGTTTTAATTCACACCGAAATTGTCAGTCCATAAAAAAATTTGAAGAGAATTCACGACGACCGGACCGTAGCCTCTAATCTCCAGTGAAAATCAGTTTTTTATGTTGTTCCTTTGTTAAAAGCTTTTTGCGCGAACCGGTGTCATTCACACTGGGTCACTGGACAGTGGCCAGTCTGTTAGTACTTTGCTGTGAAGAATTTTTTGGGCATAATAATATTCATCATGATCAACCCATTACCGGCTCACTACAGAGCACGGGTCTCCTCTCAGAGTGAGAAGGGTTTTGGCCATAGTCTACCACGCTGGCCATGTGCGGATTGGTAGACTTCACACACCTTTGAGAACATTATGGAGAACTCTCAGGCATGCAGGTTTCCTCACGATGTTTTTCTTCACCGTTAAAGCAAGTGATATTTTAAGCTACTTACTTAGATATCAGATTTCGCTGCTCGAATATGGAATGCCCTTCCGGCTTCCGTTTTCTCAACTAGATATGCTCTTTCTAGGCAGGTGCGCTTCACCGTAGGATGTGTCACCCACCTTTGTGGGTCTCAGTAACAGGGACAACGCTCTACAAATCTGCTATCTCCTTCTAAATGTCGATGTACATTACTTTCTGCAGCGTACTGTAGTTAAAAAGTCCACCCTAATTTTGCTGTCGACAATCTTTCGAGATGTTTTTCTGTCATTTTTTAAAGCTCAACAGAGCTTATTTTACATACCTAAGATATTTATCAGACTTCCTACTAATTTTCCACATAGAATTTTACATAATTAGGATATATTTGCACGTTACGTACAAATTAGTATACAGGTAGGTCGCAACTCGCAAGTTGAAACCTTCAGACCGTAAAATACCTACTGTTTATATCTTTGTGAACCATTCGTAATGGCGAATTTTCTCATCGGTCTACGTTTATTCTATTTGTAGTATTTAAGCTGTTAATTTACACATAATTTTGTACTTATCCAAGTTTTATGAATATTATTATCTCTTTAAATTTACTATCTACTACAGCTTTATTGTACTATGCAATAATATGACTCACATGCAAAAATCAAGATACAAACCCTTATACTAAAATCCGGCTCGAAGGACCATCAATGTAGGTGGTTGAGACGTGCTATTACAAGGTAGCAAGGTAGCATGCAGCTTAATTTCTAAAAGTGGTTGTAAACAAAAGCACAGAATATATAACAATACTAACGACAAAAGTGACATATCCGCATCATAGTAATTGTACCTACCTATTCAAACCATGGCGCTATTTAACGCTCATGACCATAATGACTTCCTAATTCTATTAAAAGTGCGCATTTATTTTCATCACAAATAATAGATAAGGTTTTGTAAAACTCTTTATAACTGTGTAGGTACCTGCCTAGCCTACCTAATTAATTTGATTTTGTATTTTGTTTAACGCTGCACAAAATTAAACCACAGAATTTAACGAATGGAAGACGAAAATCTATTTATTTTGTTTTTCTAACTAATTTTATTTTGATAAGTAGGTATAGTACGCGACAGGTCGAGATGGAAATCGGGGTATGAGGCGGAGGGACGCCCCGCACACCCGCACGTCACCCGTGCATCCGTGCTATCCCGCACCGGGTTGGCATTTCGACTTGTTTCGACCTGTCGCGTACTCATAGGTATATTTATTTAAAAAATACCTACTGTGTACCTACTATAAAAACTTGTTTTACTTTTGATCAACTGAGTTTTTAAAGAAGAAAAAGAACTAAAATAATTTGTCAATTTAACTTTCAAAAATTTACAATCATGGAGAAGGAAACATAAATTTTCGTATTTTAATTCAAATTATAATCGTAACCACCGCTATACCACCACGATGGCTAGAAATCAAAATTGAATAAACAAAAAACTCTTAAAGGGGCGACATGGTAATGTGCAATCAACATCAAAAACAGTACACGGATCATCGGATATCTGATATGAAATTAACGAGCAGCGCATCAGACCAGAATGTATTCTTCACTTATGTATGCCTGATCAATGAAGTAAAACCATCATTTACCAGCAACGATGAAGTGAGCTCGACAGACCGAGGATTATTACGAACATCATTTCATATTATACACGAGAATGCTGATGAAGTATGTAACGGCAATTCTTTTTCCGTTTTTCATTCAATTGTAAATTAAAAGTGGACTACTTAAGCAAAAAGTACTTCTACAAGTTCATTTATTTTTTCAAAATAAGTGTGGTTTTTAGATTATACTAGCTTATGCTCGCGACTTCGTCCACGTGGACTACACAAATTCCAAACACCTATTTCACCCCCTTAGGGGTTGAATTTTCAAAAATCCTTTCTTAGCGGAGGCCTACGGCATAATAGCTATCTGCATGCCAAATTTCAGCCCGATCCGTCCAGTAGTTTGAGCTGTGCATTGATAGATCAGTCAGTCAGTCAGTCAGTCAGTCACCTTTTCCTTTTATATTAGATTATACAAGAGCAACCAATCCAAGTGGAAAGATCAAAAGCACTCCATGAGCTTGTCGAGTCACATAAACATGATCGTGACGAATTGCTTGTCGCTGGACAGGAAGCAGTTCAAACAGAGGATAAAGTAAGTGTGAGTTGATAATGCAGATTATTTGTTGATGTAGGGCATGCCAGAAAATGTTAATTAGGTATATAAAGCTATGTGAAAGTTATAATACTTATTATTTTGATGAATACTGCGCTATAGTTATAACAAATAGTGCATTGGTTGTAGCCAATAGATGAAGATAGTGAATCAGACACAGAAGATTACAATCATTATGTAAATCCAAATAAATTAAAGCTAACTAAAATGAAGTGGCTAACTGAAGAGCGCGTGGATTCTCCGAATTCTAGGTAATATAACGAATCTATTTTTTCTTAGAATATTGCCCAACTTTTGAGTGACCCAAATGCTCTTCCAGAAATGTTAACGCGTTGACAGGTGCCAAAGTAAGACGAAAGAGAGACGACCATGCTAAAATACTATAAACGTAAGGTACATTATCTAGAATCTAGATTGTTGTAGGGCTTCCAAGACGCTCAAGCAGCTTGACGTCAAGCATGTACATTTTTGCTTGATGCTTGAGTCAAGCATTTATGTGCTTGATGGTGATTGATGTGATACCTACTATATTTTTGCTTGATGTGACGTTCAGATACAGTGTTCGAGATAGGTATGTGAGAAAAGTGCCGTTTGCTTGATGCAACCGTCAAGCAGCTTGATCAAGCACAACAAAAATGTGTTTGACATCAAGCCGCTCGACCGTCTCGGAAGTTTTTTATAGTAGCTAAAACTGCTGGACAAAAGGAGCATGTGATCGTGTTCTGTGGTGCTCCTTGCAAAAATGTCCAATCGTTGACGTCTAAACGACGATGAAGCGAACATAAAGCAACACACAGTACGCGGCCGAAAGTGATGAACATCGGCCTTTAGATTTTAGAAGAATGACATTTCATCTTTGTAGAGCGTTGTCTCTGTCACTCATACCCATATGACGCTTTGTCGGTCTTAACGACCGAGACAGTGCTCTACAAATCTGCTGTCTCCTTCTAAAGATCGATGTTCATTACTTTTTTTTACATTACTACAAAAAAAATTGGGATCGAAGAATCACTCGCGAGCTTAAAGGTAGATGGACACACCTTCACAATTTCTATGGTGATTTGGAAATCACTATTTCTTTTCAGTTCACCATATTTAACACCGGACAACTCAATGACTTCAATCGGTAGTAGAGAATCCGAGGATATGATCGACACTCATAAAAGTTTCGGTGAAAAATGTTTATCCACAATACTAAGGCTGGATCGAGAACACAACATGTTTGGATTGTCAAATATTGCTATCGTGGATAAAAAGCCGTCAAAGAAGGCACGCAAAGAAGATGATAGGCCAGTATTTCCACAGACTGCGATAATTCAGATATGCTGTGGCAGAAGTTGCTGTAAGCACAAGGTTAGAACTGTTGTTGTTACGATGTTTTTTTACTATTATTCAGATACAAGTTAGCCCTTGGCTGCAATCTCACCCGGTGGTAAGTGATGATGCAGTCTAAGATAGAAGTGGGCTCACCTGAAGGTATAGCAGTTTTTATTAATCCCATACCCCTTTGGTTTCTACACGGCCTCGACTTTGCCGGTAGGGTGGTAACTAGCCACGGCCGAAGTCTCCCACCAGACCAGAGATTTAGAAATAATAAAATTCCACACCCCTGCCAGGAATCGAATCCAGGACCTCCCACTAATAAGACCACAGCGCTTACTACTGCGTCAGGGAAGTCGTCAGTCGGATGTTTTTACCGTTGCGATTTCGTTCGATACTTATAACTGTTTTATTCTGTTTCAGAGTAATACAGATCTACCAGCGTCACTAAAGGTACCTACTTACTAAAAATCTAGGAAATTCATATCCTGGAGAGATGCTAAAAACCTTGTTAATATTACTTTTTTTTCAGTGCTCCGGATGTCGAAGTTTCTGCGTTGATCCATGTTGCCTTATTTGTGCAGGAAAATTTGGAACACCACGTGTAAGTACCTATTTATACAGAACATCCAACATATATGTATAACAAAATCCCGAAATATATTACAGACGAAAATAACGATACCTTTAAGCGAAAACTCAACCAATAGCTCATACAGAATTGTTTCAATGAGAGAAAACTGACATCACAACAAACTAATAATTAATGCGATCAATAAATAAAATTAAAATAATTTCGATTCAAACTGAATTCACACAATTATCTACCTAATTAAATCTATTATAATAATATTATAATAAATGTATTTATTGTATACTTACCTATTAAGTAGAATCATGTTTGATAAGAGTAATTTTATAATTTTTTGTCACCACTAATATTGTATTTATCTTCCCTCAAAAGATACTATTCAGTGTTCCATACTCAAGAAAAAAATTGAATTATTGTCCTGAGAAACAGTTTTTTTCTCTTTCAGAAGGATTCACCGTGTCCGTCACTTGTAAGTAAAAACTAATTATAAATAGGTAAGTATAGTACTATTCTTATATATGTCACGTACGTGACAGATCGAAATGGCAATCGGGGTATGGGGAGCACACCAACACGTCACCCGCGCTAACCCGCACCGGGTAAGCGCGGGGGCTGCCGATCGCCATCTCGACCTGTCGCGTACTATAGGTAGGTACTAAAGAGAATATTATTTTGTTGAATTAAAACCAAAGAGATTGAATTTAAACATTTTGATTTAAATCTTTATGTGTTCTCTTTAATTTCTCTCTCTCTCTCTCAATATTCTCAATATTCTCAGTACACTCAATGCCCACGAGGCAAGTGTGTTTGTCAGATACGAATATTTTCCCCTAAAATAGGTATGCTTGTCTGCAAGAACTACCTACGGTAGTAATTTTTATTTTTCACTCAGATTTCAATAAATAAATGATACTCTCATTGGTCTGTATTTTCCAGGTATCCTGTGTACCCTCAAAGTGTAGGATTGATTGCACAACTTGTTATGGCATGAAGGTAACACAATTAATAAAATTAAACCACGTACTTAGTACTTAAGCTTATACCATACACTTTTTGCCTCCACAATAATATCTTTTTTCACTGTTTCAGATCACGTTTAAAAGGAAACCAAAATTTGATCCATCCCCTGTAAGTACCATCTTGTAGGAGATACAATATAATGGTATATTGTATAAGTAAGCAGTAAGCACATAGGTATATATTATGCAAATGATTAAACAATAATTATTATTTTTTCAGAACGAACTTACTCCAAGAGCTAGTTGTATTTTGCAAAAAGTAAGTATTCTAGCCTTGCAATCTCAAATTCTTGCTAAAATTTTGATTGTAAATTTTTAAAAAATTTGTTTGTCTTTAAAAGTTTGAAAAATATCGACTTTTATTTTTTCAGCCAATAGCCGCTCGCCCCTGTCACCACCTTCCCCAATGTGTCCCACCCTCCAACTGCTTCCCATATTTGATGCCGTGCTACTGGCCGTCGCGAGCAGGGGCACCTTGCAATCACCCATCCCGATGCTTCCATAACCCGCCTTGTCGACCGCCGAGAAAGCGAGCGTCTTGCATTCCTCCTGAAGAAGTTTGCCCGACCGTAAGTTAACTTGTATAGGCTTTTCTATTTTTGTAGAGCTACCCGCAGTTTCTTCGACTTCTGAACTCATCATAATTATTATCAACGTCAATTGTCAGTTGTTCATCATCATGGTCAACCCATCGCCGGCTCACTACACAGCACGGGTTTCCTCTCAGAGGGTTTTGGCCACGCTGGCCAAGTGCGGATGGGCAGACTTCACATATGTATCTTTGAGAATATTATGGAGATCTTTCAGGCATGCAGGTTTCCTCACGATGTTTTCTGTCACCGTTAATGCAAGTGATATATTTTAAATACTTAAAACGCACATAACTTCGAAAAGTTAACAGATCACTTAACAGTTAACTCTATAGGCTATCACAGCTTTTTTAACCGACTTCAAAAAAAGGAGGAGGTTCTCAATTCGTCGGAATCTTTTTTTTTTTTTTTTTTTTTTTTTTTATGTTCCCCGATTACTCGAAGATGCCTGGACCGATTTTGAAAATTCTTTTTTTATTTGAAAGGGTATACTTCAAAGTTGGTCCCATTTAAATTTGGTGAAGATCTGATGAACATCTTCGAAGATAGATACTGGAACTCCTCAACGGATAAGAGTAAATTGCTCGCGATCAGTGTAATAGCTTAGTAAACAGTAGATTTTTAACCAGTCAGCATAATTCCATGGGACCACTAAAAATTGTGAAATAAATTTTTTTTACAAAAAAAATAAAAACCGACTTCGATACACAAACACTAAAAATTGAAAAATAATTTAATTAATTACCGAATATATTATGTATATAAGAGTTAATATAGTTCCATAATAATATTTTTTGGGGTCGGTGCCAATGAGGTGCCATTGTGGAGTCTCATAAAAATATGAAGTCTAGACGATTCGCGCAGCTAAAGCTAATTGGCACCGGCACCAAAAAGTATTATTATGGAACTATATTAACTCTTATATACATAATATATTCGGTAATTAATTAAATTATTTTTCAATTTTTAGTGTTTGTGTATCGAAGTCGGTTTTTATTTTTTTTGTAAAAAAAATTTTTCACATTAATATTAATATTAAATTCATATTTAGTCAGTTCAGTCAAAAATTCAGTCAGAGAAGAAATTCAGGCAGAAAAGTAAAGTGGCTCTACTGACCTATATCGGAGTCCGCATTACATTTTTATCGGACGCAGTAACGTAAACACGCTCCCTCCGAATTTTACATTACGATAAAAAGTTGATACATTTTTTACAGACGCATAAATGTGCAGACGTAGCTAAAAATAACAAATGTAGCAACCAAGCCTGCCCTGGGGTATGTATTTTAAAATTTATTCCTACATACGTAATCCGTTACGATTGAATTTTTCATAACAGTGCGATAATACTTTTCAGAATAATCCTGTGATGAAATCTGCTATCGAGAAAAGATTTGGAGGCAAAAAGTGAACAACCAGATATAATGGTTATCAGCTTGGAATCTCATCCCTGTTGCAGTTGTACAGAGGTCTGTTTTTAAAATTTGGGGATATATCTACAAATATGGGCATCTATCTACAAATATGGGGATCTATCTACAAATATGGGGATATATCTACAAATAAAACAGTACCGTAAGTCGTAACTGACTAATAAACAACGCAGAGCTTAAACTTGAAAGAAGGAAATATGTATTTTTTGTACCTTAGGGACCCACCACACCTCCACCACTACCACACCACTACCACACTACCCACCACACACCACCACCTTCTTTCTTTAGTGTACCACACTAAAGAAGGATTTTGAGAAATCGCAACGGGATTTTTACAAAACGTAAATCCATGCCGATGAAGGCGCGGTTATAAGTCTTATCCTAAGCTTTAAATAGACTTAGAACAATAAATGTTATTTCTTTTCAGCAACAACCAACTTCAACTTCCTTAGAATCAGTTTTTATTGAAAAGAAAAAGGAGGTAAGTAGGTACCTACCTACTTTAGAGCTTTTAATTATTATTTTGTACATTTTTTATTTCGTTGAGTTAAAACAAGATTACGATGGATTTAACCTTTTATACAATTTTGGAGCGTAGAAAGGAACCATTTTTGTTCATTGGTTTAAAGTAAAAACCTTTTCTTTTTCAGAAAAAGACGAAAGCTACCCTGTGCGAATGCTCTACACCTAATTGTGCGAGCTGTTTTGTTCACAGACCTACGGTAAACTTATTGAGGGATCAAAATCACTTGAAAACATAGGTTCAGTAGAACTAAGTAACTATAAGTAGGTATAGTACGCGACAGGTCGAGATCGCAATCGGAGTATGAGGCGGAGGAACGCCACGCACACCCGCATGTCACCCGCGCTATCTGGCACTAGCGCGGGGGCTGTGCGGGTGTGCGGGGCGTCCCCACCCCGACTGCCATCTCGACCGGTCGCGTACTATAGGTACAATAAATACTTAAATCCAAAAAAAAAATCACCTTGTGAAACCCGTATTTAATAAATTGGATAAGATCTTGCGGTCACACAAAAACAATAATTATTATTTTCAAGAATTAGATATTCGATATAGAAACAAGATGAAAAATTAATAAGTAAGTAGCTGTATGCCATTAATAAAGAGTTTTGAGATTTCAGACTAGAGGCACAAAATCAAACGACACAGTAAGATCACATTGAAAATATGCGCCAATTTTCTCGCGGTCGATATTGAGATGAATTTCATCAAATGTTTTACAAGGTAAGTTATGGTTGTTTATGGTATCCTTTTTGTTATCTTCATGTCAAGTTTGACAAAAAATTAATAAATTTTTGTCTTATTTTCAGGTTCAGCATCATTTTATATAAGTTTTTAAAGAAAATTTTATGTTATTAATTACATACTTACCTACTAGAATGAACGCTTATAAAACTTAATAAAAGCTCATTTAAAAATACGCGTTTTCTTGATTTATGTACCAATGTATAAGGTACTTATTATTAGATTACCACCCTACCGGCAAAGCCGTGCCGCGAAGCGATTTAGCTTTTAATAATAAAACGGGATTAAAATCATCCTCTAGTGGCAGGCAGTAGTTCGGTTGTTAGTCCGGTTAACCGAACTTTTGCCACTAAAAAGCTGCATTTGTTCGATTAACCGGTCTAACAAAGGAACTAAGGCCACTAGAGGGAATGGATGACGGTTAACTTTCGGTTCTATGGTTATTACCACTAACACCGATAATAACTGTAAAAGCTAACAGTCGAAATCTCGTTCCCTGGCGGCGAGTCGTATGCGGAAGAATCTGGGAACCAATCGCATTACTATCCCAAGAAAATTCCTACCATTGTGTGATTCAAAGAAAAGGTCACGACCTTCAGCAATGACTATTCAGAGAGAAGTAAAGAGAGAGAAAATAATCATATTAATTGTTAGGCAAGTATGTTTATTTAAATAAATAAAAAATAGTCTACGGAGCAAAATCTCTGGATACTATAAATCTTTCCACACATTTTTGGCGTGGCTTGAGATTGTGCTTGAGTTGATCAATAACCGTATACGGCGGGGTGCCCTGGGCAATGTGACAGTAATCGCTGCAGTACATGAACGGTGCTATGTCGGTTTGGTAAGGGTTGGGAGGATACGGGGCCAGGTCGAACATCTCCCCGTGGTCCCAGGATGCAAGAGAGGATATTGCGAAAGGAACTTTGTATTTCTTCTTTGTTTCGGATTCGAAGACTCTAAAATTTTATCGAACAATCATTACTATTCAAACAGTGTGTTAATTTTTGGGAATCTAGTGAGAGACGTGTTCTAGTTATGTAATCTAGTTGTGACAGAGGTACCTATACCAATCGATTGCGATTATCAAGCAACGTTGACCCAAGTCGATAACTAGATAAGTTACCGACTTCGGAGGTCCGAATTTGGCATTTCGTTTCCTCTGTTCCTCCGAGAGAGCGATCACGTACTCATCCGATCCGAGTCCATGAAAATACGTTCCTTTTTGTTTTACGAACTATTGTATGGTAGCTTATAAAATATGTCGTGGATATTTTTTATATCCATATTTTCATGGATCCGGATCGGATGAGTGCGTGATCGCTGTTAAGCTGTTATTATCACTGATATTCTGATAAAACCGAATTGCAAAACAAGTTGTAGGGTCCAAGGATCTTTGGACCCTCCGCAACAACCTAAGTACTTACTTCTTATCCCAAGGAAACTCCTAAAGAGGTCACGACCCTCAACAATGAGCAATATATGACGCAGAGTGGAACTTTGGGGCGAATGCCTGTATTTTATTTTATGAATGATTATATTTTATGATACATAGGTACGTCCAATCGTCATAAAAATTGAACGAATCTCAATATAAGAACATCATTTTGCCTTTGTTACCTCTACCGTATTTGACAAACCTAACCTAATCAATTATAACTATAAAAAAAACCTACCCTTTTATGTTATTTACAGGATTATGACAAGCCGCCACTTCCTTGTATTCCTTCTTTACATGGATTCTATCATACACGCCTCTATGAACCTTGGCTGTTAAAGGCATCCATATCTCCTTGTGTCGCGGACCAAAACCTCGCACCTAAAACTACCAACGTTTCATGTATTTATTCAAACTAACCCTACTGTCTCATAATTGATACATTTTCACACGACTCTCCAATGGAAATTAAAGGAGTCTAATGTTTTCACGGTTCATGTATGTACCTATTGTATGTGAGTTTCTTTGTTCCATTACTAGCTTATGCCCGCGACTTTGTCCGCGTGGACTACATCGCGCTAGTCCGCGCTAATTGCAAAAATATTAACTACTAGCTGATCCCCGCGGCTTCGCCCGCGTAGATTTAGGTTTTTAAAGATCCCGTATAGCCTATGTCACTCAGGAATAATGTAGCTTTCTACTGGTGAAAGAATTTTTAAAATCGGTTCAGTAGTTCTAAAGATTACCCCCTACAAACAAACTTAACGACATCGGGCCGTGCAGCTGAAATCGTAATATTTTAATTTCGCCATAACTTCAAAACCAAACGTCCAATTTTAATCATTCAAAGACCAAATATTATCTCCATAAACTGTTCTTAGTGATGAAATCATTTATTTTGATAAGGATTAATAGCATGAGTAAAATAAACGCGTTTAAATGTAGTCCAAAAAAAATTCAAGATTTTAAAATAAAAAAATGGTTGCTGTGCCTCACTCGACATAGATGGGTATAGTGTGTCGCGGACTTTTTTGTAGATATTTATAAGATCTACAATTAATTAGAACATTTTATGTTTCTTTTTGTTTCTTTTAATTAGAACATCTTTTATAGTTTAGGCAGCGTACGCAAAATAAGTAACTTTTTTGGTTGATTTTTTACACCTTGTGTCCGAAAAACCCAAATATCTTACGGAACCCTATTTTTTTCCAAAATAAAATATAGCCTATGTTACTCGTGGATAATGTAGCTTTCGAATGGTGAAAGAATTTTTAAAATCGGTCCAGTAGTTTTTGAGCCTATTCAGTACAAACAAACAAACAAACAAACAAAGTTTTCCTCTTTATAATATTATAGTGTAGACAAAACTTTTTTATAGACACTTCAAAACTGACAGACTTCCATACAAACTTCAAACCCCTATTTTACCCCTTCAGGGGTTGAATTTTGAAAAATCCTTTCTTAGCGGACGCCTACGTCATAATAGCTATCTGCATGCCGAATTTCAGCGCGATCCGTCCAGTAGTTTGAGCTGTGCGTTGATAGATCAGTCAGTCACCTTTTCCTTTTATATATATAGAGATAACTTCTATTTTACTATGACTGCACTCTATAGATCTCACCGTTAGTGACCCTGGCAATATTTTTTTGAATAAAATCTATTTGGCGACTGTATCGCGCCATTCGTAAATGTGATTTTTTTTACTATTTAGTTGGCTGTACCTTTTTGTTTTTGTAACATCTCCACTTTCCAGATTCGCAATAAAGAAATTTGTATTTGTATTCATTATTTGGCAGGGCAGTCGTGTTTTTTTTTAGAGGATGCCTGCGACTTCGTCCGCGTGGATTTAAGTTTTTAAAAATCCCGCAGGAAATCTTTGATTTTCCCGGATAAAAAGTAGCATATGTCCTTCCCCGGGATGGCTATCGCTGTACAAAATTTCGTCAAAATCGGTTGAACGGATGGGCCGTGAAAGGCTAGCAGACAGACAGACAGACGGACAGACATACAGACAGAAACACTTTCGCATTTATAATATTAAGTATAGATTTATTTTATAACGACTTGCATCTATTTAGCTTGTTACCTTAGGCACGTTGAATTCAGAATAGAAAGTAATCTGATCCTTAGCTCCAATACCAAATTGCTCATCAACAGTAAACGGCTTGTGGTAGGTTCTGTATGTTGATACATAGGGATCGAGAAGTTTTCGAAATCCACCTGCACTATCGGAAATTGCTGGTGACTCATTTCTGCCTGACGCTACGACCTGAACCGAAAATACTATAGATATAAATACCTACTGTAAGGCACACGCGTTCACTTGAAAGCATTACCTACTTACTAGAAAAGTTAGGAATTTCAAAGGATACAAAATGTCATTACTCACATCAAAAATGTATTCGGGATCTGGTGGCTTGACAGTAATATCCAGAGGCGCTGTAGGTGGGTTGGTTACACCTCTAAAGTTATCTTTCATCTCTGAGATCATGGCTGGTTGGACAATATTTTTACCTTGTAACTGAAATTATGTAGCACATAAAGACTGGTTAACTTAATATGTGAATGTCATTATTATTATTTGTTTTACATCTAATTGAAATGGCAGTGCCACTTACACTAACTAGATGATTAATCATAAATTTAAATACAAACACAAAAAGACACAAAATACAAAACGATAAAACATTAAAGGATTTTGATTGTACGCTGAGAACAGTGAATTACCTTTCATGAGATTAAGAATTTCTTGAATCACTCCGTTCAACATTTTTATCGAACTAGATTTTGCCCGCGACTTCATCCGCGTGGACTACACAAATTTCAAACCCCTATTTCACCCCCTTAGAGGTTGAATTTTCAAAAATCCTTTCTTAGCGGATGCCTACGTCATAATAGCTATCTGCATGCCGAATTTCAGCCCGATCAGTCAGTCACTCCTTTTCCTTTTATATATTTAAGATAGACTGGAAGCAGACAAGTCTATAGTCAAGTTTATTGTCCTATTGATTTTAAAATTTTCCGTGGGTAAATATACTTAGAGAAGCGGTAATAGCGTAGTGGTTAAGACGTTGTCGTGGTTCAGGACTTCCGGATTCGATTACGGGCATGTATCTCTAATTTTCGGAGTAATGTGCCTTTTCCCTTTATATTCGATAGAACAGTTAAAAATTATGTTACAAACTTACACGTTTTTCAACGCCAGTCATAAATATGACTCTTCGACAATTAATAGCGCAGTCAGATCTCTCCATAGCTTTGTTGGGGTTCGGCTTCACGCAGTATTCCCCTGTTGTGGTTTTGTACGATTCCTTTTCTACCACCATATCCCGTCCAGAAACACGTTCGGGTAAAGGATCCTCAATTTTCTGAAGTAAACATTTCTTATCACTTAAGAACAAGAAGCTTTGGCTATTTTAGCATTTTTAGCTTACAAGTAGGTATAGAAAGCAGGTATAGATCTTCTAAAAGCTAGCAAAAAATACTTTCAAACAAGTGATAGTAAAGCTTTAGGTAAAACAAGCAGGAAATAACCAATAAGGAATCAGGATTGTCGGAACAATTTTGATCTCCACGCTCGTCCAGTTTTTTGGAAGAAAAGCTCATTAAAGTAAACGATGATATAAGTCCCGCAAATTGCTAATGCGCGTGGCCGCCATTTTAGTGACGTCAGAACGAGACTGAAGTTACAAGCTGATGGTATATTTTTACTTAAATAATACAAATGACGTCATTTCAATGTTAATGAGACATGGTTCCAGCGCAATAGCAATTTGCGAGACTTATACCAAAAGATACGTACACAGTCTAAGCTATGTGGTATTGCGGGTATATACCGGTGTGCGATGCTGGTGCCAGTCCTAGTTTCGTTGTTGGAGACCCGCAGAGGTATGTTGTATTGCACATTGCCCCAAGTGTTCACATTTTGTAACAGCAATTCGTTGAGAGCGAGCGGTTTGCAGGGATTGGTTTCGGCCATTGCGACACTAATTTTTAAGCAAAAAACTAAGCACTAAGCAAAAAGCAAAATATTTGCGTAAAAAGGTAATCGACAAAATTAATGTTTTGGCATGTTTTGGTACCATAATGACATTGTCTATTAGAAAGTAAAATACTCGTAAAATAAAACACACACACACACACACACACACAGACTTAAATCTAATAATATCTATACTTTTTCTAATTTTTTCGACGCGATTCGCGATAATCTGGTCAGTGGCGTGCAGGTCACAGAGGCATAAAAGCATCGCTTACCCCCGTTGAAAGAGATCACAGTGCCCAATTTTCTGTAAGACGTGCCATTCAACCTAACTAATGCCTACCCTCATTTATTACGAATCTAACCAATTAAACTCTGACAGTAAAATAAAACCTTTAATAAAACAGAATATAAATTCAAACTAGAATATCTTTGACATAATTTTTGCAATAGTATTTTTTCTTTTCTTAAATGCTGGATTGTGGTCCAAGTCGTGGTTATAATCGTTAGTTTGGGAGGGTTGTAAATACATGGGCAATAGAACATCATTCTCTGAAAGCCACTCGATAACGTAATCTGTGATGGCTTCCACATGTGGCGATTTCTCGAATGTGGAACGTATCTTGGGCTTGGTGTGAAATTTGAAGGACTGTAAACAATAAAATTATATAGAGTTAGAATATGCTCGCGACTTAATCCGTTTCAGTTTCGGATTTTAAATATCTCTTGGCAGATCTTTGATTTTTTGGCATAAAAAGTCTAGCCTATATTCGTCTCCGGGAGGCAACCTATCAGTGATCCAAATAGATAAATGATAACTTTTTTGAGCGCATTTAAGTTTTCAAAAATCCCGCGGGAATTCTTTGATTTTCCGTGCCAAAAAGTAGCTTGTTTTCTCCGGGAAGCGAGCCGTCTCTGTACCAAATTGCGTCAAGATCGGTTAAACGGATGGGCCGTGGAAACTTCAAAAATGCGTTAATGGAACCTGGACCTAGTCATAATAAACGGTATTTAAAATTACAAGCGTAAATAACTTACCGGTTCACTTATAGTTTCTCCTACTGTTCGCATGGCTTCTACCAAAGTGTTTCCATCGCTCTTTCCCTAATAAAAACAAAAATCTGTGAGAGTCGAATTATTACAGCGTTTAACAGAAAAAAATCTCTACGAAATATTCACCTTAGGAAGAAGTTCCTTCACCATGGCAAACAGTTCATCCGCTTGGTCATGATACAGAAAATAGGCCCAAGGCGCACGAAAAAATGTATAAAAGTCATCCAATTTTTTTGCCTGAAACAAAAAAAACACATGTGGTGGTTCCTTTCATCTACAAAACATATTCGTCCATAATAGTATATCAGTCTCTTTTTCCGATTCAATCACTGAACTGACAGTGACCACAAACAGCGATTGCTTGAATCCTAGAAACAATTATACTGTGCCAATGTATTGCCAAAAAAGAAAGATTTGAAATATAAATAAGTTCACGTGGACTAAGTAGGTAGGTAGAGTCAGCAACAAAGCTAGGTTTGCTCTTGCGACTATGGACGGTGCAAACCTAGCATTGTCTACTGTACCTATAGTTTTTTTGTCGTGGTCAAACGCAAGCTTCTTAAACCTGAATAACCTCTCTGCAAAGCAACTAAGTTAAACTTTCTTTTAGAAGTTTTAGCATTATTATAAATAGGTAACATAATCTTACTGTATAGCGTAGATGCACGTTGTTTAGAACAGTTGCCGATAGCCCATAAAGATTTTGGAAGTTTTCCAAAGAGTGCTTCTCTCGTGTCAGACAAGTTATGCCGTCGACTATAAGATCATTGATCAGGTGAAGTTTAAAGTATCCCCCTTTAAAAGTTTCCATCACGGTGCCCTAAAAGAGGGTACATAGAGAAAAAATTCACGTATCTACAGAATTTAAGAGACCTTTCATCGATACAGGTAAAAGGGAAAAAATAAGTAGTTATTATTGTTTTAATAGTGCATTAAAATTATTATTATTAGCTCTTATGTCAATGATGCAAACACGGCAATTACAATGACGACTATTTTAATGCACCCTTAAGGTGAAGACAAACTACTCAGACTAGTATATAACTAAGTGACTCCGATGGTCGTCTTCCATCACATAACGACACGTAGTAGGTATGTTTACTCCCATTGAAAACCTAAATTAAATAAACAGTATTTCTATTATAGTCACACACTAACATTATATTGCAAGGACTGTACGTATTGATGCGGTATCTTCTTCCCAGGAGAGCGCACTTCTAAATATTGTAATCCGCCGGGAAGCGTGGAATAAGACACATGCGGCTTTTTAAAAGCTGGTATTTTAGGAATGTCTTCCAACGATTCCCTGAAAACAAAACTTACGTACCTACCTATTTTCAAAATATAATAAAACAAACAAATTTACTAACGGTCTATGCATCACTTGATAATTATTAAGCTGCATACACATTACTGTTGTAGTGTGTTGGAAATTGGAATGCAATCGGTCAACCATTCGTAGCGCGGCTTGAGCATCAACGCGTTAAAGCGCCATAGATTAGCATGCACAGAAAGTGCCTTTATTTGTTGGTTTGTCTTTCAATCACGCCACAACGGATCGACGTGATTTTTCATAAATATAACTAAAGGCCAGTAAAGTGTCTGAGACTTTTATTCCGGAAAACCATAGAGTTCCCACGGGATTTTTGAAAGCCCAAATGCACTCGGACGATGTCGTGGGCATTATAGTAAAACGCATATCCCCTTCGCCTTCTGTCGACTCATGACCTACCACAATACAGTACCTAATGTGTTTGCACCCTCATAAAGACTTACGAAACCTCACTGACTGGCCCTTCAGTATCAACGCTTTTATTTTTCCCTGTCACAGATGATCCAGAACTGGTACACTGGGTTATATCTTTGCTTGATATTCCTAGTTCTTTCCTTACTTCTTTAAATAGAGGATCTAATTGGTTTTTTATTTGATATCCCAACTGAAAATTAGTTTCAAAATTATCACAAAATAGTTCATTTTTATTTCAAAGTGATCAATATTTTCTCATGACTGTACCTTCTAATCGGAGGTCGGGGGTTCGATCCCAGGCACGCACCTCTAACTTATCGGAGTTATGTGCGTTTTAAGTAGGTAATTAAATGTCATTTGCTTTAACGGTGAAGGAAAACATCGTAAGGAAACCTGCATGCCTGAGAGTTCTTTATAAAGTTCTCAAAGGCGTGTGAAGTCTACCAATCCGCACATGGCCAGCGTGGTAGACTATGCCCAAAACCCTTCTCACTCTGAGAGGAGACCCGTAATCTGTAGGGAGCCGGTGATGGGTTGATCATGATGATGATGAACTGTACCTTGGTGCCAACTTCACTAGCATCATAATACTTAAGTCTCATGTTATCAGCGTAATATATTCTCCTGTATCGAGTAGCTGGACCCGCGGCGTATATTGACGGGTCCTTCGTCTTGAACTCATGGTCTATAAGTATGCCACCGTCGTATGCCATCCCACTTTTGTTGATAGCTTGAAAACGAGTGATTTTTTAACGGATTCTATACAGAGTGTAACCAAAACGCTACCAAAAACTTATTCTGGGCACATTGTTGGTGCGCCCCAGACGTGTGGTGGGGGACCTCGTGATTGGGTCCCCGGCGGAGGGTCCGCCTCGGCGGACGTAGGAGTGCCGCTGGGTTTTAATAGTTATTCCGGTCGCGAGTCCCGCATGCCTACCTCCAGTTGGCTGGCTGGCTTCCGGGGAGGGGGATACGTAAACGCATTTCCCAGCGTTAAACAAAGGTTAACGAAGCAACAGCAAGGCCATGTTCTGTGGAAATTCTTGCAACAGATATATAAAACTCAATATGTAATTTGGGTGTGTGTAAGTCTGTAAAAAATAAAATAAATAAAAGACGACTTGAAACGCAATGGGTAATCAGTCAAAAAAAAACATGAACATAACATGAAAGAGATTTCAAATTAACATTTACCAATATAGGCCTCCTCGTTAACACCAACAGTGCCATAGTAAAAAAACAGGGAACACTTAAGCCTCAGCATTTTAAACTCGGAGAGAAAATCTATGTACAAGACCAAATTATTGTCACTGTCTGTATACCATCTCTGGAAGTAATAGGATCGGTATACTTTAATTTTTAGGTTGTTGAGCATTTCACATACCGATTTGTCTACCTGAAATCAGCAATAAGTACTTACAAGATGAAATATCAAAGAAAATGTAGTTAGGTAGGTATTTATGTATGAAGAACATAAATCAGTACCCTTATAATAAATACGAAACTGTGTTTGTTTGTTGGTTTGTCCTTCAATCACGTCGCAACGATGCAACGGATTGACGTAATTTTTTGCATGGGTACCTATAGATAAAAACCTGGAGAGTGACATAGGCTACTTTTTATCCCGGAAAATCAAAGAGTTCCCACGGGATTAAAAAAAACCTAATTCTACGCGGACGAAGTCGCGGGCGCGCTAGTTAAATATAAATATAAGCCTTGCATAATTTATCTTGCGTGGAATTTTCCACCCTATACCTACCTATTTGACTTTTCCAATATGCTCTATTTTCATGTTCCAGTTTTTTTTTTGTAAAAAAATAGAAAAAGAATAGTTGACTAAGCCCAAAGCAGACACGATGCTCCAATCCGCGCATATATCTATAGTCTGCGACATGTCGAGATGGCGATCGGGGTATGAGGCGGGGGGACGTCCCGCACACCTGCGGGGCGATTGTCTAAAACCTGCATCAATCATTATTACAATCTCAATTGTTCTGATTGGCTGAATTTGTGCGATTCTTGTTGCAACAATGAGCAACAATGCATTGTGGCCAATAGTGAGCGAGCATTAACCAATCAGAGATAATTGCGATCGTGACATTGTTGCTGTCAAACAACCGCAGTAGGGCTGCGGCACGTCACGTTCCCTCCCCGATCGCCATCTCGACCTGTCGCGTACTACGTAATCCTCAGTCACAGCGATCAAGTCGATTTTTGTAGCTCAATGCCACTTCCGAACGCTCTAACCGAACGCAGATAGTCGTCAAAACACGATGCAGCATCGAAATAATTACTATAACGCGAGATTTCGATACAAAGACTGAACGAAGAAAGTCGTCAAAACGCAACGCAGCATCGATGTAGTCGCTAAATTGCTGATCGCCGATGCTAAAAGTGTTGTGTCTGCTATGGCCCTAACCTAAGGAAAGTTTTGATTGGTGGTTTTAAATAACAATTTGACCATCATGACACAAACTTACATTAACATTACAAAATAATGATACACGCGGCTCCTTGGAATCCTCTGGGGGAAAAGGCTCAATAAAAATTATGTTTTCAGGGGGAATCTTCATTTCTATCAGAGTGGCTAAACAACAATATGCATGTACAGTAGCACCGTACACAATAATGTTATCTGAAAAAATACCATCAGATACAGGGTGTAACTAGAACGCACAACAAATCGCAATCAAGGGCCAGTGTTTTTTTTTAAATATTTCAAATGCAAACTTACAACCCGTGTCCTGGTAAGTCAACGTCTTCACAGTATTCAAAGCCTTATTGGCGTCGGATATCGTGTTTACGATGAAAACATTAGACGGTGTGGCATTGCCGACCTTTGGCTCCGGACTAGGTTGCGGGATATCCAAACGCATGTATTTAGGAATATTACCACTCCTAGGAACATAAACTTTTTTAAGTATAGTACGTGACAGGTCGAGATGGCAATCAGGGTAGGGAGCCCCGCACACTCGCACAGTCCCTGCGCTATCCCGGTGACATGCGGGTGTGCCCCGACCCACCGCCTCATAGACTGAATAGGCATCTTCCAGGCAAGCGTGCTCCAACCTAGACCTCATCACTGCTCTGCTTCTCAAGTATGATTACGTAAATTCTCTCATTTACCTCATTTTATCTATCCCTCACCCAATCAAAGAATTTAAAATATTTATTTCTTGAAATTCTCCACCAAAGTATACCCCAACAGATAGTGTAAAATTCCATAATCTTTTGTTTAAATTTACCTTATTTCTTTCTCTTTTTCTAATATAGGTTTCAGGTAATGAGGATGTTGGTATTGCTTTCCAATGAATAGAAAGAGTAAATCATAATAATACTTGCTTCCAGTTGATATTGCTATGTACTTTTCGCGTCTACGAGAAAACATACCGTAGGTACAGTTATTTTATGTCATTTGAGACAACCTCAATATCATTATCATCATCGAGAATAAATACTATCAACCCATACCCACTATCTATTTTTAAAGCGAAAATATAAATTCTCTTTATTCACTATCCCGAGGGAATTTCGAACACATAAATCCCTGCAAGGTTTGGAACTTTATAATTTCTAAATGTCTGGTATGGTAGCTTCGGCCGTGGCTAGTCACCACCCTACCGGCAAAGCCGTGCTGCCAAGCAATTTAGCGTTTCGGTACGATGCCGTGTAGAAGCCAAAGAGGTGTTTGGTGTTGTATCAGATTCTATGTGTTCCACCGTAGCGCCTACACTACTGGGCCGATTTTGATAAATGAGGCGTCGAATCGTTGTTATGGACCGGGTTATACGAAAAAAAAAATTGTTGCTATTGATAGAGTGGGATGTCAAATTAAAGAGTAGAAAATTCTGAGTTCATAAATATAGCAAGTAGGTAGGTAGGTAGGTAGGTAGGTTGGTAAAATATACCAAGCGACAGAAATCGCATTTTACTAAATTATTTCTCCTGCTACCTACCAGTCACCACCTCTTTCACCTTAACGCCCCACTTGTTATTGTATGACTTATGAGATTAGGTAAAGAGCATAATACTTACTTGTTGATCTCTACCATCGTGCCTTGAACAATATTAACGTAGTAAGTGTAAGGTACACTTTTTAGATAATCCTCAGAATTAGTGCGAGTTTTCTGGAACATCATCTCTGAAATCGTTTTTGTACGTCGCGCGTAAGGCGGGCCTTTAGACGACACCAGGGTTACACTCGTGAAGAATAGGTATGGACAGGAATCGCTGCCAACAAAATAATGAGGCAATAATGGTACTGATTCTGAGAAGTGAGGACAACTAAATTTTAGAGTATTTGCATCTTCTTCTTGCTATGTAACAATATGAAGAGTACAGACACAGTTTGACAGTTTCAAATTTAATTTAGAGCCATCAAACCTCGTGACTTTAGCTGCCAGTCGCAAGCCTGGTAGCGTGCTCTAAGAATATTTAAAATTCATGTTTCGTCCTTTTTTAGTGATATTAAAAAAAGATGCTCTAAATTTAGTTTAGAGAAAGACAACAGAATCGGCGCAAATGTAGACATTGCATAAGTCCTTTTGATGGCCAGACTGGCACAAAAGACAATGCACAATGTCTTATAAGTGCGTGGTCCTAAATTCGATTCTGCCGGGTTAGTTTGGAAAATCATTTCTAAGTTGGCAACATTCTGGTCTGGTGGGAGGCTTCATAGTCATACGTGGTTAGTGGCCTTCAAAGCAGTT
The DNA here is from genome assembly GCF_902806685.2 of Maniola hyperantus. Taxonomy (NCBI): domain Eukaryota; kingdom Metazoa; phylum Arthropoda; class Insecta; order Lepidoptera; family Nymphalidae; genus Maniola; species Maniola hyperantus. The sequence continues at coordinate 4,892,928 of NC_048551.1, read as the reverse complement.
TAGCATTTAGGTAGGTATGGTGCTTCATAAAACCGTTTAGGGGATACAAATTTAATAAAAGCTATGTTTCCGTGCTAGCCTCTTTAGTTAGATGGGCTCGAGCTAAATTATATCTAGGTAATATACTTATGACCTACCTGAAAAGTAGTGCGTTCAAAAATGCCATCGCAGTCCTCGAAGCGCCAACCACTAATATTCTGGTGTCAACATTTACTCTCGGAACACTGCTATTCTTTTTATTTATAAACCACGCGCTAAAAGGTACTCTGCAAAAAAATAAATGGTTAACTAAATTCCCCTGCTCATTTTCTTGGCATAATTCAATGTACCTATATGGTTCCTTGCTATCTATAAAGTAATTAATAGCAAACTAAATGCAAAAAAATCCTATTATTACAACAATCTCAGCAATGAGCAACAAGAGAACTTGACTGGGCAAAACCATTGTCTACTATTGTGAGAGTGATATTGAGAAGTACGGAAAATTCCGCACATATTACTAGGTATTATGCAGTTTTCATCAACTCCCGGGTAGGACTAGAGGTGCGCTCTAAGTTTTTGGAGTTGTGTGCCTTTTAAGCAATTAAAATCATTTGCTTAATCGGCGAAGGAAAACATCGTGAGGCATCCTGCACGCCTGAGAGTTCTCCATAATGTTCTTAAAGGTGTGTGAAGTCTGCCAATCCGCACTGGGCCAGCGTAGCAGACTATGGCTAGAATATTCTATGGAATAGGTGAGTCCACCGTGCAAACCCAGGGCAAGTCAGCTGGTATAATGTAAAATTCTTACACTGTATTTAAAAGTTCACGTATCCTCCTGAGATCATCAGGCACCAGTGTACAGTCTATTTGTGATTTTCTTGGAATCAAAGGGATCATTGCCCCCGCTAAGGAATTCGTTTTATGAATCACCTGAAAGTTAGACAAGAAAAACCTTAATCCGTTAGACGCGTTGTTACTTTAACGGTATTTTATACTGATACCAACTGAAATGAGGTTTTAAGTATTGTAACGGAGATATTCAGACAGTAGGTACTCAGATAATTTATAGATAAACTGGCTAGTATTCTTATATAAAAAAATGTAGTGACAACATAATGATAATATCTAGAAGGCAGCGGGTAAAAATCAAATGAACCTAGTCAGGGACATTAGCGAATGGTGTATTGAGTATTTCTACAGTGGACTACATCAAGCTGCATATATTATGATGATGATTAAGAGAGCAAAATTTCGATTTACCCATTTATTCCGATATGCAGTCAACCACAGAAGTGCGTTGGCGCCAGATAGCCTCATCATGTCTCTGGCAAAGAATCTAAAATGCGTCTCGAATACCGGGTACACGAGCAATGATTTAATGGTCAATATGTTGTTGTGATGGTCTTCATTTATATGGTATTTGTTGATTCGGTAACAATCCATAGTGTATTTCGCTCGTATGAAATTAATTTGTTCTGGTTGCCTAAAAATATTCAATTTATTTGTCCAGAGTTTTAAGTCATGTTCACACCCATAAAAATTTGCTTTGTTAGTCGTCAATAAAGCAACAAATTAATCAGCCTGTTTGCGTCCACTGCCGTATATAGGCCTTCCTGAGAGCTCGTCACCACACACGGTCCTCCGCCTTCCTCATCCACCCACTTACCGCTACATTCGTATTGGAGGTCGTCCCACACAGTGCTTGCTGGTACGCGGTCTCCACTCCAGAACACGTATGCCCCAACGGCCATGTTCTGCGACAGACATAGCCTACCCACTGCCACTTCAGCTTGCTAAAATTCTCATGTCGGTTACTTTGATTCTTATTGTGGTAAGTATTAAATTTTGTCAATGCATGTGGCAAAAATTTTTGTGCCACATGAATTTTTCAACACGTATAAGTACAAATTTTTATAGGTGTAGTAAGTCATGATCTTAAAAATTATGATCTTAAAGGGAGGTTACGCACTCATCCGATCCCAGTCTGTTAAAATACGTTCTGAAGTAGTCATAGAACTATTTGTATGGGAGCTATGACATAATACTTATGACGTAGATATTTAAATATTTTCTATATCCGTATTTTTACGGATTCGGATCGGATGAGTGCGTGATCGCTCTAATAAATAAAACATTTCCTTACTCTAGAATACCAACACCAATAAGAGAAACACCGCTTAAAAACACGTAACATTGCAATTGATTCTTATTCATAATAGTATTTTCCACCGTCCAAAGTGTCTCTCTTCCGTCCAAATTCCTTAAAAGCTGAGTGATTTGTGGAATATCTATCAACTCTGCCTTGCGGACGCGCAATTTACTAAAATAGGTTAAAAATTATTAAATCCTTTAGAGAGATAACAGACTATAGAGCACATAAGCACAAGTCTGATCAAAATTCCGAGAAAATAAAGTCCAAAATAGCCATAACCGTATTATCACAGTATTGTCGATTTTCTCTTAAAATACCTCGTATTTTCGACTAAACAGTTGGTTTTCCAAATTCATATTCAATACGGATGCCATCAAAAGATCCTATATTTTGCATGCTGTCAAATACCCTATTTCCCATAGAGATTTGCTTTATGACGTAGAAGGAATAAGACAGAAATTTTCACAGGAGCGAAGCCGCGGGCGGTTGCTAGTAAAGAATAAGCTGTAATTAAAATAAATAATCTGTAAGGGTGTACCTCAACACTGAATTTCGATGGGCAACATAAAGAGCATATTCTGAATTTATTTTTCTCCTCGTCGGAACAAACTGAAACAAAACCAGCAACGAATATTACAGAAAGATTATCTCCTAAACAACGCAGTTCTATGATCAAGAGCAAAGTCATGAGAATGTATTTTGAACTTACACAAAAATGTTCTAACAAATGAAAGCTCTTCTCCTTGCAAGGCACTCGAATAATGCAGTAATCATATTCCTTCATCATTTCAAAAGCTATTTCCAATAGGTGGAATGATTGTCTGCAACATGATCTTGTCTGCATAATTGGGATTTAAAAAATGGCATCATTTCAACATACTTTCCGGACCATTACTAAGGACGGGTTTACTCTCGGAATGAGAAAAATTTAAGCTATACCGCGCTGGCAAAGTGTAGAATGCCATAACACCTTTGAGAACATTATGGAGATCTCCAAGGCATGCAGGTTTTCACGATTTTCTCTTTCACCATTAAAGCAAGTGATATTTAACTGCTCAGAATGCACATAACTCTTAAAAGTTCAAGGTGTCTGCCCGGGATTGAGCCCCGGATACCCCGAACAGGAGTCCGAAGCCTTAATCACAAAATTGTTACAAATTTACTTCAATATTTACCTGTCATCTATATCCTCTCGAAGCCCAAACAATTCAATGACAAAAGCATTAGGTTCACCCGAATACGCTACTAATTCTTCTTCCTCATACGTTGACCTTCTGGGCATTGAGGATCTCTCTATAGAAACAGGATATGTCAATAGTATAGTAGTAGAATCTGATTAAAATTATGTTTCTGTACAACGTATTAAATCCTTACGATGGCTTTTATCTTCAGTTTTAACCGCATGGGGACGCTGTGAACGTTCACGTCTTATTTGATACCTGAATAGGAAGACAAAAATTTAAAGGCACAATTTTAAACCACGTGAACCAATCAAAATCCGCGCTAAAAGAGACTGAATTTATTTATTAGTAGGTACGTCGCAACTCGCAAGGTTGTCTGTGACGCTGAAGTTTCTTTCAGTAGGTATAGTATAATTTATAACCTTATGCATCCAGCATCTGAATCATATAAAATAGCTGGACCACATCTTTCCAAAGTAAAGATGCAAAAGCAAACAGTTAAAATAAATTTAATAATAACAACTCACAAAAGGAATTCACTGGACAGTACTTCGGGCACATTAAGCAGTTTATTATCAATATTAACGATTTCGTAATCGAATGGATCGTCATCCAGGAGATTGGCCAGAGACTGACTCGTCAACGTCGAGGGTACCGGCGATATTAACTCTTTTTCACTGTAGTCCTCTGAAGTTTGGTTAGAGAAAAAGTTGTCATATCTTTCCTTTGGTTCAGCTTGGTGATCGAAGTTTACCCTGCTCAAACCTTTGGTTCGTTTATGTGACAGTTTTACTTTTGATGGCTCCTGGTGCAACAATTAGATTGTTTTTACAAACACGCATTAAAGGGTGCAGTACCTATATTTATTGTAAAAACCACATTAAAAAATATGTATATAAAATATATAAATGAAGAGTAACTTAAATTCTAAATAAATAAATTCTAATACTTATTATGTCTGTTACCTTTTTTCGGTCCAAGTGAACCGATCTTGATGAAAGAGACCGTGATAGCTTGTACCCTGACATAGGATACTATTTATCCCGGAACAAAACAAATAAATTTAAATTTCCAATATATAAATTGACTGTAAATGATAATTAAAATCAGCATCACTTACATCATCGGGTTTTATGAAGGTGTCTTTAGAAATTACTTTGAAGGGACTCCATTTACCAAGCATTATTGGCATTCTGTTGAAACCAAAGTTATTATAAAACTCCGGTAGGCAAAGCTCATACAATTGTATTTTAAAACGTGAAGGCAAATTCGTACGCTTGTGTGTGCGTTATATGCGTAGCAACAGACTACATGACATGGGATTTACGCATCTTTTGACCCCTTCGGGCGTGCTTCAAAAAATTACAGCTTTTATCGTAATAAAAGCTGTAACTTATAGGTTAAAAAAATATTGAGAAAACAATACTTTTAAAATTTATTTAAATTTACTAAAACAATACCTACTCTTTAAAAATAAAAAAATAATCCCCGAACTGTATACGACATAACTTCCGAACGACTGCACCAAAGTGGTCAATCATTTTTTTTTGTTGGGTTCGTTATAATTGTCATGACGAGGTTTGTATGAAAGAATATTTTTGGAAAATCTACGGGAAAAGACAGTTCCCGCGGGACGCGGGCGAAGTCGCGGGCAACAGCTAGTTATAAATAAAATACCATACCCAAAAGTGTTTAGCAGGGCATTTGACCGTTTGTAATTTTCCTTTTCTATTGGGATCGCCTTTTTCAATCCGTGGTACGGACCAAGCTCGTATGTCTTTTGAAGCATTTCGTAATTGATTTTAGAGCTTAGGCACATCACGCCCACGGCTTGATCTTGGTACTACAGAAATGAATATACATATTATCCATACTAATATTATAAATGCGAAAGTGTGTCTGTCTGTCTGTCTGTCCGTCTGTCTGCTAGCTTTTCACGGCTCAACCGTTTAACCGATTTTGACGAAATTTGGTACAGGGGTAGCTTGCATCCCGGGGAAGGACTTTTTATCCCAGAAAATTGAAGAGTTCCCACAGGATTTTTAAAAACCTAATTCTACGCAGACGAAGTCGCGGACATCATCTAGTGATGAAAAAAAAGCAAAAATGTATTATGACGTAAAATTCTAACATAAAATATAAGCTTAGTGTTCAACTAACACTGGGTGCATTAAGGATGTTCTGAGTGAAGTCAACACGATATAGTAAGGTCGTCCTATTAGCATTTAGACGTGATAATAAAATAAATCAAACAAGAGCAAGTAGGTACATAAATTCAAACTTACATCTGCCACGATGATCTTTCTGCCCATTTCAGGATGCCGGCCAATAATTTCGCTAATATAATAATTGCCGTATAACTCTTGTATTGCCGGACAATTCTTGCCAAGCATTTCTACTATATCGTCGTTGTCTTCTTCTCTAGATAAAAGAAAAGAACCAACTGTGAAGACAGTGCAACTTTTATTTATGTAGACACATTTTATCAAAAATCCGGCCAAGTGCGAGTCAGACTCGCGCATCGAGGGTTCCGTACTGCAGTCGTATTTTTTCGACATTTAGCATGATAAGTCTAAACTATTATGCATTTAAAAAATCAGTTTTAGAATGTACAGGTAAAGCCCTTTCATATGATACCCCTTTTAGTACCTATAATAATCTTACTTTAAATGTTGAAAATACTAGGTATATAATTATTTGTTCATGAACACATTTTTTTTGTTACATTACAAACCTTAGATTTACGGTTTTCGGATTTTCCCTTTACATGTGCTGTGCTATAAGACTTACCTACCTACCTACCAAATTTCATGATTCTAAGCAGTAAGTCAACGGGAAGTACCCTATAGGTTTCTTGACAGTCAGACAGACAGACAATGTATCCTGTAAGGGTTCCCTTTTGAGCTACGAAACCCTAAAAAAGAACATTCCAACATCCGAAGTTATAATAAAATTAACTTACACAGCTCGGCGTATTTTTAATTTCGGACAAAAGTTACTGCGCATTGCCGTGTGTATGTAAAGCGAACGGTCACTGCTACCTTCCATTTCCGGATAGAATTTGTAGATCTTATACTTCTTGAATGTTTTATACCTTGTGGTCCAATCTGTAGTATTTGTGAAACAATTAATTGGTATATCAATACTAGCTGATGCCCGCGACTTCCGTGGGAACTCTTTGATTTTCCGGGATAAAAAGTAGCCTATGTCACTCTCCAGGTCTTTATCTAGGTATACCCATGCAAAAAATCACATCAATCCGTTGCACCGTTGCGACGTGATTGAAGGACAAACCAACAAACAAACTCACTTTCTCATTTATAATAAGGGTAGGTACTGATTAAAAATGGCTCCTTAACACTTCTTGGCAAGCACCATTATTTTTTTTATTTTAAGACGCATCCACATTCCACACCGGGACTGAAGATGCGCTCCACGAGAAATTTTTTGTCTACGAATTTTTGTTCATAGAGATAACACAAATAAATGCGTAGACAAAATTTTGTCGTGGGCACATGTTAGGCGTGCTGGTCATGCGCAGGAGCCGTGTAGGTATACGAAATGAATTCTAGCCCCATAAGCTACCGCTATACAAAACATCACATCATTTTATTACTGCAGTCCAATACCCTATTACAAATACCTGCTGGACAATCCCGTGGGACCACAATAACAATGTTCAACAGATATACATCATTGCGAAACACCGACACAAGGGCTTCCTCCAGAAATGTGTCTGTCGCTGCGTCGATGCAACACATGAAGTGAATGAACATCGTGTTTCTCGACAAATAGTATTTCCTGGAATTTATTGAAACGAGAAAATCTAAACAATAATAAGTAATTATCTTACCAATAGGTACTTATAGCTGTAAATATTGGATGACTTACGTTTTTCTCGGTAAATAGTGACTACAGTAAATAATCTAAGCAATATTTTTTAAATATTTGAAAGTATTGATCAGTTTTCGGCTCAAAAATAAACCCTAAGCAAAAGTCTGCTCGTTTACGGATTATTTTGCTATTTGCTACTGAAATTCGCAACAGGTAGACATGTTGTATAGAAGCAGGCGTTATTTTGCGGAAATCCATGGTTGCTGGCTTTTCCTGTATATTTAGCAGAGGACGGGCGGTGCATGTCGCATGCTGCATGTTGCACGAAACAGATTTGACCTGTTTCAGCGGATTGTAGCAAATTAAGCTTCTGGTTCATTGTACAGATAGACATGGCAATTTTTTGGACAGGTGACATCAAATACCGGGTAATCGATATCGACAATTTCTTTGGTATGCAACAAAGTGAGAGTAAAATTATTGCCACCTTTTTTGAGTAATATTTTGTTTGTACCCTCTTTCGGTTCATTCATAAAACTAGGGATTCGTACTACGAATTCGCTAGTAAGAGTTGTAATGCGGTACCTAATTGTAAAAGGCTCGGTAAAATGCATCCAAAAGGCACAGGGAACTTTATGTTAAAAGCACAGAGTGTAAAATGCACAATAATCTGTCTAAAAAGCACAACAAACTGTGAGTAAACGACAGTTGAACTGCGAAAGATATAGAAATGAACACTAACTGAAACATGTTCCTGATCCACATCTCCCAGTCCGTCGGATCTACGCCGACGATGTTGGGGTGGTCACAGAGCGCCATGAAGCCTGTCACTTGCTTCTTCTCGTTAATCATGCATATCGCCAGGGTCGAAAGTTCTCTGGAAATAAATAGATAAGATAAGATAAGATAAGATTTATTTATTTGCTTTCATGTACATTTACATTAATTGATGGTGGGTGCTTAAAGCTAAATATAAGTAGTACATGAGATCCTGTCAGGGTATTGCAAATACAATTTTATAATTTGGAACTAGCTTTCGCTGTTATTTCGTTAGGGAATGTCCTTTATTTAGGTATATTGAATTGAGGCTAATTCTTTTGTACACAATCTCTAAACTAAACTAAAAAGTAAAATGACACATCTAAATCTATTGCTATCGCTTTAATAATGCTGCTTCCGGAAAAGGATAGCACTAGATTTAGATCTGTTAATTTTGTTTAGTTTAGAGATTGTGTACCTACAAGAGAATCGGCCCCATTCACTTTTCCACTAAGCATATTGAAAAAATGGTGAAAATAAAATTATAGCACTGATTTTAGACCATTCAATTTAGTTTAGAGCTTTTCATAGGTATAGTACGCGACAGGTCAAGATGGCAATCGGGGTTTGAGGCGGGGGGACGTCCGGCACACCCGCGCGTCGACCGAGCTATCCTGCACCGTGTTAGCGCGGGGGCTGTGCGAGTGTGTGGGACGTCCCCACCCCGATTACCATCTCGACCTGTCGCGAACTTTACCTACAATCGAATAAGTAGATAATATAGATAGTAAAATATCTAAAAGCAACATATTGATGTCGGCGCAGACCCAGAAACAAATTATTGATATCAATTACTCACATAAGCCTGCAATTACATACACAAATACAATCACTTTTTTTAAATAAGAAACGATATAATAAGAATGTATTAGGTACATTGTTTACTTTGAATAGGAACTTTGTATAACTTACATCAAGCTGCCTATGTCAGGAGTACCGAATAGACAATCGGTATATTGATGATTAATAATCGATTCTATATCACTTTTATCTTCATCCACTGCCCTTCTAAACCTCCTGCCACTCGGGCCGACGTTGAAATCAAAGAATATTGACATTGAATCAAAGTAAATCAAGATTATTCAAATGGTTACTGTGTTGTGCAGTTTACAAACGTTAAAAAGTCGTGTTTGTAAATCTACTAGGTCATGATTAGAGTTGCCATGTTACTGGATGGATAGTTTTATTTGCCTTTGCCAGAAGGCACCAGTTAATATATTATATAATACTAAATGAAAGACTATGTATCATTTAATTTATTTTATTTATTTCAAAGATAACTACGCTATTTAAACTATTAACTAAACAAACCTCTAAATTAAAATTAAATCCAACTTAAAGATCTATAAAAACTTATTACATAATTATAATATTTACTTATAAAAAATTAAAATACTCTAGCGTGTTACTATTTATATTAAAATTTATACCAATAGTCAAATATGTAGTAAAAATGCAATTGAAAATAAATAAATTATTTATATTCCATTAGGGCTGGTTTTCATTGATCCAGTATTTTGATCAATACAACAATCCAGTGACGCTGGATCCCAGTGTTGGAATGAGATACTGGATTAATGAATACCTACCTTAGGGCGCAGTCACACCAGGCGTATATTTTGTAGCTATTCACTCGAGTTATAGGTATAGCGCATAACTGAGGAAGCTCCTGCGGTAGTGGAGCGATGCGGGAGTGACAGTTGTCACAAGTTGACGAATCACTGAGCGCTCGCATCACATCATCACACCTCCCCGTATCGCTCCACTACCGCAGGAACCTAATCAGTTTTTAGCAGTGAGTATTTGTGTCGCGTCGGTCATACTACACGGCGAAGAATGAATCCCTCGTCTGCAATAAGGTTTGTGAGTGGAACAGTGGGCGCTGGGTGCCGCGACTCGCAAACCACGTACAATGATTTTTGGTAACAGTAACATGCAAAAGTTACAGTTCGCTATAGTAAGGCCATTACGAACGTACGAACGGTGTCATAAATCATTGCGATCAAGGATTGTGAGAATGCCGCCTGTTATCGACTATCGACAAATCCTTTTGTTGCTGTTACACACAACACCAGAGCATCGGGTTCCAGTTCCATAAGGCCAGTAAGTGCGAGCGAGAGGTCCGATAAATGTGATTTATGACCCAGTTCGCACGTTTGTAATGGCCCTAGTATAAGTAAGTAGCTGCCTTTAGCCAATATCACTCCTGACAGTGAAATTTTGACCTTTGTTTTCTCAAATAAGTACACGATGCGATCCAAGTCACTGCTAGAAAGTATGGTTCAGTCCGCGACTGATTGTGATTTGTGTCGTAGCAAGATATCGTAACAAGTCGCTATTTATTTACAAAGTTTTTGCGGAGTGAGTATTCTTACCGGGAAAGTACTATTACGTATTCTGTGGCACCATCCGATGCAGTTTAGTCAGCCAACAATTCTGTATGCCTGGTGGCACTGCGCCTTTAAGTCGCAAGCCACACCGTGAACTAAACTAACTCAGCTTCATCATCATCATCATCATCATCAACCGATAGACGTCCACTGCTGGACATAGGTCTCTTGTAGGTTGTGAAAATCAGCTTACTTAGCGTCATTTCGACGAACTATACGAGCTAAGCTACAATAACTAAGTATATGTAAGTCCAGATCGAAAGTTAAAAGATGTAACGATCACGCGCGCGGCGCGAGGGTGAAGGGGGACACGGTTCAGTTAGCTCGCTTAGTTTAGCTCTGTAGTTCACGGAGAGAAAATAAAGATATAATGCCGTACTACGTGAGCTAAGATACACGAACTATACGTTTGTTCAGACCGAAAGCTGTAACGCGCGTATCGCGGTGACGAAAGGGGCAGAGTTCAGTTAGCTCGCTTAGCTTAGCTCTGTAGTTTGTGGTGTGAACTGAAGTGTGAAAAGATGCCAAACTACGCGAACTTAGCTAAGCTATATGAGCTATTATGTAGGTTCAGGCCGAAAGCTGAAAGATGAACCGATATCGCGCACAGTGCGAGGATGAAGGAAGACAGTTCAGTTAGCTCACTTAGCTTAGCTCTGTTGTTCGCGCTGTAAACTGAAGTGGGAAAAAAATTCAAAGCTACGTGAACCGAGCTAAGTTAGCTTAGCTCGCGGTGTGGCTTGCAATTTAATAACGGTAGAGATTCAGTAAACGAAAAAAATATTTAGATCACAAAAATTATATAGAGCTTAAGGACAAATCATCATGAGCGCAGCAACTTAATTATGGCCACTACCTTATTAGTGGAGTCGTTGAACCCTTTTCATCGGAAGTCCTTAGACAATCTCCGATTTGATGTTTTTTTAATATATAAAAAAAACATTAGCTTAGCTTCACAAATTTCAAATCCCTATTTTACTTTCTTAGGGGTTGATTTTTCAAAATCCTTTCTTGGCCGATGTCTAACATCATAATAGCTATTTGCACGCCAAATTTCAGCCTAATCCGTCCAGTACTTTGAGCTGTGCGATGATAGATCAGTCAGTTCATCAGTCAGTCAGTCAGCTTTTCTTTTTGTAAGGCACAAAATTGAAAACGTGATGAAACAGAATTGTCTCATTACTTTGAGGGTTTTCAAACATAATATTGGATCTAATTAATCTATCTAACGGTTTAAAATTAGTTATAAAGTTATGATTTTGTCTAAAAAAAAAGAAAACACATTTGACTACACTTTTGGTAAAAAAAAAGTTAAACAGGGGTTTCCATGATTTAAGTCCCCAATTTTTTCATATGTTAGGTGATATCAATAGACTTAGCCATAGTAATCAGCTATGATATAGACTTTCCATAAACGTCACAATTTCGTGTTTGTGCTATATGACTGTCCTTGAAGCATGCTTTGAATTGAATTGGCTCGTTTTTCAAATAAGAAGTCATGTTATTGCACAAGCACAGTGCACACATTTCTTAACTTCCATCTTGTATAAATCCCGCAAATTGCTATTGCGCTGGAATCATGTCATTAACATCGAAATGACGTCACTTTGACGTTAGCCGAAATAAAAATATACCATCAGCTCGAAACTTCAGTCTAGTGCTGACTTCACTAAAATGGCGGCCACGCGCATTAGCAATTAGCAAACTTATATACTAAAATAATACTTAAATGTTTCACATGATAGGTGGTAAATTTTTCGTTCGCATTAAGTTAAGATGTGAGTTGGACCTGCCCATGCCGTTCGGGGTGACTTTTAGAGTCATATTGGAGCCTGGGGTTTGTCTATGGACGTTCATTTTGCTGCAGCTCAATGGAGCGCGGGGGGTGGCGAACCCATCATTATTTAACCTCAAAGCGGACCGTGTTAATCTCGTTGGCGTGGTAAATAGGTTGCTCTTAGGCGTCATCGGCAGATTCATGTGTTGGAAGTTCTCCTTGCCGATTTTTGGGGTCAGAGGCTGCTTCGTCCTCAATTTGTTCGGAGTTTCACTTTGTTCTACGCAAGTCTCGTAGACTGCGACGGCGGGAATGTTTAAGTGGTTTTTCGGTTGATTGGCCATAGAGCTGCGGCTTGCTTGTCGGTCGTTGATGATGTCCTGTAACCAAATACAATATCTTGTCATTGGGCATTCTGAACCAGTAGGTATACCTTATTTGCTTATTGAGAGATTTTGAAAGTTACACTGGTAAGCCAGTTTAATAACTTCACAGATTGGCTTCAACAGAATTGGGTATTTGACTCCAATTTTTTTATTACTTTATTATAAACTAGTATAAAAATAATGATGTAAACTGAAAAAACTAATTAAATCAATCAAATAACAAAAAAGATATAAACATTTAAATATTTCTGATAAGACAGAGATAGCTGACGTCACACCTACTTATGCCATAGTAGCTTCGTGCGGTTTTATACAAATTTTCGTTTTGCGAGAAAGGAATAGAAGACCCTCCCACTCCAAAATTAAAATGCTTGTAACTTTGTAAATCTTTGATGAACTTTAATATTTTTTCAGCGTACGTCATTATTTTTATCTTAGTTTATAATAAAGTAATAATATTTATCAAATTAAAATTTAGGAAAATACCCAATTGTCTACTTAAGATCTTTTTAAGGAAAGTATTTAAGTCTATATTTCGAAGAATGAAACATTTGCGTAGCGCTATAGCAATAGTTTACCTTAAAATCAGTGTAAGTAGTCATCATGGTGGAGTCTTGCAGCGGGTTTTTGTCCGAGCGCTCCGTGTCGCGCGAACTGCTAGCGGTGGTCGAGCTGCGACGTCCGCGCGACTGCCAACAAATAACAGTATTTCTATAAATTGGCCGACTTTTCCGTAGTGTAAAGTTTTTTTTTAAATTTATATAGACTAGCGCTTAGCTCCAATCAGACCTGCTGGCAAGTGATGATGCAGATGATGGAGCGCGCTCGCCTAGAAGATGCCTATTCACTATTGACTTAAAGGTACACGTTCATATATAAAAAATTCAAGAATTTCATGTCCGAAAGTTCAAAGGTGTGTGTCAATTCGCACCTGGCCAGCAGCGTGGTGGACTGTGCCAAATCTTTTAATCTGAGAAGGAACTTCACGCTCAGTAGTGGGCCGGTGATTGATTCAGATGATGATGATAATGATGATTTAAACTAAAAGCAAAACTAAAAATATTAGGTATGCATACCGTTCGCTTGTGTTTGAGAATGCTGCCATTGGCCTTAGGTTGAGGCGTCTTCTTGTTGCTGGGACCATCATAGTCCAGTTTTCTCTTAGCGCGCTCAGTTTTATTGTCGACCAAAGCCTTTGCCGCCAGACGCCCGCTGATACGCCTATAAAGTACAATATAAATACATTCTTCATAGTCACATAGTAATTAAAAGATCCTAAAAAATTCAGAAAAAAAAGCGTTCATGAACACACGACATCGAACGAGTCGCAGGGAACTACAGGATCCAGGCAGCGCAAGACCTTGGTGTGTGAAAATGTCCAGCAGTGGACGTCTATTGGTTAACTACCACGACGAATCCAGTTCAGCTTATTCTCTTTACTTGGCATACATAAAAACAAACCACTACTACTATATATAGCAGATACCTACATTTATATCAAAACTTAATATACAAAGAACATCATAAATCTAAATATATAAAAGGAAAAGGTTAGTGAGTGACTGACTGACTGATCTCACAACGCACAGCTAAAACTATTGGACAAATCGGGCTGAATATTGACATGCAGATAGCTATTAGAGATAGCTGCGTAGAGATTAGCTAAGAAATGATTTTTGAAAATTCAACCCCTAAAGGGGTAAAATATGGGTTTGAAATTTGGGTAGGGGTTAGAAAGTCGCGGGCATAATAACCTAGTTACTCATTAATCAGTATAATTGTTCACACATCGAAGCCGATTACGACAAAGCATACTTCTCATTCCTTCTACTTATGCAACGTGTAACTATAATTTTTCGCTACGTGTCACAAATTAGAACTTGCCTTGGTGTCGTAATTTGTGTTCACTTCATTAGTTTACAAGCGAGCACTGAAATTTTAGAAGGAATGAAAAGTATTAAAATCATATTCAACAGTTACAACTAAACTTATCTATCTATTATAACTTTTCTACTTAATAATTGCCCATTGATATCAAATAAGTAGTACAAAAATTATTGAAAAAACCGACTTCCAAAACTACTACAAAGTAAAAAATAACTTTTGTTTCTACACATGTATTTATGTTGAAGTTGGGGGAGCTTCACGCTTTGATTTCTAGTTTCTTTTATTATGCTCCCCCGACTTCATACATACACACATGTGTAGAAACAAAAGTTATTTTTTACTTTGTAGTGGTTTTGGAAGTCTGTTTTTTTATTTTAAGCTTTTTGTGAAAGTAGTGATAGCTAGGTACCTAAAATATCAATTCACCAGCAAAACTTTCCAAATTCAAACGGTTTAGGAGTTCAGTAGCATGCAGCATCAGGACTGAGGAGTTGGGACTTGGAATTCAATAACAAAGTCTATGCTTGGCATTTACAATATTATTCCACCAGGAACAGTTCCTGAATCGGTATAGTTTACTAGTGCTGTACCATACATCATCAAGTTTGAGGAGTTCGACTTTATCCGCGTAGATATAGATTTTTTTAAGCCCCGCGGGAACTCATTTGATTTATTTTATTTCATTTGTAGATTTCATAGATCTCCGGAGATAAAAAGTAGCCGATAAATAGTGTTAATTCATGGTAAAAGCTGTCTCCTTCTCCTTTCCTGGTAAATTAAAACTACCCAACGATTCGATAGCGCTTGTAAAAAGTCTACTTGAATAAAAACATATTCTATTCTACATTCAGCCAAATCGGTCTAGTCGTTGTGGCGTGAAATACTAGATGATGCCCGCGAGATCGTTCGCGTGGATTTAGGTTTATTAGGAGCTTTTTGATTTTCCAGGATAAAAAGTAGCTTATGTCACTCTCCGGGTCTTTAATTATAACAATACACATCGATCAAATGCTCTGTTGCGACGTGATTGAAGGACAAAACAAAAAACACACTTTCACATTTATATGGGTAGTGATTATTAAGATAGTATATAAGATTAGGATTTATTCTTACCTTTTGACAGTAGACACAGCGGTTCTCTTGAACGCAGAGAGGTTGGATGAGACTGCATTCATGGCCTTGGTCGCACTGCTAGTGATGTGTTGACGTTTGCTTGGTGGCCTACAAATCAAAAAAAGTGTTTGATGCTTTTCAAGATTTTTTTATATTTATAGACTAGTTTGGTTGCAATCAGACCTTCTGGCAAGTGATGATGCAGCCTAAAATAGAGCGCGCTTACTTAGAAGATGCCTATTCACTCTGGGCTTAAAGGTACCCATATTAAAAGTGAGGGGAAAACTGATGGCCAAAGGGCGTTCCATATCCTAGGTAATAAAATAATAATACATAAGTTATAATAACTTTAGTTATCAATCAGCCTGTTTGCGTCCACCGCTGGACACAAGCCTTCCCCGAAAGCGCGCCATGGTCGCCACATATACACGGTCCTTTGCCTTCCTCGTCCACCCATTTTGCGCTACCTTTTAGGACCGTCAGACCAGCGGACTCTAAGCTGAGTAATTTGCCAGCTTTGATCGCCGATACTCGTAGGCCCGACGCCCACTGGCGGCACGGTTTGAGATTTTTCAAATAATGAATAATAATAGCCCATAACATGACCTTAAGGCAGCTCAGTTCGGTGCTTTCTTCATACAAACGAAGGAGGGAAAATACAACAATATTCGATATTGAACGCACAAAACTAAGAATTATATCGATTTATCTCGTCATTATCTAGGTTCAATGATATCTAAAACATTGAAAAAAATATTGATTTAAAAGTTACGAGCCTCAAAAGATTCCTATTTTAACACTAAATTTATGACAACTTTGGGCGTAAATAAATAAGATTAGGGATATGAAAATTGTAAAACAATTTATCATTAGACGTAGTTTATTTATTCATTAGTTGAAATAACTTTACTTAGCAAATATAAATTCAGTAGTTTTTTCTCAAAAATACTTTTCCTAAACCTTTTTCGCGCGCTTGATTTCAGTGATAATCATCGTGCCTCTCAACTTTCTCATACAATGTCAAGTGAAAAGCAAACACGTTACCCACGTGCGCTGCCAATTTCGGTCGAGCGTCCTGCGTCACCTTAAAGTTGAAATTTCAATGATAACGATCGTAGGGACAAAAAATGGCGCGGTAAGCTTAGGATGCCGTGTCAGCATCGGAACGCCGCGGTATCCCTCAGGAAGAAAATGGCATTTACTACATTTCATCCTGCAAAGTTATCCGGATATCTGTGCCCTAGAGTATAAGGTTGTAATGAGCCAGTTTAGTCCACATGCGTGACATACTTGTATCTCTCGGCGGTGGCGGCGAGGCCGGCGAGTCCGGCGGCGGTGCGGTTGCGCTTGCCCAGCGGCGACGTGGCGAGCGAGCGCAACAGCTGTGGAGTGGGCGTGAGCGCCTGCGCTTGCTTGCGCGCCGACAGCTTGTTCTGACGCTCCTGAAGTTAAACACCAGCTTATAATAACAACTTGAAATTCTTCGGACACGTCTCCCGACGTGAGTGTAAGTCAGCGGCCCAGGTGGGAGCGGTTGCGTCCTGCGGAGCGGGCAGCGTGTAGAACAAACTTTTATTTATTTCAATACTACCCTCGGCTTCGCATGGGTGGAAATGTAGATTCTTATGTAGTGTCACTTCCATACTAATATTATAAATGCGACCACCGCCGTCTCCGTCTCGTTTTGTTGCGCGTAATATTTGTTAATTTTCGATGGAAGCTTGATTTACTCCGACATTTTGTTCAAATATCGTCATATTTCAACAAATTAACACAAACCAATATTAAATTATACCTATAAACCTTCCTCTTGAATCACTCTATCTATTGGCGAAATACAGGGTGCACAGGACGTGACGTCAACCAGACTATGAGATCAGACATAAGTTACAAGGTGCGAATACCTATCCGCTCAGTTGCTGTAACATCGACGAGCCAACGAGCCTAACGAACAGGATGCGAATACCTGTCAGCTCACTCGCTGTAACATCAACGAGCCAACTAAGGGACAGGGTGCAAATACCCTCACTCGCGCCCCGTCAACTAAGTGGGACAAGTTCCTAGGCGTTGTTACGCACGTGCCATACAAGCAACACGTCGCAACAAATATTTACAAGAAATTGAAAGGAACGACAGTTAACAACGTAACTTATCGGCAGATTACAGATAGGTCACAAACAGACAAAATAATTACAACTTACCGCCTTCCTTGTTTCCCACTCATCCTGTATCAGCTGCAGAAGTGGTTTCCCGTCCACGGTGAAAACGGTTTCAGTCTTGTCCTCGTACTTTAACACCAAATCTCGAATTTGCTGCTCGATTTTAGGTAACTGTAACAATACTACAATAGTAAAACGCACGTACAACGGACGGAGCATAAAGCATCTTTTTAACCGACTTCAAAATTTTCACATTTATAATAGGGGTAGTGATTGAGGATTTCCTAATGACAATGTGGTGGGATCCCAGATTCTGCATATAACTTGACCAAAATATCTACCATGTAAGATCGAAGTGAAAAGCTAACAAACCCAAAATAATATATTAAAACTCACTTTGTTGGCGATAGTTTTGCGTTCTTTCTCCTCTTGCAACAACTGCCCCCCGCGGTTCTGGTAGCGGCCCTTCTCCGAGGCGCGCGCCTCCAGCTCCGTCATCTTGAGCCATAACTCCTTACGAGTTCCTACTAACTCGAAGATGTGTCTGTATGGACAAATATTACAAGTGAAATACAACGTAATTTTAAGGCCCAAAACACGGGTCTGCCCGCGAAATTCAAATTTAATTTGGTTTTTCACAATTTGTAAACTAATGCGACAAAGACTTATATCATTCAAATTTCGCCCCTAGCAATATTATCTTCACAGGTTTATATAAAAATCTTTACTTGAAAGTGTCCAGTTTAAGAAATTAGTCAAAATAATGAGTTTGACGTGAGCTACTCACAAATTCGTCATTATTTTGACTAATTTCTTAAACTGGACTGGAAATTTGAATGCCATAAGTCTACTTTGTCGCATTAGTTTACAAATTGTGAAAAATCTAATTAAATTTGAATTTCGCGGGCAGACCATGTCTTCAACCGTAGTAAAAAGCGCATGATCTATGACTAAATTGGCATGCTATAACTACGCATAGTTGGAATTACATAATATATGTGTATCTAGCGGTTAAAGGCTTACATCAAGTAAAATTTCATTTGTAATTCCAATAAATAAATAAACCGGCCAAGTGCGAGTCAGGCTCGCGCAACGAGGGTTCCGTAGTACAGTCGTATTTTTTCGACATTTTGCACGATAAATCAAAAACTATGATTCATAAAAATAAATAAAAATCTATTTTAGAATCCACAGGTGAAGCCCTGTCATACGATACCCCACTTGATATAATTATCTTACTTTGATAATTGAAAATACTAATTATCAGTTCATGACCACAATTTTTTTGTGTGCGGTTTTCAGATTTCCGCTAATGGCTGCTATAAGACCTACCTGCCTGCCAAATTTCATGATTCTAGGTCAACGGGAAGTACCCTGGTAGATAGTTGATCATCGCGCCTTAGTTGAAAGAATAAACTCACTTAGTTTCTTCATATAACTTGGAAATCTTCATCAAGTACAGTTCGTGCAGTGTAAGAGTGTCTTCAGTAAAGATGTCCTGATAGTAATGGACGAATTCATCGCGCTGGTCTTGTGAATACATCAAGTTGTCCCACATCAGCTTGATCTTTGTACGGACGTTGGCTACAAACACCTGAAACAAATATAAATAAATAATAAAATAGATAAATAACAGTTTATTCAGCTCACAAAACAAGAGTAACAAAATATATAAACCAAATGTTAAAATTTAAAAATTTAAAGCTAGGTAAACTTAATAATTTATAAGTGGATGGCCTATACTTACTGACTGATATACCAACGTACAGCTCAAACTATTGGACGGTTCAGGCTGAAAGGCATGTAGCTATTATGATGACGTAGACATCCGCAAAAAGGATTATTGAAAATTCAACCCCTAAGGAGGTAAAATTGGGGTTTGTTTATTTTGTCCATACGGATGGATCATATAAGTAACTAGCTTATTACCGCAACTTCGTCCGCATGGACTACACAAATTTCAAACCCCTAATTTACCCCCTCACAGACAGACAGACAGACAGGCAGACAGACAGACAGATGGACAGACAGACAGACAGACAGACCGACAGACAACAAAGTGATGCTATAAGGGTTCCGTTTTTCTTTTGAGGTACGGAACCCTAAAAAGGAGGATGATAATAATTACCGATATCTTTTGCCGCTTAATTTGATCGCACCGCTTGATCTCCTCCTTGATGGCCATTTCAGTTTGCGGATGGCAGCCGGTATGAGCTTGCAGGAAGTTCTCACGGTACACTTGGTCTTCTTCCAAGCAGTCCCACAGTCTAGTCAAGCGCTCGCGCAGTTCCAACACCTATGAACAATAAATAGTTACAGTTCTTGCAATTCACGAAGGCGAGTGGCTCATGCTTGTGTTTAAGTCGTATCGGTATAAGTAAGCTACATTGAATGTGTGCGTTGGCGAGCACTTGCTCGCGACTGATTGGTCCGACATGCACGCACACTTACGCAATGCCCGCGTATCCGACGTAACCACAAGTAAAGTCCACTAGCCTTCGTGAATTGCAAGAACTATAGAAAGAGAAGAATGAAAAGCAAAGGAGTGTCTATTTGTTGCTTAGGTACCTTTTCACCGTCCACCCGCTTTTCACGAGCTTAGCTTGCACCCCGAAAACATAGGTTGCTTTTTCTTTAATAAAATCAAAGAGTTCTGACAGGTTTTTAAATCATCTAAATCCACGCGGACAAAGACTATCAAACAAATGGGCCGTGAAAAGGTAACAAAAAGCTGGCAAAAAGTCATTTCTATTACTTTGATCTTAAAAGCAAAGAACCCAGTATACATATTATTCATAAAATAAAATATACCATTATATAAATTAAAATAACATAAAGTAAAATGTACATGTAGTACATACAAACTTATAAACTAACTGCGAAGAATGTATCGTGAACTATGAAGAACTATTTTTTTTTTTTTAGTGTACCAAAATTGTAGTTACAAAGTAATATTAAATTAAGTGACGTTGGAAACTATGTTAGAAGTTAGAACCAGTGCACACATTCTCCGTGTTAAAAGTTTTAAATTAAAAAAAAAAAGTACGAAATAATACTTGATTTTAACTCATTTGATACTGAGAGGCTTAAAACCTTTTTTCCTGTGATTGATGCTTAAAACATACCTATATCCAGCAGTGGACGTCTATCGATTGATGAAAACGATTGCAATGGGGGCAAATAGTGTCTTTTCTACACTAGAACATTTCACCCTCCCTTCATTCAGCTTTTAATCGTACATGAATTCAGTGGGGCATGCCCCGTCACGTATTTTGGCTTTTTAGGGCTGAACAATGTAACTTACCCTGTTATTGGTCTGCTCGTATTTCTCCTCCAGGTCCTGACGCAGCATCGCCAGCCGATCCATGTTCTGATCAGTCACCTTGAAGTCCACAGACATGGATGATACAGCCATCTGCTCAAACTTGTTTTGAGGCTTGATTTGGAGTTTAGCTAGAAAAGGAAACAAACACTAAATCATGCATTCTAAATCTCATCTTTCTTATGTTACACGAGCTTACGCTCGCGATTTCGTCCGCGTGGACTACATAAATTTCAACCCACTATTTCACTCCCTTAGGGGATGATTTTTTTTAAATCCCTTCTTAGCGGATGCATACTATATAATAGCTATCTGCATGGCAAATTTCAGTTCAATCCGTCTAGTAGTTTCAGCTGTGCGTTGATAATCAGTCAGTCAGTCAGTCACCTTTCTCTTTTATATATTTAGATTTTAGATAAATAAAAATGAATCCCCGAAATGTATGTACACGCATAACTTCCGAACGTCTGCACCAAATTGGTTATTTCCTTTTTGGTAGTGTTTATAATTGTCAGGGCAAGATTTGTATAAAATATTTTTTTGGCAAATCCACGGGAAAAGACAGTTTCCGCGGGACGTGGACGAAGTCGCGGGCAACTGCTAGTTAACTGCTTGTAAAGCTGAAATAAAATAACAGCATAAAACACACAAAATTTTACATACCCATGATATCCTTGATCTCAACTTGCGTGTTCAGGAATAACTCCACCCTCTTGTCCCTCTCGGCTTGCAGCACTTCCAAGTGGCTCATCAGTTTGTCCAACTCCTCCTCGGCCGGTAAGGGCTCCTCTTGCAACTC
The DNA here is from genome assembly GCF_902806685.2 of Maniola hyperantus. Lineage (NCBI taxonomy): Eukaryota > Metazoa > Arthropoda > Insecta > Lepidoptera > Nymphalidae > Maniola > Maniola hyperantus. The sequence goes on along the minus strand of NC_048551.1, from coordinate 4,871,127 downwards.
GTGCATGGTGACACCCAGCTTGTCTACAAGGTCCCGCTGCCATTCTAGGAGCCTATCCATTTTTCTACGACGCTGCTCAGCTTGGATTCTGTACCTATTGATGTTCATAAAAATTATTTCACTGATAGATTACAGCTACATTTTCCCCAAGTGCTAAAGTGTTATCCATACTAATCCATGCCATCCTGTCTGCCTGTCTGTCTGTCTGCTAGCCTTTCACGGCCGTTTGCATCCCAGGAAATGACATAGGCTACTTTTTATCCCGGAAAATCAAAGAGTTCCCACTGGATTTTAAAAACCTGAATCCACGCGGACGAAGTTGCGGGCATCATCTAGTGGTCTATAAATGAAATAAGTATTGCGGACGAAGTCACGGGGAAAAACACGCCAGTGAAAACTAAAGTAGTGTAGTTCAAGTTCCATTGAGAATGATCACTGCCCTGATTATAAATGTGAAAGTGTTTGTTTGTTGGTTTGTTAGTTTATTAGTTTGTTGGTCTGTCCTTCAATCACGTCGCAACGGAGCAACGCATCGACGTAATTTTTTGCATGGGTATAGTATATAATACTCACACAGAGAGTTGTTCTTCTAAAGCATTCTTGTAATCAATCAACGCCATGTCTTCCTCAAACTCTAGTATTGTTATGTCCACTGAAAGACACCGGCTTAATTCTTCAGTTTCTTCTTTTAACTCTAAAAATAATTATTATATTTTAGATGACAACTATGATTATTATATTTTAGAATCAGAGGAATGAATATTATATTTTAGAATCCTATCGTCTAATATTATAAATGCAAAAATGTGTTTGCTTGTTGGTTTGTCCTTTAGTCACGCAGCACTGGAGCAATAGATTGACATGCATCAATATAGTTGATTCAAAACCTGGAGATTGGCATAGGGATAAGCTACTTATTATTCGATTAAATTAAAGTTACCAAGGAACTTTAAACCTAAATCCACATAAAGTTGTGTTAACACTTAACATACAGCTGTAATGAATTATCTCTGGTTGAGGTTATAATCATGTTCTGTCAACGTACTTGTACCTGGGTGATTTACCAATCTGTATTTGGACAAAGAAAATGAGTTGGTGCTGCCACTGCTATTTTCCTCACAGGCTGTTTGATACAAAGGACCGCAAAAAAAAGTAAAATATTCTCACTTGCTATCTTCTTCTCCAACTGCTTCAACTTATTCTCTGTCTCAAAAATGATTTCTTTATGAAAATTCTTTTCAAATTCCACAAGTGTTCTCATGTTTGTGATTTTGATTTCTTCAAGGACACCAAGATGTGACCAGTTGCTCCACAGTTCATTCATTAGGGATCTTACATTTTCTGATATGTCTTGATGAACTTCATTGCTGTATAAAAAACAAGTTCAAAATAAGATATTGATGTATTTGGTGCCTCATAATTCCCAAATTAAGCAATCTATAATCCACATCCATAGTTAATATTATAAGTGCACAAAAGTGTGTCCGTCTGCCTGCTAGCTTTTAACGCCTCATCCATTTTAAAAGGTTTTGAAAAATATTGGTTCAGATACTGCTTTCTACATACATAGGCTACTTTTGGTCCCAGGAAATCAAAGAGTTCCCATAGGATTAATAAAAAACCCTAAATCCACACCAATGAAGTCAATATTCAGCTATTTGGTATTTGAAATTTGATACAGAGATAGCTTACATCCCGGAGACGATACATAGGATGCATTTTATTGTGTAAAATTTGTCCATACTAACCCATAAAAACTGAAATCCATGTGACCAAAGTCACAGGCATGACTGACTGACAAATCAATGTACAGTACCAACTGCTGAGTATTAGAAATTCAGATTTTACATTAGGCAAATGAAGTCACAGCCATCAACTAAGGGTCAGAGCACATTCAAGAGCACAGTGCTGGAGCAATTTACATTGATAAATTGATAATAAACAAAATCATAACCAAAATAGAGTTCAAAATAGTATGCAAGAGATGATAATTCCTTGTGGATTTTCTCTTGTACGCTATTTTGTATAAAAGCATTGATCATGAACTATGAACATTTGTATGAAAATTCCTCGAGCAATTTGCTGCTGGCCTCTACTGAACATGACATCATGATAAATGGAGTGTATTACCAGATAGTACAGAACTTCTTGCTTCTTTGAACTTGCTAAACTAAGTTTAAAATAGGAGTAACAACACCTATCAGTGACACACCCTGGACTCTGTTCTTTATGAAATGGAAACTTAAACACTTTTTTACTACAAAAAAATGGTTAATACTCAAGGTTTTTCAATAATAATTGGATTTGTTTGGAGATTGATCTTCTCGATCGGATGACCATCGGTTTTTGGCGGTACAAAAATCTATAAAGCTAAGTCAAGCCAGTATTGAACAAACTTTGGCAAACGTAGATTGGTAACAAAATAGGAATATAATAGAAACGTAATAAAAAACCGTTAAATAAAGGCGTATAAAATAACAAGTAAACTTACAATAGCTGGATAATATTTTCGTCGTTTGTTACAATCATTTTTGGTTGAATCATGGTTGATTAAAATAACACCATTCAATAGGTATTTAAGAACACGAGTTTTTTCACAGCGAATGTCTTTTTTATGATAAACTTATTTTAAATTTTTAACACAAAATTATTCTGAACAGGATCAAAACTAAATCCACTAAAACGCCGTTCAAAATACGTTGGAAATCAAAAACAAAATGTCGTTTAAATCCATTTCCAGTTTTTCCATTCACGACCTTTGATTGGTCCTTGCATTTATTAACCATAGACTAAGCTCTATAGCCCAGTGTTGCCATAGTAACTTCAGACGTCATGATTACGGGTGACTACGGGTAACTTTAGAAACGTGTCAATCATTATGAGCATGTAGTAGTACTTCCAACTTCTTTGATTATGAGTCGATAGTTCTGGCATTAAAATGACGCTTGACCCTGTATTTACCAGTTACCTGCAGGTATAAGTCCCGCAAATTGCTATTGCGCTAGAACCATGTCTCATTAAAACATCGAAATGACGTCATTTTGAATGATTTCAGCCGAAATACAAATATAGGTACCATCAGCTCGAAACTTCAGTATTTCAGTATAGTGCTGACGCCACTAAAATGGCGGCCACTCGCATTAGCAATTTGCGGGACTTATAAAACTTTAAATAGGGTAATTTTCGGGGTAGGTACCTAACTAAATATAAGTACATAGGTAATTAAAATTGCTTAGGACACTTTTTTTGGTCTGAATCCAGCGACTCCCTGCGAATAGTTTGATGTCATCCGTCCACCTAGTGGGGGTCTTCTAAGTTCCAACGCTGCGCTTTTCGGTGCGTGGTCGCCATTCTAGCAGTTTGGGACTCTTTATTTCAGGCAAACTGTACCTACCCATATTATTACAGCAGTCAAATCTTTATATTTCTTTATCTTCCTTACATAGTATAAAATAAAGTCGCTTCCCACTGTCTGTATATATGTATGTATGAACGCGTAGATCTTTTAAACTACGCAACGGATTTTAATGCGATGAAACCAATAGATAGAGTGATTCAAGAGGAAGGTTTATAGGTATAGTTTAAGTCTCAAAAAATTAGAGATCCCTAGGAAAATTTGAATCTCACTGACACCACATTAGTACCTACACTGCACCCATGCGAAGCCGGGGCGGGTCGCTAGTATAAAATAATAAGTAAAATAAAAATTTAGATTCATAAAGATAAAAACAAGTACAATAATGGGGCCGATTCTCTAGTACACAATCTCCAAACTAAACTAAATTAACAGGTCTAAATCTAGTGCTTTCCTTTTCCGCAAGCAACATTATGAAAGGGATAGCAATAGATTTAGACGTGATATTTTAGTTTAGTTTAGAGATTGTGTACAAAGGAATTAGCCACATTGTAGGTACCAAATTACTGTCTACTATTTCTAACTTTATTTTCGATTCGCATTGCGATGCTGCGTCATCCCATATCGAAAAGTGGCGACATCCAAGTGCTCATACAAATACAATCATCGTCCGTAGAATCTGTGTGTCCTGCTCATTGCCACTTCAGCTTAAAATTTTATAAAATGCAAATCATTAGAGATTGGTGGACCATTAGCTACTTATGCAGTACTAGTGCTTATTACTCAACGAATCAAAATCTTGTCACGTCACACTTATTGAGCGCTACGCTAGAAAATCACATATCCGAAGACCTACCTGACTACATGTGCAAACACAGACTTGGCGGAATTAACTACAGCTACGTCTGTCTGCGACCTGCGTCTCAGTTAGCTTACATCCCGGAAACGGACATAGGCTACTTTTTATCCTGGAAAATCAAAGAGTTCCCACGGATATTTAAAAATATAAATCTACGCGGACGAAGTCGCGGGCATCATCTAGTTTGCAATTACTTTGGGCAAGCATAATTTAAAAGTATTCCAATTTTTGAATCGATACCATAATTATTTACTGAAATTAACAGACGGACAGACTAGCCGCGCTATAAAGGTTCCTTTATCTTCGATGCGAAACTCTAAAAATGGATACCTACCTAACAATAATCAAGCAATCGATATGTAATTTTCTTGAAATAACATTGGGGTTCAAATTTCACTGTGATCTAGTTCCACTGGCTAGTGGCAACCTTAGTCTTAATTTACGTAATGTCACCGAGATCGAATATCTCCTGCTTGTTCTAATTTCAGCTATGATGTAATAGTTAGCACAGATTCAGTTTATTCCAGACATCCAAACTTTCACATGATCACATCACACTAATATTAGAAGGCCAAAGTTTGTGTGTTTGTACCCATGTGTTATCGCTTCTTATAAGTTTATAGTGCGTTCACAGCCTATCGGAACTATCATGTAGATTATGCTTAAAATTAGTCTATGGTTAGCGAATAGTAGGTATATCATAATAAATGTAAAAAAAACCGTTACACTCTCTGCTGAAATATACGTTGTTTCATTGTTCCTTCTCCGTACCTGAAAATTAGAAGATCTGCCTATCGGGTCTTCGGTGTTAGTTCTAATAACTAACAGTAGGTATGTGTGTGTGTGTGTGTGTGTATGTTTTACTCTTTCGAGCAAAAATTATTGGATAGATTTGGCTGAGTGGAATCGAGATAGATTAGACCCTGGATTAGCACATAGCCTATTTTTTATCCCGGGAATCAAAGAGCTCCCATAGGATTTTGAGAAACCTAAATCCACGCCAACGAAGTCGCGGGCATCATCTAGTTTACATTAATTTGATAAGTAAAGTAAAGTTATCTTACAAGTTACATCCGATAGAAAACCGTAGTTTTTTTTTTCACTTTTATAAAAACATCTTATGCACTAAAAACATACGTACAGTATCAATAGAACATTTCAAATGGTAGGTTCCGCATACCTTCTCCACCATTTACCTTCCTCCTAAAGATTTTGTCGATGCGAACCGAGTTAAGAAAAGACATAAACGCGCTCACAGCTCGCACATAAATCAATTTGTTAAATTCAAAGCGAATATTGCATTATTCAGAATCAGATGTTTGACCAACTAAGTATTTCGGAATTTAACCAGTTATATGTTAGAATACAATTAACTGAAAAGGTTCGAAATCTCTCTTGTAAATTCCTCTATCGGCCCGACCCGGGAGTTCAATCTAGGACCTACATAGTCATTGGCAGTCAAACAATTCATTACTCATCGACCTCATAGTCATTGGCAGTCAAACAATTCATTACTCATCGACCTCATCAAAGGAATTCTCACGGTCTAAGCTACCGACCATGAGCATTTCTTTGGTCTTTCAAGGTTGAATTCGGTTAGAAGGACATTTTGGGCGAGGTTTGTAGTGCTGTACCGAAGTAGTGTAAGTAAGTATGTAGTGTAAGAATCTATTATAAATAGGTACATCGATGTCTCTACATAGTATAAAATAAAGTCGCTTCCCGCTGTATGTACCTACCTATGAATGTATGAACGCGTAGATCTTTTAAATTACGCAACGGATTTTAATGCGGTTTTCACCAATAGATAGAGTAATTCAAGAAGAAGGTTTATTTGTATAGTTTAATATTGGTTCGTGTTAATTTGTTGAAATATGACGAACTAACGCGCAACAAAACGAGACGGAGGCGGCGGGGGTCACATTTATAATATTAGTATGGAAGTATGGATTATTAATCACTCCTCACTGACACCACATTAGTATCTACATTGCACCCATGCGAAGCCAAGGCGGGTCGCTAGTATAAAATAAAATAGAAGGTTCTATAGATAGATAGCTTCATACTCATAGATCTATATTTTCCTGATGAATACCTTGCGTCAATACTAAACCAGTTACGTCGCTAAATATTGCATATACTATTACAATTTATCGCCACTATTATCCCCTTATTAAATCTTTATAATTACATTGGCGCTTAGTTGAAGGAGAACTTGTAGGGTGAACTGTAACTATGATCTAAATATTTGTTGCAATATAGCTTTTATGTGTATGAAAATAGTGGGTCTAGACCTTTAATTAAAATCTTATAATAAGTACCCGATTACAGGGAAATAAACTCTATTAAAACTTGATTAGGATCTAATGAAAATGTGAATTGAATTATACAGTCGGCGACTCAGTGCATTCACTCTTAAACTCATTAAAATTAATTATAGTTTCAACATCTCGCATTCTGATTTTATTATTTAGTTCCGCTCTGGTATAATCAATTACTTAATTATCATTTGTTCGATGGAATGCTAATATGGTTATTTTATTTGATCAACTACTTTGTCCGGTTAAATGAATAGATAAGTACAGTACGCGGCGGAAAATAATGTACATCGATATTTAGAAAGAGATAGTGGTTTCGTAGACAACACGTCACATAACTAGGTATGAGTGACAGAGACAACGCTCTACAAAGCTGTAATCTCATTCTAAAGGTCGATGTACATTATTTTCTGCCGCGTACTGTACTTCATTTTAACAATAAAAAGCTTAAACATAATATAATTAATATCGCATAATTATTATTATTTAATTAATAGCACATGCCCGCGACTGCATCGGTATTTCAATTCAATCAAAATTCAAAGGTTAAACCGTAAAAAATTTTCCTTCTAACTGTACCTACTTACATATTATTTGTTTATTAACTAAACTATATCAGTATTTTTTTTATTTATAAGGATGATGCCAGCAACTTCTTCCACGTGGGTTAATTTTTTTGAGAAATCCCATGGGAACTCTTTTATTTTTCGGGTCACAATTGTCCGTCGCCGGGATTTAAGCTAACTCTGTGCCTTAAATCGAAATCGGTTGAATCGAAGGATGACTCATGAAAACAGAACATGAAACAGACAGACAGACACACTTTCGCATTTGTAATATTAATATGGAGTAGCATGGATAGTAATATCCACAATACAGGCCAAATACTAAAACATATCAGAGTTAAAGAGCTTCTTAAATTAATTCTGAAGTAAGTAAGTAATTTATTTATGATCCACTGAAATCATATCAAAGTAGCTACTAGCTCGTATGCTAATCAAATCTCAGAGATCAAAAGTTACATACTTACTCGTATGTTTTGTGTCACGTAAGACCGATAGAAAATGCTGATTCCGTTCAATTGACTTTTTCTTGTATCTCAAACAAATTTCTAGCTATTGTTCTTAAGACGCGAACGGCGTGCCAATGTACCGTTCCAAGTACACGTAATATAAAACAGAGCACTCACACACACGAGTGTCAGAGAAACTGAGTATATAAGCGATGCAAATAGCAATTGCTTGCATTACCCACCACCCTTTCATCGAACCGCGAGTCGCGACCACCAGGCCCACCACAATGAAGTACCATGTGCGTACAGCCCCGTACCTACTCTGTGTTGATTGTGAACGTGATAAATTAAACAAAATCAATAGTGCTCATGACATAGTCATGAATAATAATCAAACAATTCCAACAAATATTAATGTGTGAAAAAATATTGGAAATAATATTGAGTGTCTTATATAGAGCTATCGAACACCTAATCAGATATTCCTTCCTAGTATATCGATTTACTATTGTAATACACTTACTATAGGAAGCCTTTCTTATTACATAAACAGGCGGCGTTCATCGCCCTATTGCTTTAGAACAACAGGTTTTAACAATGTTCCTTCTATTTAGAAACGAGGGATGGTTTAGGACCATTTTTTAAAGTCTCATAGACTAGTAATTTATTCATAAAGCATAATTATTATCCAAGCCGACTAAACAAACGAATTTTTTGCAGATTTTCCTGGGACTGTTTGCCGTGGCGGCCGCATATCCTGGCATCATCCACCAGGAGATCCCACAAATCGATCACGAAGCCATCATCGGCGAATCGGGACACCATCATCAGGTCCAACATGAACACGCCAAGTCACATCAATCAATTAAATTCGAGCACTTCCACCCAGTGCCCGTGTACGTCAAGAAGGAACACAGCCATCTCCTCAAGCACCCTCTCGAAAAGGGACAATCTGAGCAAAACTTGAAACAGATCCACCCCGAAACGCAACACAACCATGGTGGTGGTCTGGTATTGGAAGACCACAGGCTGAATACTGAGCATCTTGCTGCAAGCCTCGGTCATGGAAGCTACGAACAAGGAGGTTTTGAACACGGAGGTCTGAACCAAGGAGCTTTAGAGCACGCTGCCCTTCAACAAGGTGGATATGAACATGGAGGCTACGAGCAGCAATTAGCTGGAAGCTATGAAGGTGGCGAAGGTTTAAAGGCATACGCTGAACAACAACCAGAAAATCAGGGACATTACTACGCCCAACACGCTCAAGCTCTATCAGGCGACAGCGGAGAAGGATACAAATTCGAACATTATCACTAACTGCATTTAGCTTCCTTCTTACCGGCATATCCTGAGGAGAAAATCTCCACACTCTCAAATAGTTTTAAGATTCATTTCTTGCCTGTTGATACTGTAGTATATCTACTATCAGTATTTAAGACGAGCTGGCCTGAGGCTTTGTTGTTAATGCTTCGAAATTTGATATTAATATGTACCTGATTTATTTATATAGGAAAAGCATAAATTGGTTGAACAACCCGTGAATTCTTTTGGTGATGTAAATGTAGCGACAAAAGAGTGTAATCACGTAAATTATGACAGTATGTATAATGTATTATATTATTGTCTTGTAATTACGTTATAAATAGGAGAAGTATGAGATAAGTGGCTTCTGCTTGTTTACTCAGTAGTTTGAATTCTCTGCTTGATCCTTTTGTAGTATTATTAAAATAAGGATGAGTCCCAGTGAAATTGTGATATTAATAAAATGTTGAATTTAACGTTTACCTAATTTATTTACCATATTACTATACAGTTAACTATTAACATGACTAGCGCTTTATTGGCCAATATTTGAAGAGTCAAACATTCAAGAATGGTTACAGATTTGCATAATAATGTTATGCTAACAAGTATGTCCTCGTTGTTAAATAACATTAAGTGATTCAAACACTATTACGTTGTCGAGCTTAACAACATTTAATATCGCTTACATAATACCGATGTTCGTTGATAATTTTAATTAGGCTGATTTTTTTTATAAATACTAATAAAAAATCTTAGTTCGTCTTTGTCGAGTTCTTTTTATCAGTTCATCCGCGTGGATGTAGGTTTTTTAAAAATTCCGCGGCAACTGTTTGATTTTCCGGGACAAAATATAGCTTGTGTTAATTCAGGGTACTAAGCGCTATCTCCATTCTCAATTTCAGCAAAATTGGGTTAGTCATTGTGGCGTGAAGGAGTAACAAACATTCAAACTTTTATCCAATATTATTAGAAGTTAGAATATAATATGCTTAATTATGACTAGATCATTATTTAATCATTATATAATTTAATTTAACCGTGGGCGATGATGATCTAGATTTTTGGTTCCTTAAGCAATGGCTTTCAAAACAACGTGAAATTGAGTCAGTATGCAAGTTGCAGTGGGTGTCGATTGCGTAAATCGGTAGTCACAATAATTTCACCGATAGATAGCTGGTCTGTCTGTAGATTGTCTCTAATTGATATGCCGTTAGATAAAGTCACGATGCGTAATTTGTGGAACCAATTACTTATGCAATCTCAATGTTTGAAATTGTAAGTGCTTACTTATTATCCTATCTGATAATTTCATAAAGTTTGTAAAATAAGAGGAGTCAAAACTTTAGTAGGTGACAACGTCATAGTAAAAACTACTTCGTCACAGGTGATAATTGCTATTGATGGTGATATTATGATGGAATAAATAATGAAAAGCATCAGTAAATATCAAGCCATAGCTTTAGTGCTAGCTGCCCGAGATTTTAAGGAAGTATAAAACAACATACTTATTTAAAACAAGCTATCTTTTAACATAGCTCGTTAACTGACTTGCTAGGTTTAATATAATTGAAATTGTTATTATAAAAAGTTTTATGCAATTTCACGGTATAACGATTACAGCATACTGCAACCATAAATTTGCTGTTGTGTTCTTAATTGCTCTGATTCGTCAATAAATCTGATGTAATAATAATGCTACCGGATTAGCCGCTTTTAAGCCGGTATGTTTTGTTAATTATCTCATAGGCCAAAATAGCCAATGAAATAATATATTAACTGGACGAGGTTTCAAACTTTTTAAATCTACTTATAGGCAATCAGTTTTTTGTTCTACTTAATATTATGCCAATAATCATAATTTATTGCCTAACTAATTGTTTTAAGGCCAATGGAGTTCAAAACAAGCATCAAAAATGTTATTTGACCGTAATTAAATCACTTTTCAACGCCTTTTCAACATGTAATCTTGTTCAAATTTTAAATTTGTTTTATCTTATTAACTTAGCTTATTAGCAATGTAAAAGAGTTTCCCAAGGCAGAAAATTATTATGAAAACAAAAGTAGATAACATTTATAATAACACTTTATTGCAAAAAAATAACAAAGTAAGACTCAAGCATACACACATTTAGCTTAAAATTTAGTCCTAGTACTGTAGTCACCATGTCCAGTCATATAAGAAATAGCGCATTTATGTCCCTATACGTAGCCTAAAGATCCGTTCCTTGGACGTTTCAATTTACTTTAATAATATTTTTGGCATGCAGTCCCTTCCTCTTGTACTCTATATTAGTGATTTCTTATAACGGGTAAAGGAATGTGCTTAAAAATCTGTTGAGGAACGGGGTATGGATGAGGAATCTTCACTTCATATGGTTCTGGTACAGGAACTAAGACAGGTGTAGGCACTGGTACTTTTACATTTTTCACAAATGGTACTGGAAGATGCTTTGTAACACTCACTTCTTTGTGAATGAGTATTGGCAGTCTTTGGTTGATTGCTTCCGCTTGACTAATTACGCTCTGTTTCGCTAATTCGTAGCCTCTGTGATCTCTTAGTATATTTTCAATTTCTTTTTCTATTTCATACTTTGAATTCCATTGCTCTGCTGACTTCTCGCTTTGTTTCAATTCCTGAGACTCTTTTTGTACAGGTGAAAAAGAATTTAACTGGGCACGGTTGTGATCTAAAATACGATTCCATTGCTGCTTGAGTTGCTCGTTTAACTGGATATCATCTTGATTTTTAGCAACTGCTGTAGAGTATGATTTCCATTTGGCATCGTTTTGCAAATCACTTTCTCGCTGAGCTTTGATCTCTTCTCTATTGATTTGCTCTTTCTGCCAATTATAGTAGTTCTCAAGATTTTCTTTTGATATCTCAGGTAAACCTTGTATTTCCTTTGTTTGTTCTTTAGGGTTTTCCTCTGAATATAAACTAATGTAGTTATAATTTCCTTGTTGAACTTCGGAATCAGATTTCAGCTTTCGGGCAAAGGCATCATGAGCTGCTAACCCACGAATTTCTAATTGAGGCGCTTCAGGTAAAAATTGACTATTATACCACTTCATTTGTTGCTCATTTTCATCATTTTGTTGTTCTGATTGATTTTCTTTAGGATACTGAGTATTTTCCGTAGTCTCAGAACTTTTGATTCCTTGCAAGGCTTTTATTTCGTCTGGAGTAAGATATAAAGTATACTCTTGTGTTATATATCTTTTGCCCGGATTTTGAGATGAGGAAGATGAAGATTGAGGTTCTGAGAACACTTGTGGTCCCACATTTAGGTGTTTGGCTGTGGTGAACGCTACGAAGACAATAGTTAAGTATATCTGAAAAGAAAGATTATTAACGTTCATTCATATACCGAAATGTGCACATAAGTAGTTAAAATAATATGAAAATTGCAGTTTATTAATCAATCTAATATCATATTATGACATACAAGAAACATTAAATTATCTCTTGTCTGATTAGAACAAGAAAAACTTAGATAAATTTTAATCAACAACCCATCGCCAGCCAACTACAGAGCACGGGTCTCCTCTCATAATGAAAAGAGCTCAGACGAAGTCCATCACGCTGGCCAAATGTGGATTGGCAAACTTCTCACACCTTTAAGAATATTATGAAGAACTCTCAAGTAGGTATGCAGGTTTCTTCACGATGTTTTTCTTCAGCGTTAAAGTAAGTGATATTTAATTGCTTAAAGCAAAGAGCTAAGTATTTTATGCTATTTAAAAAAAATACAAAGGTAAAAATACTTACAGATGACTGCATTTTGACACAGGTTGCTGCAGTCTCTGGAGAGATCAGGTGTAACTCTGATACAAAATCAAGAGCAGACAGCTATTTTATACCAAAATCCAAAACCAAAATTTCTAAAATTTCTCGTTTTTGAATAATTAATCTAGAATAATCAAAGTTTGTTGACATTTTGATTTTCTAATTCGGTCCACTCAATTTACCTAGATAGCATCTAAGATACATTTTATTTTATCAAACATTTTTTTTTATTACCGACTAACTGCACTTAAATTCGATAACATGATATATATTATTATTATAGTATTATTTAGCATATATTATTTACTACTAGTTCACCCGCCCCGGCTTCGCTCAGGTGGAATTTGTGAAATTCTTTTCTTTATGGGGGTTGTTATAGCAAAATTGACGGGTTACCGACTTTGGAGGTTTGGAGGACAATTTGGCGCCCGTCGTGGCGGTCCTAGCCAATATCGTACTTTTAGTTAAAATACTGTTTTAGGCTCTGTATCGATAATAAAGCTTCCTCCGATTAAAATTTTCAAAATATATATTCAACTAGATGATGCCCGCGACTTCGTGCGCGTGGATTTAGATTTTTGAAAATCCCGTGGGAACTCTTTAATTTTCCGGGATAAAAAGTAGCCTATGTCCTTCCCCGGGATACAAACTATCTCCGTACCAAATTTCGTCAAAATCGGTTGAGCCGTGAAAAGCTAGCAGACAGACAGATAGACAGACAGACAGACACACTTTCGCATTTATAATATTAGTATGGATGAACAGAAATCGTCCAGTTACAGTTTTAGATATAATAATTTCTAATTCTTAATTAACTATTAAATCGAAAAATTCTAATCGATACACGAATCATAACTGCAATTGTAGTGATTTCTAGTAAAACAGGTAAAAATGAATTATCATCATTTTAATATCGAGCGGTAGCGAAGATAAAAAATACTTAATTAAAAAAAAAACAGTAGGTAACTAAGAAAAACTGTTTTTTTATTCAGAAGATACTTAAATTACGAAAATGTTTAGAAAGATTTAAGTACTTGTGTTTTGTTAAATATTAATAAAGCATAATAATATATAGTAAACTGTTTTCTACAACAGTTTACCGTACAGACGATTGAGTCGGGGATCATAAGCTTCTGTATGCACAAAAGGCAATGGGCTAAGAGCCAGCGCGTGCCAGATCTTCCTTAATTTATAAAAGCTGAAAGTTTCTCTGCTTATTGTCCTCAACACTGGGATGAACGTTTGTTTGGATAATGGTGGCATTGGAAGATAACAGGTAATAGGGGGGGAAAAAATCTAACGTGCCTACTTAATTCTATTTACTTAGGGGCAATTTTATGATAAGTGTAAAACCTACATATTATTTAAATTGAAATAAGTACGTACCTAGAGCGCAGCTCATAGTACCTACTTTAATGAAAAATGTAGATAGATACTTAAATGCACAAAAAAGCAAAGAGATGCATTTTTCTATTTTGTATATTTTTTACCTGCTAAAATTATTTTACTTGTAAAATACTTGTAGCAGGCAAAAATATAAAAAACTTACATGAAAAAGAAGGCTAAGTTTATATTTCAAACATTTGCTAAGAATTATTTGGCTGGCGTTATTGTAGGTCGTATTACCATGCCGACGATGCAGATTGTAGATGTTTAAAATAATAATTTACTTTCATAAAATTAGTACATACCAAAGAGTAAATGTATATACATATACTCGTGTCTTTAAATTCATTATTATTTATCAACGTTACACACATGATCTGTACATTTGGTCGTAGCAGCTTTAGAATAGAGAAAATAATAGAATAGAATACATTTTTATTCAAGTAAACTTTTACAAGTGCTTTTGAATCGTCAACTAGTTTAATTTACCACTGGTTCGGAATGCCGTTCACGCTCTTATTATTATTGGTAGGTAGGTAGGTACATAGACTCCTACGTCCATGTACGCTCTTATTATACTTATTATTGGTAGGTAGGTACATAGACTAAGCGCCTGGCAAACTTCAGATACATAAATCTTAATTACTTTTGCCACATATTATTTGCATTTAAAGTTTAAAAAAAAATACTAAACATTTAAGAATTATTACAATTGATAAATCATTCAAAATATTACTTGCTATCCAATATCCAAATTACCTACCTTCCAAGTTCCAACGGTTAAGAAGGCGTATTTGATAAGTTTTAATTTTTAATGATTTATTATTTAATGTAACGATTCTTAAATACTTAGTCAAAAAACCGGCCAAGTGCGAGTCAGGCTCGCGCAACGAGGGTTCCGTACTACAGTCGTCTTTTTCGACATTTTGCACGATAATTCAAAAACTATGATGCATAAAAATAAATAAAAATCTGTTTTGGAATGTACAGGTGAAGACCTTTCATATGATACCCCACTTGATAATAGTCACTCACTTCGAAAGTTGAAAATACTAATTATTAGTTCATGACCACAATTAAATTTTTTTTGTGTGGTCTAACCCTAAATTCACGGTTTTCAGAGTTTTCAGACAGACAGACAACAAAGTGATCCTATAAGGGTTCCGTTTTTCCTTTTGAGGTACGGACTACGGAACCCTAAAAAACATTTAGATGTAGGTACCTGTGTATTTAATGTGTTAAGCTACTACCTAGGATTATCTTGGTATTTAGATAACGTTTAACAACTAGAAAGATCGGGATTTCCTCCAAATGTGATAAAATAAAATAAGTTTTTTTTTAAATATTTTAAATATATTTTATTAAAAATATCTCAAACTACTTTATAGTTTACAATCACTCAAAATAAATAAAACTTAGTAGTTACTTTTATTCAATGTTTCCAAACGGGTCGAAGAATGGTTATTTTTTCCGTTTTATGTGTCTCCACAGGTTTTTCATTTTTTGTCTCATACCCACTATGTACAATAAAAGGCCTGCCTTCCTCACTACTTGTTCTTTGTTTAGAGGAAACTGGGATTTGTTTTTCATTTCGAATAGTTTCTACTCCTCTTGGTAAGGGATTATTATGTTTAAAAAATTGTAGAGGGACAGAAGAAGGGTGAGGTATATTTACTTTAAATGGTTCAGAAATAGGAACTGAGACGGGTGCTGACAATGGTACTCGTCTGAACACTGGTATTGGGTGATGTTTGGTTATTGTAACCTCTTGGTGGATTAATATCGGAGGAGAGTTGGCAATTAATTCCGCTTGCACTAGAGGGCTCTGTTTATCCAATTCATCTTGATGACGTTCTCTTATTAATTTCTCAATTTGTATTGCATTTTTCTGATCATTATATTTTGCACCATACTGTAACTGCAATAGCGGCTTTTCCTGAACTAAATCTTCAGATTTTTGAATTTGTGGTGTTGGTTCCGACAAAGCCTTTATTTGTTTACGTTTCAGCTCTAATATGCTATTCCATTTCTCTTTAAATTCTTCAGGTAAGCTTTCATCTTGACTTTTCTCTGAATCTGAATCATAAGCAACCCAGACATGTCTTTGAATTTCAGGTTCATTTTGATTCCATTGTTTTGATCCTTGTAATTGTAATTTGTGCAATGTCGCTTGTTGCCTCAAAGTATTTTGGTATTCAAATTTTTTAAAAAGATCCTCATTTTCGGTTTGTTGTTTTTCTTGCTCAAAGGTAGAAGTTTCTGAGACCCCTTTCAAATTTTCTTCGTCAGGTTCTTCAACAGGTATGCTAACTCGAGCAGATTGTATATTTTCGAATTGCTCGCGATTTAGGCTATCATTTTCTTCAGGTGTAAGCTGCTTTTGTGAATCCTGTTCTTTAATAGCACGTTCAGGCAAAAAAGAACTCACTGAAATTTCCCCAGATTGTAAAGCTTCAATCTGGCTCGGTGTTAAATATAAAATAACCTCTTTTGCTGCCTGTCGTGTATGACTTTGTGGAATTGGAGGCTGTGGAGCCTTTTCTTCAGTGATTGTGTACGGTCTTGGATCTAATTCTTTAGATTGTATTTCGACCAATACCACCAAAAGTAAAATGTATAATATTTTCTGAAAATCAAAGTTATACTAATTAATTATTAAATCTTAGTTAATATTCTAATTTCTATTTGAAATAATATTACAGAGTTTTATAAAAGCTATCTTAATTAAATTGACACAATATGAGTAGATGATTAACAATTTTTATTGGATTTTTTGCAATATTTATGTTCTGTGATTGTACCATTTTCAAACTTGTCTTATATTTCATGTTTGTCTCCTCTTCGGTGGAAGCACCTGAGCTTCTGCGGCTGGCGGCATAAAAACTCAATTTTATATACAAAACGAATTTACAAATCAAAATGAATAAAATACTAAACTGATTTTGAATGTTAATTCATATGACATAAATTATTATGAGTAACCTTACAATGACCGAATATGCAAATAGACACGTTTTCAAAATTTTAAATAACAGCCATTATTGGGTAACTGATTTAAGTATATAATATCTAATTAGGTACCTAATAATTTTGCCATAAAAAAATTCGGCCAGTAAATACGAAGAAGTCAAGTAAAATAAGAAGTTGCTATCTCCTGTGTGTTTTGAGGAATTTAATGCAACGCTGACGTTTTTGCGGCAAAAATAAACGCGAGTATCTTAACATCTCTGGTCCCAAAGTCGTGTGGAAGAAGAAACGATATTGGAAGTAGGGCTGTATGGAGGGTACCAGCTTGACCACGAGCAAAGTGGGTAAAAAATATAGAATTCACCCATGACGATGATGAAAAATGTGAGTATAATTATTTATACTGTAAGTGGAAACATTGATTGCCTACGTTTTATGCTAGCCTGGTACTTTTATATAGTTTCTAAAATTGTATTAGAAAGACTAAATAAATAAAAACTGTGAGGGATAAAGAGTCTGCATCTCAAAGTTCTTTGCCAGCCAGACGAGACGCAATAACCAGCAGAATATGCGAAGGGAACTATCATAGTTCATGTTCATAGTTCATAACATAGACTTCCAGACGTTTACTGTGATTAGTCACAGTAAACGTCTAGAAGTCTATGACAGAGCATGCGCAATGACCAGCAGAGGTCAAAGGAAGTGAGACAATAGTTTTCTCACCGGCAGCGATGGTGACGAACTTTTCTCATCTTACTTTCCGGAATTAAAGCGCATAGCGTCCAAGATTTTTTGCTTTTATTTTATTTGCGTAAAATCGCATCCACACCAACGAAATGTGGGTATTTCGAAGAAAGATTTTTGTAAAGAGCCAGGACACATTTTCATCATCTTTTCACATTGAAAAATATTCATCATCATCATCATCAACCAATAGACGTCCACTGCTGGGCTCTCTTGTAGGGACTTCCACACGCCACGGTCTTGCGCCGCCTGGATCCAGCGGCTCCCTGCGACTCGTCTAATGGCGTCCGGCCACCTAGTGGGGGGTCTTCCAACACTGCGTCTTCCGGTGCGAGGTCGCCATTCTAGCATCTTGGGACCCCAACGTCTATCGGTTGTACGAACTATGTGCCCTGCCCATTGCCACTTCAGCTTCGCAACCCGTTGGGCTATGTCGGTTACTCTAGTTCTCCTACGGATCTCCTCATTTCTGATTTGATCACGTAAAGAAACTCCAAGCAAAGCTCTCTCTATCGCCCGCTGAGTGACTCTGAGCAAAATATTACAAGTGGCAAATTGCAACGCAAATTTTTACAGTTGTGGAGTTTAAATTTTTGATCATTAATTCATGCTCTGTGAAGCTTACTCGTTGAGTATGGGTAGGTAGGCATGACTCAATTTACAACTTCCTTGAATACGTTAAAATTTGCACAGCCCTTTTTCTCCCTCTTTCTTTCTGGCTTTCCTTTCCACAAATAGCCTACGGTCGTACGTGATTGCACAGTGCTTTTGATGTCTGTGATTCCTTAGACCTCATTCAGGGTAGATAAGGGGTATTGAGCTGTGGCGCACTGCCGTGCCAAGACAAGAACAGGCGTACTAATTGTAATGGTATGGCATCAATTTTATTTAGTTTTTGGGCATAGGTGCAGACTACTTGGTAGGTACAGAGATAGCTTGCATTAGCTAGCTTTTTATTCCGGAAAATCAAAGAGTTCCTATGGGATTTTTTAAACCTAAAGTCACACGGAGGAAATCGCGAGCATCATGTAGCCCATATACCTACCGTTATTAATAATGCGAAAGTGTACTTATCTGTCTCTAGTAATTATTTGCTTGTCTACCATCTTTTCATGGCCTAACCACAAAACGGATCTTCTGTTTGGCATAGAAATAAGTAGCATCCCGGAGGTAGGCTTGGCCGGGATAAAAAGTATCCCGGAAAAAATTTTAGTCCCATAGGAAATAGAAAATTTTAAAACCCTCCATCAAATGAACCTAAGCACAACAGCTAAAAATACTTTGACTAAAATGTTCTGAAATACCTACCTAGTATATATCTAGGTACCAACAATATATATTTTTTCATTTTTTTATAAGGGCATATTGTATAATCCAATCAATAAGGCTATGCTCTACAATCACATGTCAACGACGCAATCGTAATAAATACTTGAATACATAACATAAACTTAGTTGTGTATTTTTGTATATCTACTTAATTTCGATAGGAAACAATTATGTAACTTTTCACTTTATGGCTTCTAAATACTAAGACCTCTGGTCCTATGACAACTGCGTGTATGTACTTATTATATGATTAAGTCAGTAGGCACTAGATGATGCCCGCGACTTCGTCTGTGTAGATTTAGGTTTTTATAAAATCTAGTCAAAACTCTTTGAATTTCGGGGACAGAAAGTAAGTAGGCTATATTCGTAGCCAGTATGTAACTAACTAACTAACTAACGTCAAAACTTCTTTAGACATTTAGACTATTTTGGGATGGGTATAAAACTTCAAGGTCGCTTTTATAGGTGAATTCTTTATGCATGCGATTATCAAGCATAGATAAAAACATCATCTCCCATAGAGTCAACAATAGAGACTAGCATAAGGTACCTAAATGATTAGCTGTATAAAATACAATTTGAAATGAAAAATATTTATTTTAGGTACTTTTCTATTATATGTATATGTACAAACTAATGACTAAAGTATTTACAATTATATTGACTATTTGGCACGATCACGACTCTTCACCACCACCAATGGCTCTTCTTCCTTTTGATGTGGATTATGTGGTTGGTGCTGTGGACGGGGTAGGGCTTCCATACTGGTACGGGGACTTCGACGTGCTTGTCAACTGGCACATGGACCTTCTTAATGACCTCTACTGGCCTCTCGACAGGTACGTGGACCTTCCTGTAGACAGGGACGTGCACTTCCTTCACTACCTCAACTGGCACCGGTCTCTCGACCTCAACGTGCTGGGTTTTGTAGACTGGGTAAGGCACGTGTTTGATGACATCAACGTGAACGGGGTAGGGTTGTGGAACTGGCACTTTGACTTCATGAGGTACAGGGACGGGTACAGCGTGGGGCACAGCGACTTTGATGTGACGAGTTACTTCAATGGGAATGCGACGGACGACGTTCTGTACGACGGATTGAAGTTCGTATCTGGATGCCTCGGCAGCTGGATGACCAACGGAAACGTATGACCCAATTACTCTAGGACCTCCAACGGCACCATCAATAGCACCACCAATAGCGCCAACTGCACCTAATTCAGCTCCACCATGAGCTATGCCTCCAAAACCTTCACCTTCTAAAGCACCACCTCCAATATCTCCGCCTTCTAAAACTCCACTAATAGCTCCACCTTCCAGACCAGCGCCTTCATAGCCCCCATGATCTCCACCATCATAACCACCGTGCTCAACCACGGGAGCTGGACCATGACTGCTATGACCTAGTCCACTGGCAAGCGCTTGGCTTTCTACTACTGGCGCGCTTTCAATGGAGTGCCCATGTTCTTCATGTCCAAGATTAGCCTCCAAAGCCCCACCTGAAGGTCCGCTGAAATGTCCTATTGGTTCTGAAACAACTGGTGGTCCGTATAACGTTGAAGGTGGCCCATAGTTGGCGGACGGGGCGCTCAAAGCTGATGATACATAGGAGTCGTGACCACCGCTCAATAGTCCTGCACGAGCACTGTAAACCAGTGCTATGAAAAATATTGTTTTTATCTGGAACAAAACGTTTTTTTTGTTAAAAATATATTTATTTATTTACTTTTTATTGTTTCGGGCAGTAAAAAGATTTATTCTATATTTATATATCTTTGCCAAAGGACTTTAGTAAAAATTATAAAGAATAAAATGTGCGTATACCACTTTGGTATAAAAAGTTCTTACGAATAAAATCTCCACTAGTTATTACCTACTGGAGTACCTATGTGTGATAGTTACTAACTATCCACTAATTGGTGCTAATGAGATCTTTGCAGTACATGACTGTTACTATGTGGACGTCACTTAAAGTAATTAGTAATCCTACGTTTATCTATTATTTTAATCATGTGACTTACAACAAACGCCATGGCTGTTAGCTAACCGCTTAAGCCAGCCCAAAAAAAGTTGTTGTTTTTAGTATCGAGGTTCGTAGGTGTGTGATATGATAACGTAACCGAACCACATATTTATAGAGTGATAGAGGTGGCTATTTCGTTATTACGCCCATGAATATATTATTATTTGGTCGGATTGCATGTCGCAGCGTGGGCCATTTATGGATTCTTAGGCAGGCAATATGCTAGATTAATCGCTAAAACTAAACAGATTAAGTATTTAATTTTGGAACTTAAAATTTTTCTTTGTACCTAATTCTATTTTTTAATCGTATAAAAATAAGATTTATCGTCTAAATTGCTTGCCTACAACAAAATAATATAAAATAAGTTTGCGGAATGCTATAATAACAGAGCCGGATCACAATATTACTTAAAAACCAAACTTTTTAAAATAAATTTTAAGCAAACTGCAGCTGAGTTTTTTTGCCAAGTTATTTTTATTTATTATTACTAAGCAGGGTCTGGTAGGGTGAACTGTGAACAAAGTGTCAACTAGCAATAAAACTTGCAAAAGTTAGCTCTGGCGAGTAACTTCCACGCAGTTTGCAATGTGTAAACACTCGTAGCAAGACGTCAACTTTTGCAAGTTTTGTATACTAAAAAACAATGACAGCTGAGCTGACTTCTGTAAGTTCCATTACTATTGAACACTTAGCATTAGTTCAATGTGTTAGATATATTATTTATTTATTTATTAACTAATTTTTCTCACCTTTATGAATAATTTAATGGCCTACAAAGAAAGCAATAAATAACATTAGCTAACTTTGAGCAATCCACCATAAAATTATTATCATATTAGAAGACAAATGGCTGGCCTATATCCCTTGAAAAGTTTCGATCAACCTATCGAATGACGTAACATGTCGCTCGTCCCTTTTATTAAGTAACCATTTTTAATGAATGACCGGTTTGGTTTCTATCAATTTCACCTGGCTCGTGGGAAATTACAATATAAATGAGCAATAAAATATAATCTGACCGATATTTTTCGGTAGGTATTTCCGGTTTACTTCTGGTTCTGTGTCACTTCTTTTACGTAATTGCAACGCAAAATGTAAATTTTATGTATTGCTCAATATTTCGCAATTGCAGTATATCGTCAACCTGTTGGAATTAAGATAAGTAGATCTTGATTGCGCTGAGAGGATTTTCTCTTTGTCATGCCGAATAGAGATTAGAGACCCAATTTCATGCTTCTTTTGTTGCATATAATAAAAAAAAATGTTGTAAAAATGCGATAAACTTAGCTTTTGTTCTAAACGGGTTAGTTATTTGGGTATATTACGGGTTACAAACTTGTTCCTAAACACTTCCTTCCTTTCCAACTTTAATCTACTTAAATAAAATGGTGAACGCTGATTATGGACAGGCCGCACGTGCCACAAAAATCGTAAGAGCTGCGCGTGCAAGAGTCTACCTACTGATTTCAGTAAGTACCTAGGCTCTTACTAAAAATGCGTTTGACTTCAGCAGTTTATGTCTCAACTACCTTGTTCCAACGTAGCATAGCTGTGACTCACGAGGATAGATGGACGGACAAATGGACTGGACTAAACTATAAGGGTACCTTATTTATATTTTATCTACATAAATAATATGCTGATCGCACATAAGGGACAGGTCACACGTGCCACATAAATCGTAAGAGCTGTGCGTGTCGTAGTCTTCCTAGCATTTTCAGTATGTAGGCTCTTACTGAAAATGCGTTTGACTTCAACAGTATCAGTGTCACAGTCACAAGTGACGCGTTGCTGTGCAGATGTGACTCACAGACGGACAAGACAAAACTGTTAAGATTCCTTGTTTTACTACGAAGACCTGAAACCGTTCATGTGCGAGTCAAACTCGCACACGAAGTGTTCCGTACCATCGTCATATTTAACACTATGTACTTTTTAAATATTTTTAATTCGCATGGTGGTCATTTTTAAAATCGCCATCATGGGTCTTTATTATTTTTGGCGGCAATAGAAAAAATACATTCTCGGTGAAAATTCCAACTCTCAACCTATTACGATTTATGAGATACGGCCCTTTGACACACGGCGGATAGACAGCGGAGACTTAAAATAGGGTCCCGTCGCGTTGGCACCCTTCAGGTAACCTTTAAAATTAGATAGTTAATTAGGTACTAGATTACAGACAGCTTACCTGTTAACAAATTTGTTAATATTTGATTTAGGTAGGTAGTATATTTTTTTTGTAATTTTTACTCCGCGACGCTAGCTATATTTAGCTATTGCGTAGATTGCGTAGCACGAAATTAATAAAAAAATAAATGTTACTATAAGAAATTATGTAAATAAATAGTTGATAGCTGGAACAACCTTCGGCTACATTTCTCTTGCCCAATTATATAATAAAATATACAATATACATATAAATTATGCCTAATTCATGTTAATAAGATCATAAATTATATATTTTATATATCTTTACATTTCAAAGTGTTTACTAATAAAGCGTTGTACAAATATGTATTTTATTTTTATTTACCTAATTTATATTTATCTTCCTAAATTATTTTTTTACAATTTTTATAGGTAACTAATAAATACTGAATAACAAGAGCTTTTCAAACGCTATGTTTTGACATTTATTGTATAGACAGAATTTATTGTACATATCAGGTAGCTACAATAATAAAGCTGTTTCTGTATTCGGCCCCTTATCTATAATCAAGCAAATGCTAAAACTAGTTTTTCCTAAAGAATAGTTTCGGAGAAGACCCGCACTTTCCTGAAGAATACTTAACTGTCGGTCACGCACATGATTTCCTTAAAAATAAATATTATTATGTTTTCAATTTGATGCATATTTTTCGTTCATGAAATCAATTTAGTCAAAGGTAGGTACTATTTATAATTATTTTTATATTTAGTAGGTATACAGAAATTGTTAACTTATTGTACCTGTAGGTAAGTGTATAATATCTAGACGTGCAACTTTCATTTTTATGAAAAAACTATTACGAGTCACAGGTCTATTTATTACATGTAGAGCCATCAGAAAATACCACTTTTGAATTTTTTGAGAATATGTCAGCAGATATATTATTATTATAAAGTCGAGTTTCAGTGTTCGTCGTCTTGAGACTGGAGACACTATGTTGTATTACTTTAATTCTTATACATCCAGTAACTAGGATGTTGTATAGAAAGCTGTAAGCTGAAAGGTCTGTTAATCAAACTTGTATGTTCTGGAAAATGACATTTTACCTATACCCTTCTAAGTTACACTAAAGGACCCTGAAATACAAATATCAGAATACTAGCTGCCCTGGCGAACTTCGTTCCGCCTAACAGTCGATTCAAATTTTTAAAATTTTTCTCTCCGTAAGAACCATCCTCGTACTTCAAGGAATATTATAAAAAAATAATTAACGAAATCGGTTCAGCTGTTCTCGAGATTTGCGATGACCAACACATTTAGTGATTCGTTTTTATATTATAGATTTTCTGGTTAAAAAAACTCTTGTAGGTAAGTGTGGGTAACGTATTCTATATAATATTATACTTATCAATATGTAATAAATATCCATCTTACAGCGACTAAAAATAACGGTAGTAATTTAATAATTTACTTTTGCCCGGTATTGGTATATTTTATTGAGATAGGTAATAGAAGATATTTATACAGCTACTCGTATATCTATACTACTGTAATATTATAAACAAGTCAAGTTTGTAAGTTTGTTTGTAGGGAGTAATCTCTGGAACTACCGAACTGATTTTGAAAATTCTTTCACCAGTAGGTACGTTGTTTCTGAGTGACATAGGCTATATTTTATTTTCAGAAAATAAAAGATCCATGCGAAAATTGAAATAAGCTATGAAATAAGCTAAGATCTATGTGATCTTCTTTTAAGTTTGGGGTCTTTACAAAATTAAAAATTAAATAAAATAAGGACAATACTAGTAATGCTTTGAATACATAGTTTCATTTCAATCTGAATTTATTTATCTGTTTATTGACTAATTATTCAGTAGAGGTTTACGGAATAAATAAAAGTATGAAATCTTTGGATAATCGTTTTATTAATGTAATAAATCCTATATTACTATCTACAAAACGAACAAAAAATCGAATACACAATTCACTACCTTAAATTAATGACTTAGTTATCACCCTACATTGCAGCCTCTCGATGAGCTTACAGGAATTATATTTACAGAACCCAAATCAGGTTGCATTGCGAATGAGCTATTTACAATTATGTCGTTTTTTTACCACAGGGACCATCCGTGGCCATGGTCATGGCTATGTCCATGTCCTTTGGACCATCCGTGGCCGTGGCTGACAGGCACGGCTTTGTGATGGAGGGTCCTAACCACAGGTACAGGGTAGGTCTTCACGACAGGGACTGGAACTTTAACTAAGTTCACCACTGGGACTTCCACGATTTTCTCAATGGGAACTGGGTGGTCTACTGGCACTTCGATAATTTTTTCAAATGGTATTTTCACGATCTTCTCGACTGGGTAGGGCACTGGCTTGTCAATTGTGACTTGTTGGATCTTAACTACTGGCACTGGAACTTTTCTAACTACTGGAACTTGAACGGGGTAGGGTTGAGGATATGGGACTCGCACGGGCTGTGGGTAGGGAACGGGAACTGGCTGGGGAACGCGGTGGGTTACCTCGCGAATAACCTGATAGGGCTCGTCGCGGACGCGGTATTGGGTTGGGGCACCGTGAGAGTTGGCGAGACCGTGGATTTCGTTGATCACTGGAGATCTGGGTCCTGGGGGAGGAGCTTGATCTCCGAATCCGGTTCCCGGGAGCGCACCACCAGCACCGATGGGACCAGAAATTATGTGTCCACCGATGCCGGAGCCCCCGCCAAAAGATACCCCAGTTACTCCCACAGCACCAAAACCACCACCGGAGCTGAAACCTCCACCGAATCCACCACCGTATCCACCATGACTGGAGTAGGTAGCAGATGGTAAAGATCCAACGGGGAATGAACTGGGCTCGAAACTTGATGATCCAATGCCGCTAGGTGCTGAGTGGCCGATGTCAGACTCTGGCCCTAAGCCGTGGCTTAGTTCAGCGTGGCTATTTCCATGTAAAATTCCAGCATAGCTGCTACTCAATAGGATGGCTAACGTCGTCAATTTCGTCTGAAAAAAAAAACTTAGTGTTAATCAGGATTCAATGATTCTAGAGATCAAAATTAAGTAGATGATCACCTCGATTACTTACAAAGGTAGTCATACTGTCTAGCTAAACGCTATCAGTCGTGGAAGGTTGTGTGTCGTACAACAAGCTGTGCTTGTTTGAGTTAATTCCGTCATTTCTTTCACATTTATATATTTGTGTCGCTGTAAGTCAAAACGACACCGAATTCGGGTGTGAATAACAGGTTGTAGTAGAGTCTGTCTCTCCTTGTCTAACGGATATAGTGGTCTTCTGAATTAATTCCACTGCCGGTTACTTAATATTATAATCTGGCCCACTAAACAAATGTAGGCGCATCGATTTGATTGCCTAATCAGTGAAGTGATGAAGAAAGCTTATGGCGTTTTCGTGTTAATATTTAATAAGGTTATATTTTTATACCAGTACCAGTTTAGCGCGTGGCATTGATAGTGCTAATTATTTTGATCGCCACTCGTTATACAGTATTAATATTCACATACTTACCTTAAATGTTTATGAGATAAACTTTTTGATCAATCATCATTGATTAAGTACCAAAAAATATAAAAAATCTACTGAGTTAGTATTGAAAATCTTATCTAACCAACATTATATTTGGCGATCAAACTTAAAATAATAATGTAATCCATACTATCCATAAGTACTCGTACTAACAGTATTCTAAATGAGAAAGTGTGCCTGTCTGTCTGTCTGTCTGCTAACGTTCCATGGCCGCTCTGTTTAACCGATTGTGAGGAAATTTGGTACAGAGCATCATCTACTTGCTACCGAGATAGCTTGCATTCTGGAAATAGACACATGATTTTTGAAAACTTAAATAATTACGTACGGATGAGCGATCTCGCGGGAATCATCTAGTTAAATAATATTTTATAAATTTATCTGAAACACCTTTGTAGCAATTAAGTACTCTGATTGTAGGCACAGTATATTGTATGCTCACGAAATAATTTTATAATTACTATTTGGCATAGACAGATGAGAAACCAAAAAAATATTAATCATTTCATTCACGCAACTAAAGAAATGGAGTGTCGGGTCGGTAATTTGAACAAAAATAATCACATTACATGTTTTGCAGAAGATCTGCAGTGGTCAACAGCCCGACTGAGGGTGATGCCAGTGATATGATCAGAAAGCGAGACGTACGCACACGCATGGTTTAAAGCTGGTTGCAGATTACAACTGTAACCCACGTGCCACGAAACGCACACGCATAACGTAATAAAAAAAGGAAATGTTTAAACATACCTAATTCTCATGGTGGATAGTATTAGTGGTAGCTTAATAGCCTAATGAGAAGCTGGGGAACAAACCGGTATAAAACTTGTGATAAAAATACTTTTTTTCTAATTCGGACTGGAGCAATACATACAATAAATACTGGTTTTAAAGCAAAACGACCCAAAACTGCGCTTAAATTGAGTCTAGAGATCGTGATAACCAATTTTTTGCTCCTCCTGGATAATTTTATTTCATGCAGTTACCTACACCGTTTTGTTCGCCAACGCCCCTCTTTATTGTATAAACCCAAAGCCAGTTCCGAGATGGGTCACAGATTTTGGAGGTTCCTTGCCTTTAAAACCTCACGGATTCAGTCACCATTTTCCGGCACGAAACTGTGATTGACCTCATCAGCACAGACTACATCAAACGCACCAAAAATGCGTATCGTGACTCGTGAGACAATAATGACTTCATTCATTGGATTATAATGCATACATTTTGATTTCTCACTCTTACGAAAAGTTTAGTGCTTTTAATTTAAAGGTGAATCATACTTTTGACATAGCAGTTGACACGTAGAGTTAAAATGGCGAGTGAGATCCCAAAATGTACGCACTAGCAAAACTTTCTTTACGTACGGCGCGCGTATCCGGCTCGCCACTAATATGCGACGAGCTGCTTGATTAAAAGTCCTCTTAATGATTTTCTTGTCTTGCAATAGTATTGCATTGTAGTACAGAAATTATTTACGATATTGTATTTAACATGTGGCGCTGCCATGCGGAAATGCAAGAGAAATGCATGGTAGAGAGTGCAAGTGAAATTTTTTTTTGTTCTCAACATTGTTAGTGACTTTTGCTAGCTAATTTTTTATAATTAATAAAAAAAATACGAAACATTTCATCACAGTTAATAACCTCATCTGGTGACAGAAGGACTGGTTAATTTTTGCGCAAAGGATCAGCCTGGCAGTCTAGCGCGGAAAAGCAGCTGGTATTCTTGGCACTATCCCACGCAGACATGTTTTGTATGTACATTGTACAGCAATTAAATAAGGGTTCTCAATAAAGCTAAATAGAAAGAAAAAGCTGAGCGACTGACTGATCTATCAACGCACAGTTCAGACTACTGGACGGATCGGGCTGAAATTTGCCATGCAGATAGCTATTATGAAGTAGACATCCCCTAATTAAGGATTTTTGAAAATTCAACCTCTAAGGGGGTAAAATAGGGATATGAATTTTGTGTTGTACTATCGGACGAAGTCACGGGCATAGGGTAGTAATAAATAAATTGATTTTGAAAAATTAATATAAAAGTAATTTGAAGCTATTATTATCAAATTGCTTATAGGTACATGTTTTAATATAATCGGAAACTCTATTTAACCAGTTGCATAGATATTGCAAAAATGAAAACATTTTCCTATTTTCCTCTTTTATTTGATGCATTGTTGTTATTTATCTAAGATTGCTCTTATCAGATACAATACGTCATAATATTTTGTTATGAATTACCATAATCAGAGTGAACTATTTTTGTGAATAATTTTGTCACTCTGTTGCAGCTGGTTAAGTTGCAATTACGCAATGGTAGGGGATTGGTCTTTATAATTAGATTTCAGCATTAAGAGAAACTTAACAAATATGTCGAGAAAATGGCTTACGCCGTGATGTCATGACCAATTCTAGCGAGAGAATACAATTAATGACTAGTTACGATTATCTCGCATGATATGTTGTGAGAAAGTATTATAATATTTTTATTTCTTAATAAGTCTGTTTTTATATTCGTACTACTTATTATGTTACAGTGATTTAGATTAGAAGATTTACTATTGGTACTCATGGTACCTATAGATCATAGTATCAAATACCAAATACAACGCGATTTCTTTATACTCAGGAACTACTTAGTCCTTGAGATCATTAATTAGTAATATGCAGATATCTAATTCTAAAGCTTCATTAGGAAATAAAAATTCTCAACCTTTCTTATGATGTTTTTAATAAAAACAATAACTTATATTTAAAAACAACAGATAAAACTTATTACAATAGGTAATAATATTAAAAATACTTATACATTAAAATTAATTCAATATTTACACGATGTTATTTAATTATTAATATATACTTTGTAAGCACTATTTTGAACTTACATCTAATAAAGCTTATTTATACACTTAATTCAAATTTTTCATTAATAAATGCCATCCTCAATATTACGTTATTTTATTTGTAGCACCCTTCGTTTTCAATATCAAAGAGTCAAGATAAAGTTT
Source organism: Maniola hyperantus (assembly GCF_902806685.2). Taxonomy (NCBI): domain Eukaryota; kingdom Metazoa; phylum Arthropoda; class Insecta; order Lepidoptera; family Nymphalidae; genus Maniola; species Maniola hyperantus. The sequence continues at coordinate 4,841,322 of NC_048551.1, read as the reverse complement.
TGTGTGCTTTGTTATATTATTTACAAAAAGTGTTTCCAACGAGATATCTACTACCTAATGCGTAATTTAAAATACTCAGTACTGTGACAGTGTTCTTTGTAGTTGTTCATTGAATTTCAGCAGGCTTTGAAAAGATAATTATTTAAGTACATAATTATTATAAAGATGGAGTTTATGGAGATATGGTTTAAAGCATGAAAGTATATTACGTGCTTTCTTCTTCACTAATAATATCAGATTTTTCTTCAGCTACTGAGAGAGAACGCCTTATATTTGAAACATCATCACTTTCAAATAAAGGTTCCGTCTTATAAACTCGAAGCATTTTAGGCTTATTGACTCTTCGTCTATGACTGTTTTTTTCCTTCATATGCAGTCCTCTGTATCGTGAACTACGAGGTGGAGGAGGTTTAAGTAGTGGATATGGCTCGTCGACTTCTGCTTTTGGGTACTTTCTTTTATAAGAATGGCGGCTCAAATATGAACTACTCCGAAGTCTATGCCTGTCTGGAAGTGTTTTATGACTAGAACTAAATACACTTTTAGGTCTCTCATCATCTATATTTGCCGATATTGAATCTTCAGAATTTTCTGTTAAATCAGATACTTCCTGTCCATTAACTGCATCTTCTTCTACTACAGCGCCTATGGGATGATTATTAGATGAGTCCGTTATCGGAATATTTTCCGTATCTTCTTCACTACGTGAATATTTAACACCTTGATACGGTAGCCGTCCACTACTGTATATATCTAAATATGAACCAAGACCAGCACTAGAACCCAAAATATTATTGTCATTCTTGAACTGCATAAATTGCTGCAGTTGAGAGATATCCATTGGCAAAGGTTTATTTATATCTCCTCGTAAAGAGGTCATTTGGCTGTCATCAATAGCTGGTTTCCCTTTCAACATGTCTGCGACTAATTTGAGGTCTACATTAAAGGGGTTGGCTACTCTGAAACCATTAATTGATAATAAATTACTAGACTGAGAGTCAATTTCGGGTCTGTTCATATTTTGTTTATTTGATAACAATTTAGCGAGAACTTCAGCAGTAATATCTACATTATGATTGTCGACATTTTGATTTATACGTACGGGTAAAGGGCTAGGTATATTGGATTGCCCAAAATTAATGTTGTTTAAACTTGGAGTTAATCGATATGGTATGTCACTAAATTTTAGAATATCAGATGAAAACTGTGGGCGCTGTTGTTGTTGAATATTTGCCGATGAATGAGTATTATCTTGATGATTAAGAAGTTGATTTCCTAAGTTTGATTGTTGCGAATCACCAACGAAACGTTTATTTCCTGAATTCGATCCAAAATTATAAATTGATTCGGATGTTTGATGTTTCGCGTAATATGGTAGACTCTGTTCAAATTGTTTAAGCTTCTCCATGGAGTCATCCAGTTTAGATTTTAAATTAAATGCATACAAAGTGTCTCTATCTTTATTATTATAATAAGGATCAGGTCTCGAATATTGCTTCACATTTTGTTCTGATTGTTCTTTATTAAACCCAGGAAAACTGTACCTATTATTTAAATCAATTTCAAATTTTGTTTGTGAATCAGAGTTCTGCACGACATTTGATACATCTATTGGAACAATATTTTTCAAAGCTTTATCATGATCAAAAGGTTGTTTGTGTGAACTATCTGCAGTATCTTTTGGATTCATATAAAAAAATGGAGACGCTGTGACTAGTTCATTTTGCGTATGTCCCTGTAAATTTGAATGATCATTGTACAATTTATGTCTTTGTTTCTCGTTATTATGAAAAGAATTAAATGCGTAGGAATTTGACAGCAAATTGCTATTGTAATTGTTGTTTGTAAGATACTTATTAGCTTCTGATTGCTGTTGTTGTTGTTGTTGTTTGTAGTTTTCATGTGCCTTAGCAGCTGCCTTTGTGAATTCATCTACTTCTGATTTTTCAGTAACTGGTTTAGTATTTTGGTCAAAATTATACGGTTTTCTAGAATCCATTTGGAAACTCATTTGACTTACTGCTCCAGTGTCAGGTTGCACGCTATGTATTTGGTACTTAAAGAAATTATTGTTGGTCGATATTTCAGGCTCAAGTGAAGATTTTTTGTCTGATAATTTCCAGCCATAATCACCGTGAGAATACATTTCTTGTTGGCCTAATTCTGTCTTAGCATCTCTAGCGCGGTCTTTTAAGCTGTTGAGAAACTGGTAATCAGGTTGAGCATAGTTCAAATATATATTATTAGCAGATTGTAAACTACCAATGCGATGGTTATCGCTATTCGGTGAGTCCGTGTCATACCTGCCCTCTTGCTGATTATATTTAA